>NW_015174280.1:1445511-1510378 GCF_001447785.1 Gekko japonicus | reverse complement strand
TCCCAGGGATTCCCAATCTAGAATGACTACTTGGCCAAGGTGGTTGACAACACCGACGCGCTTATGCGAACATTGCTACCTGAGTGTTGTTGTTTTTTTTTTTTAAAGGAAGGCGGAAATGGAAGGGAAGGTTCAGATTTCCCAAATGGCTTGACTTTGCAAGAGGGGAATTCAGACAGCTGGAAACATGGAGTGGAAGCACAGGCATCCCTAAATACCACTTTCCTCGGTGCCTGATGACTTTGCTTCCAAAGTGGGCAACACGGGGTGCCCACAACTGGGGCACGGAAGGCACTCTTTAAATCCACAAAGGTGACACAACTATATTGGTGGAAACTGCTTGTGGGACCGCAGCCCAGGTGTTGGTACAACTCTCCCAGGGATTCCCAATCTAGAATGACTACTTGGCCAAGGTGGTTGACAACACCGAGGCGCTTATGCGAACATTGCTACCTGAGTGTTGTTGTTTTTTTTTTTTAAAGGAAAGCGGAAATGGAAGGGAAGGTTCAGATTTCCCAAATGGCTTGACTTTGCAAGAGGGGAATTCAGACAGCTGGAAACATGGAGTGGAAGCACAGGCATCCCTAAATACCAGACTTTCCTCGGTGCCTGATGACTTCGCTTCCAAAGTGGGGCAACACAGGGTGCCCACAACTGGGGCACGGAAGGCACTCTTTAAATCCACAAAGGTGACACAACTATATTGGTGGAAACTGCTTGTGGGACCGCAGCCCAGGTGTTGGTAAAAAAACCCTGGGAAGGCAGGGTGGAATAGGGCTGGGAGACCAGAGCAGGCACGTTCCGCCACATGGCAAGTGATTAAAATGTGGAATCTGCTGCCAGAGATATAGGGATGGCAAGAGGCACAGACGGCTTTAAAAGGGGATTAGACGGATTAATGGAAGAGAGGTCTATCAGGTCTATGTGGCTACTAGCCATGGTGACTAAAAGGAACCTCCATGTTTAGATGCAGTCAGCCTCGGATCTCCAGTGCCTGGAGGCAACACTGAGGATGGCCTCAGCCTCCAGGCCCTGTTGTTGGACCTCCAAAGGAACTGGTTGGCTCCTTTGTGAGGCAGGATGCTGGACTAGATAGACCACCAGCCTGATGTAGCAGGGCTCTTCTTATGTCTTTATGTTCCCTTGCAACCACTGTGATTTGTCTACATGCAGCAGCTAGAACTGGTCACAAGGACAAACAACACCATACATGTTTTTATTGGGTTAAATGTAAAAAAATATATATCATTTCCCTTGGTAGCACACAAGCTTTACACAGTATCTCCAAACCTCTGTGTTTCCTGGTTAAGGGGAAAATGCTGCTCAAACTAATTACAAAGGTGATCTAACTCCAGCGGTAACAAGAGAAAGAAATTTTACTTACAAAAGTAGAAGCGCATCTTACATGACATATTCATGTAGGTACATTTAACTTACTGTGAATAGATTAGCTTCAAAAAGATTAAGTTGCTACAGCTTCAAGCCCAGGCAAGAGAAAGAAGGTCCTCTATAAGATGCAACAGAAGGCAAGCAGCAGCCAAAGAGGCTGGACATCTAACTGATCAGAGGGTGGGGCCAACTGCCAAGTGTCCCGGGGTGAGAGAATTCTCTTAACCCTTTCCCTCCCAGATCCTCTTGCATGCAGAGTTACAATAGTCAACAGTTTTAAGAAGTCAAGTCCGGGTTCCCCAGACCTGACTGCCTTTCCCTGAAGCCACACAGCAGCTGGGGGTAGGAATGCCAGCCTCCAGATTGGGCCCGAAGATCTCCTGGAATTACAACTGAACTCCAGACTACGAAGATCAGTTTCTCTGGAGAAAATGGCTGTTTTGGAGGACGAACTATATGGCATTATACCCCAATGAGGTCCCTCCCCTCCCCAAATCCCGCCCTCTCACTCTCCACCCCCAAATCTCCAGGAATTTCCCAACCTGGAGCTGCCTGCGGGGGTTGCGGGGGTCCATTTTAGCTGCAGGTCCAACACGGGGCCAATCTTCTCCCCCCTACACTGGGCCACACTGGCTCAGGAAAATGGCACTGGTAGAATTGCTAGCTCTGGGTTGGAAAATACCTGGAGACTTTGGGGGTGGATCCAGGAGAGGGCGGGGTTTGGGGAGGGGAGCCCACCCTTCAGAGCGGCCGTTTTCTCCAGGGGCGCTGATCTCTGTCAACTGGAGATCAGTTGTGAAAGCGGGAGATCCACCTGGAGGCTGGCAACCCTAGCTGGGGGGAGGCAGAAGTCCCCCCTCCCCCCTGCACCACTGACCTGTGCTGACTTGGGCCTCTGTAAACTTTTAAAACTCTATCCCTGCTGCTGCTTAGCTGCAGGGAAAGTCAGTGTCATCCCCCCAGGATCCGACTCACTGAAAAAAAGGTCATGTGGTTTGGCCCACAATACTTTGGATTAAGAATGTATGTCTTTTTTTTTTTTGCATGTGTGCTTTTTTTTTTTTTTTTTTTTTGCATGTGTGCTAAAGCAGCAAAAGTGCTCCCCCCCCCCTGCACGGTCTTTACATTGTGTGCTACGCTCTGAATAACCTTTGTTCATAAGACCACGGCAAGTGCCCTAAAACATTATGCAAAGCTGGCTTTCCCTTCAGGTAAAACAGAATAACCACAAGGAATGCCCCTTTCTTATTGAAAACCTGCCAGAATCCAAGCCACAGCCTTTGGAAAGTGGCCCAAACCCACCTGAACAGAGAGGCATTCCGGCAGTGCCCCCTCTGCTAAGGCCGAGTGGTACAGTTAGCTGCATGTGACGGACTGGCGGAGTGCATTAACAATTCCTCCCCCACCACAGGCATCTCATGAGTATTGTTTGTGCCATCAACAAAGGGGCATGCTCAGACGTGACAGGACTGCTGCACACTGACCTTCCCTTCATAATCGGTTACACACTCCTTGTTTCAAGCGCTCCACCTCAAAGTTTCTCATGAGTCAGTTTGATCTCGAAGGAGTCAGAGAAAATAAAGAACCCAGAGGGACTTTGCAGCTCCCCAAATGTAGGGCACCAAGCCTTTTAAAAGCGGGCAGCTCACGCAAAACAGACTTCTTATTCCCTCCCCCAACAATGCAAATCGGTTGCAAGTGTGACATCCAGTTGGGAAAGCATGGAAACAAAGGATAGGAATAGGGACATTTAGAATCGACACACCTGTAATGAAGCCTGGGAGATTTCGGCACCAGGGTTGCCAGCTCTAGGTTGGGAAATACCTGGAGATTTTGGGAGTGGAGCCTGAGGAGGGCAGGATTTGTGAAGGGGAAGGACTTCAGTGCGGTAGGATGCCACACAGTTCACCTTCCGAAGTGGCCATTTCCTTCAGGGGAACTGATCTCTGTCACCTGGAGATCAGATATAAAGAGTGGGAAATCTCCAGCCTCCACCTGGAGGTTGGCAGCCCTATTTAGCACCCTAGGCCAACCAGCCCCATGCCTAGAGTTGCCAGCCTCCATGTGGGGCTTGGGGAATCTCCTGAAATTATAATGTACCTTCAGACTACAGAGACCAGTTGCCCTGGAGGACCCCCCCCCCCAAAAAAGTCACCTGCTATGAGATGGTTTGTTTACACTGCAGTCCTAAGCAAAATTACACCCTTCTAAACTCTTTAACTTCCATTGACTTGGAAGAGTCAACACTGTTTAGGACTGCTGCGTTATCCCCTTTCAAAGATCTTCTCCAGAATGAGGGTTGCCAACCTCCAGGCGGTGGTTGGAGATCTCCTGGGTTTACGGATGATCTCCAGGAGACAGAGATCAGTTCCTCTGGGGAAAACTGTTGCTTTGGAAGGTGGACTCTACGGCATTATAGTCCACTGAGGTCCCTCCCCTCCCCAGGCTCCACCCCCACCTCTCAAGGAATCCCCCCTATCTGGAGCTGGCAACCTGTAATGTACTCCGCCATGACCACGTGCGCGACCGTTGGGCCATGCGGTCAAGCAGAGTCCTGAAGCTTCTCTCCTCAAGAACAATAGCCGAGCGGATCCTAGCCCGCACCTATCAGAGGGCCAGGTCCGCAGCCGAGAGCCTATGGGACTCTCGGCTACTGTATATAGCCTATGGGGAAGTAGGGGGTGTGTTTTGGTGGTGGGTTTTCTGAGCATATAAACCGGCCTGCAATCCGGCTTACTTTGTCCTGTTCCCTCCGAAATAAAGTACGTTGCTGAAATCACTCAACGCTTCTCAGTACTTTTCACAACCCCACCATCAAATATCCAGACAGAGGAAGTTCCGGAGTTCAACAGCAACCACAAAGAAGACCCATTGCTGGTAATTCATATATCACAAGCTAGGACAAGTTCTGTGTAAATGTTCAAAAAGTAGCAAAAAAATTAATCGACTGCCAGCCTGAGGCCCCCGTCACACAGGAGGATTAGATCCGCAAGAGGGACGGATCGGGGGCGCATCAAGCGGGCGTGATCACACCGCAACATCTGGGAAGCGGCGCGCACCCGTCCCCGATCCGTCTCTTCCGGCCAAAGATGCGGATTTTAAAAAAACCCTAGAAAACACTAGTACCTACCGGAAAATCCGCTGCAGGGACGGTCGTTTGATCGCCAGCGCGCCTGTCTCTCCCGCAGCATGCGAGGTCCTGCCAAACTGCGCGTACACACGCATGCACAGCGGGTTTGCCTCGCTCTCTGGTCCATGGTTTCCTCCCAGCTTCTGATCGTGCCGGGGAGGACCTGTGTGGCGGATGGAGGGATCTGTCTGATCCCGCTGCCGTGTTTCTCTTTTGATGCGGCTCAAAAAAGCCGCACTTTACCCGTGCCTTTTCCAACAGTGTGACCGGGGCCTTACTGACACTCTCCAGGGCCCGGAGTTCTCCCGGAATTACAACTGGTCTCCAGACTACCAGGTCTGTTCCCCTGGAGAAAATGGCTGCTTTGGAAGAAGGAATCTATGGCATCATATCCCCCCTGAGCTCTTTTCCCTCCTCAAACTCCACTGTCCTCCAGGAACCACCCCCAAATCCCCGGGAGTATGCCAGGCTGGATCTGACAGCCCTACTTTAATATCTACAAACTAAAGGAAGAGGAGGAGGCGGAGGAGGAGGAGGAGGCAAGACCTCCTAAGAAAATCAGTAGATTGTTACAGGGAGGGGGATTTCTCTTTCTAAAATCCACTTTTTAAAATTTGGCCACTGATTCCTCTTGTTCTCTTTTTTTCTCTTTTAAAAGAGAGGTTTCTCTTTCATTCCACTTTGATTGCTCTTCGAAGAGAAATCAGTGGACCCTTTGGTAACTTCTTCATCCCTTGCAGTCATTGTATGCCACACACCACAGGACGGTGCTCTAGCAGGAGGAAGGTTGGGCCTTTGAGCATGTGCAGACAGAAATTCTGAAAGTCTGCAGGACTGCCCCTCCTCTCTTTGAGTTTCCCTTTGATCAAAACAGAATTGAGCAGAAGCTCTGAACGGTCCTAGAAATCAGCCAGTCTTGCATGCCTCCCTTTAAGTTGATTGCTTCAATTTCTCAGGCACATGTACACTCTGGCCAGGAAGGCGGCACATTTTGATGTGTGTGCACATCTACTGTTCTTTTCTGTTGCTTGTCCTGAGGGGAAACTGCTTCTAAGTATGCGGTGTATTGAATACACGTTTAAAAACCCATCCTAAACTCTGCATCGGTGTGGAAATGTAGTTTATGCTATAGTGAACTGAATTGCCCTTTCGCTTGTATGTTTCTTAAACTTTCATGAATAAAAGCTTAATTGACAGGGTCAAAGAACATCTTAGTCAGCAGGCGGGCTCTGATATGTGTATGGCAGGATGCTGAGGTGGGTTGCCATGTTAGGAGTAGGGCTGCCAACCTCCAGGTGGTGGCTGGAGATATCCTGGGATAAGAACTGATCTCCAGGCGACAGAGATCAGTTCATCTGGAGAAAATGGCTGCTTTGGAAGGTGGACTCCATGGCTCTGTATCCTGCTGGGGTCCCTCCCCTCCCCTCCTCAAATCCCACTCTCCTCAGGCTTCACCCCCCCCATATCTCCAGATATTTCCCAACTGGGAGCTGGTAACCTTAGTCAGGAGCATCATCCTTCCCCTCTTACTTTGCCTGGCTGCACCCCAGGGGACCCCCAAGGCCAGTTCTCGGGCCAAGCCAGAGTTGTCAGCTCAGGGAAGGGTTGCCAGGTCTTACCTGGCTGCCGGGGGGGGGGGGGTTCCCCTCTTCTTTTTGGGGAGTTCTTCGGTGTTTGTGCTTTGCACACATGCTGCAATAACATCACCCAGAAGTGATGTCATCGTGCAGGGCATGTTGTGGCAGGGCCTGTATCCTTTGAGGAAAAACCATAGAGTTTTCCCTCAAATAATAGAGTGTCCACCCGCAACATGCCCTGCGCGATACACGATGATGTCACCTCCGAGTGATGTCATCGCACTGGTCACGTCCCCACGATCCCGGCACTTTGGGGGTGGTTTCCCCCCAGGGACTGGATCTGACCCGGCAGGTAAGGGGCCTGACAAGCGGGTAACCCCCCCGCCCCCCAGGGGACTGGCAACCCTAATTTAAATAGAGGAGTCACTTTGTGATCTCTGTGTTGCTGTTGGCACTTTTCCCAAGTGGGAGAGGAACCAGTATATTAATTAATTAATTAATTAAGGGGCGGGGCTGCCTACCAGCACCCAGGTGGTGGGGCTTTTTGCTGTTCTCCGTCTCGGCTCCTTCTTCTTCCGGTGGTCTTCGGGGTCAGTACTTCCGTCCCGGTGACCAGGGATAGGTCTTTCCATTTTGGTGGCTTTTCTTTTGGCAGGCCCATCTGGTACGTGGTTCGCGTCAGCACGGCTCCGGCTAATGTCCATTTCGGCTCCGCCGCGCCTGCGCCTCCACGTCACCGCGCCTTCTGTCTCCGCAGTTGAAGGAAACACATCTTTTAAGTATCTACAACGGGCATCTTTGCAAAGACTGTTTGGAAAATGTTATGACTATGTGGACTCCTATCAAGTTCAACTGATTACATGGACTTTGTGTCTCATCTTCTAAGGAGGAAACATTGTATCTTATGCCTTATTAGAGTCATAGTATGCACTTAATTTTGTTGTTGTGACACCACCAACTTTATATTAGTTAAATACAGGTCCCAGTCACACGAGCGGGATGACCTGCTGCCGAAGGGAGGCAAACTAGAGCCGGAGCAAAAAGAACCGCGGGAGCGCAATCTGACGTGCCCCCGCGGCTCTGTGCTCCCTGCTCCGGAAGCTGATCACACTGTTGTGCAGCAAACCGGCAGTAGCATGGTTGTACACATGTGTGGGACAGGGAACGGTGCTGGCTGAGACAGGCTACCAGCGCTTCCCCGACCAGACACCTTCCGTTGCCGCACATCATCCAGAAGATAGTGCTCTGTTGCTACTACCTTTTTGATGTGCATTTGTGGGCCAAAGGGACGGATCGGGGACAGGTGTGTGCTGCTTCCCAGATGTTGCTGTGTGATCACGCCCGCTTGATGCACCCCCGATCCGTCCCTCTTGCGGGGCAAATCCTCCCGTGTGACCGGGGCCACAGTTTATATTTTGGCAATTTCTGATGGTGTTTCTCCTAGTGGAATTTGTATATCTGGGACCTCTGTGATGCTAGTTTTCCCCTGTTTTTGGATTTATTGTATAAGGCTTGGCTGACTCTCAGCCATCAGCAACACAGGAGGTGAGTGCCATTCCTTCCTGGGCCTGCACCACCAGTGGCCACACTCAAACTAAGTCCCTGTGGCTTTGCTACAAGACTGACCAGAAGGTCATGGTGTCTAGCATGCTAGAGGCTACAAAATACCTAGAGCCCAGTGTGGGGCTCCACCTTCTCTTTTGATTTTGCTTTGCTCAGTCATCAGACTTTACAGCCTAGTTGGGGCTGTGGCGAGGAGTGCCAGGCTGCCCACTCTGGTGGGCAATGGGAGCAAAATAAGGGGGGAAACCAGCATTGTATGATATTGTGGAACTCTTGAAGAGTGCTTGGGAGGGTGGCTATGGAAATCAGCATCATATAATGCTGCAACATCGCTTACAGTTTTGTATTCGGAAATGGTGCCACAGCTTCATGTGACACTCTAGGAAGTCTCCAGATTTCTATGGTAAAAGCCATAGAGAATTTAGAAATTCCTAGAGCATTGCATGATGCTGTGGCATCACTTCTGGTATGGAAGTGACATCATAGTGTTGTTGAAGACTGATTTCCATAGTAACTCCATCTTCCTTTGAGATGACTGGGCAAGTGGTGATGTGAAAAGTTGCTGCATGTTAAGAGCAGAACAGAATGGCCTTGCTAGACCAACTAATTGACTCAGCAGAAGGCAGTATCAAGTGCTTCTGAGCTCTGGACCCCCTTGTGTTTCAACATGGCTTTGTCTTTTGGCTCCGTTTACTTATTCTATGGGGCTGCAGTGGCTCAGAGGTTAAGATGCTGAGCTGCAGACCAGAAGGTCTGTAGTTTGGCAGTTTGAGACCCGAGTGCCTTGTGATCGAGTGAGCTCCCGTCTCTGGCCCCAGCTCCTGCCAACCTAGCAGTTCGAAAGCAAGAAATTGCAAGTAGATAAATAGGTACCGCTTCAGTGGGAAGGTAACAGTGTTCTGTGTGCCTCAGCATTTGGTCATGCTGGCCACATGACCACGGAAATGTCTTCGGACAGTGCTGGCTCTTCAGCTTGGAAACGGAGATGAGCACCACCCCCTAGAGTCAGATTTGACTAGTTTTCGAGCAAGGGAAACCTTTACCTTTACTTACTTATTCTGCCCAAGCTCTGCCAACATAATCAGAGGGGAGGGGACACAGAAGACTGTCTGTCATCACTGTGCTTCTGCAAAGCTCTTATTTGTCCCAAGAATAGAAAGGAGAGGAAAAAGCAAGGATGTACTGTCCAGCCACCCTAATGTCAAGAGAATGGTACTAATAGGATTATACAGAAAAACTGAGCGGGTTAATTTCATTTGAAAGCATTAGAAGAGCTGGCAGACTAAACAGCCAAATTATTAGCCAAGATATCGAATAAATTAATATAATATTTGAGTGCTGGGATAATATACTATACAAACTGTTTTCCTTTGGACTCATACTTGGGAGCAAGTCCCATTGAATGCAGAGGGATTCATATGGCTTTGTGCAGCCCAGCACTAAACAGGCTATCAAACATTTCCTCTCCCTGTTTGAATTTCAGCCATGGAATGAACTCACCCCAGAGGCCTTTGGTAAACCATTCCCTTTCTGTCTCATACCCTTGTCTGTGGGGGTTTTAATCCTGACCTGCTGGAGCCTGTTGGAAGGAAGGACTGTGGAGGCAACGTACACAGGACCCTTGACACATGCTGAGTAATTTGCTCTATATCCAAGACAGCCAGCAAGTTATCGTCCCTAGAGTGTCAGACTAAGATCTAGGAGACCCATGTTCACATCGCCACTCTTGGGCCAGTCTGTTTTTCTCAGCCTAATCCACAGGCATGGAAATCAGGCCACAGCACAAAATGAATGCTATCTTGCTTTTTATTTTTTTATTTTTTTGGAAGCGGCATATAGCCGAGCCTCATTGTTTTTTACATTTAGCATCATACTGTATAAGAAACAAACAAGCACAGGTGGGTAAGATAAATTAGTTATTTAAAGGGGAGAAGGCAGAGGGGAAGATAAATAGCCGGCGGAATTCCTAAGACCTATTTCAGCGTAGGATGAGCTTGGGTGCTACGATGATAACACTTCTCAACTGCATCAGATAAGGAGGGCAACGCTGTATGTAAAGGTGGTTATGGGAACAAGGATAAATTATTCCTCATTTGCATCTGGCAAACACAGGGTAGGAATCAGAAAATGATTAAAAGGCACGTCATTCTGGAAACATCTGTGCAGAGAGGCAGAGAAGCTTGACAGCATTAAGCTTTGGAAATATTTGCCAGAGCTGCCTTGTGATTTCTGCCCTGGTCTGTTTTCACTGACTGAGATCACGAAGTTTTCTGTGATGGCTGCCTCTGATTTTAGTTCCCATCCTCTTCCTCCAGAGCATCAAATGCCTCAGCAATGACCGGAAACTTCCCAATGTTGTGACACTGCGTGTCAGCGACCAAGGGACCAGTTTCATTCCGTTATGAGCTGCTTCATGTGCTCAAGCAGCTAGCCCAGAGTCCGGCAGCCTTTGACAATCAGAGAGCCAAGCTACCATCAGAACTCAGAGCAGGAGATCAACAAAGAGACAGTATAAGTCAGCCTATCTGCATAACTGAAACGGCATCAGTAATTGACAAGTCGATTAAGAACCCATGAAGTTTCTACAGCCCCAACCTCTGGTTGGTGCAAGCCCTTTATTAGGGAGCAACACACTCGAGGTCTTTTTTTGCCATAAAGTCACAGCTGATTTATGGTGATCCCTTAGGGTTTTCAAGACAAGAGACAAAGTGGTTTGCTATTGCCTGATGCCACATCACAACCCTGGTATTCCTTGGTGGTCTCCCACCCAAACACTTGCCAGGGCTGACCCTGCTTAGCTTCCGAGATCTGATGAGATCAGGCTAGTCTGGGCTATCCAGATCAGGGCACAAGGTCTTGTAAGAAATAATACATATACACGCGACAGGAGTACCTTGCACAGTTTTAGCACACTAGTGTGAATCTACATATCGGCTGCGGTCACACGGAGCATTAGGCACACTAGAGAGATGGAAGATAGGCGGATTTTCCAGGCATGATCTCACCGCCACATCTGGGAAGCGTAGAGCTCCTGTGGCGAACCTGAGGCTTCCCGCCGAAGACGCGCGTTTAAAAACTAGTACCTCGGAGGTACTAGTTTCTGGTAACTGCGGGGCAAGGGCGGGCGTCTGATCGCGTTTCCGGTGGTAGTTCCGGTGCCCGCCCATGCCCCCTCATATAAAGGTGTTTTTTTTAAACTGTCCATGGTATGTGCAGAAGCACCCAACGGGGTATGCGCACACTTTGGTGTCCGGAAAACAAAACACCCATTTGCTCGGCACCTCCCCCCTTCCACGGGACCTCCACAATACGTCTGCTGGCGCAACTGGCGACAGGAGTACCCTGCACAGTTCTAGCACACTAGCGTGAATCTACATATCGTTTGCTTTTGGATTACTGATAACTGTTCACCTCTGATACTTCCTTTCTGTAAAGCTTCTCTAAGGAGCTCTTAATCTCATAATTTTTTTGCCTACCATTCCCTTTACATTTTGGTCATTCTAACTTCTGATCTGCCCCTCCAATAGACCTTGATTTCATTTTCTTGTTTAAAGAGCTGTATTGGGTTTTATACCAAGCCACATTTGGGCTTTTGAGCTGTAGATTGCAAACTCCTGAGACAGGCTCATGGCTTGTGAATGGTTTGCCACCTGTTCAGATCACAGGCTAACTCAGGCTGGGAAATTTGACTATAAGCCTCCAGGGTGTAGCTACACCTATGATCTGAACATATGATAAGCCATTCACCAAAATGTCTGAAAAACAAAATCATGTTGTGGAAAATGCAAGCAGCTCTCACTTCTTGATACCGTCTTGTTTATTTGTGAGATCAAAGTTGTCTTTGGATAGCCTTGCAAGAACCAACATGGAGTGATAGATGTGGTATCAGATTACAGCATAGAACAGTATAGATGTACAGGAAAGTGGTGTTTTTAACCAAATTATCCTCCAAATCAAATGCAAAGTTTTTTTTGGGGGGGGGGAGTAAATTAAGGCTGAAGGCTTTGAAACTTCCACAACTATAGGCAGTAAGAGTTCTGGCTTCAGCTGCATGAAGTAAGGTCAGCCTGTTCTTTGGCTCACATGCTGAGGTGTAACAGAATGTCCATCGTGATTCCAACTTCACGACATGTTAAAAATTGGAGGTACCCCAAATAAGTCATAAATGGCACTGTGTGCTGTTAGGGTTGCCAGGCTGCAGCCCAGAGCACTTCAAACATTTAGGGAGTGAGGACAGGCATGTGGGCATCACGCCAGCATGTGGCATTACTTCCAGTGAAAACCACTTAAACCATGGCATTTCTGGCAAATCCTAGAGTGCCCCACCATGATGTCATGATATCACTTCCAGTTTTTGCCAGGAGTGATATTTTACACTGGTACGATGCTGGAGCATCTCCCCTCCCCCACAGTCTGCCACCCTTTTTTCTCCCACTGGCCTTTGAGTTGCCAGTGGGTAATGGGGCAGAGGTAGAAGGAGCTGCAGTGGTATGATTGCCATCAGGGGTCATTTCATAGAAAAAGAGGTGCAGGAGCTCATTAGCATAACTTATTTGTATATGCCACACCCCCTGACATCACCAGAAGTGTGTCAGAAGGCAACACCCACTGCTCAAGCTCCACTGGACTGTTTTGGATTGCTAGCTATCGGGGGGGGGGGCGTGTAATTCTGTCCTCGCAGAGGAGGGAGAGCTTGTACCTGAATAAAACTTAGTCTTAAAGGTGCCACTGGACTGTTTTGGACCGGGGGGGGGGCCTCTGCAACTTACCTGGCTGCTTCTTGCTCTGACTGAGGGCTGCTGGGAGCAGGGGGTGGGGCTTGTTGCATGTGCCTGCCCCCTGGGCTCTTTACTGCCAGAGCTCCGCTCCTGTGCACTCCTGCAGGAAATGACCCCTGATTGCCATCCTTCAGGAGGCATCTGGAGATCTCCCAGAATTACAACTGATTTTCAGATGACAGAGAGCAGTTCTGGAGAAAATGGCTTATTTGGAAGGTGTACTCTACAAATTATAGCCCACTGAGGTCCGTCTCCTCCCCAAACCCCACCTTTCCCAAGGCTTTGCCCCCAAATCTCCAGGCATTTTCCAAGCTGGATCTCCCAACCCGGTGCAACAGGGAAGAAACAGGCAGTACTTCCAGAGTGTGTGAACAGTTTGTATGGGAATAGTATGAGAATAGGGTCTGACTCGTCCAGGGAAATGCTGATCGCCATGTTGGGGTCAGGAAGCAATTTTCCCCAGGCCAATTTGGCTGCATACCCTGGTGGTTTTTTGTCATCTTCTGGGCATGGAACAGCAGTCACTGCGGGTGTGGGGGGGGGATTATTTGTGAATTTCCTGCATTGGGTTGGACTAGATGACCCAACTCTATGATTCTATGACTCTCCAGATAAATTGTGAATATATAGGATGAATGGGTCCATCTGTATATGTAGGAGGAAGAGTGAATCAGCACAGGGAAGATTATTGAACCCAGAAAATGGCTTGTCAATGGTTGTGTTCCCCAGGGTTCTATTCTGTCACCCATGTATGTTTCCATGCAGGAAACAACCAGGAGAGGTTAAGAACATAAGAGATGCCAATGTTGGATCAGGCCAAAGGCCCATCCAGCCCAACACTCTGTATCACACAGTGGCCAAAAATACCAGGTGCCATCAGGAGGTCCACCAGTGGGGCCAGGACATTAGAAGCCCTCCCACTGTTGACCCCCCCCAAGCACCAAGAAGACAGAGCATCACTTGCCCCAGAGTCCCTATCTATACCTTGTGGTTGACTGGAGATTTAGAAGGAAGTGTCATTAATACCTTGATGACAGACAGGCAACTGTTTTGCAACATCAGGGGAGCAGTGGCTGTTCTGGAAGAAGTGTCTGGAGGCAGTAATTGGTTGGAGGAGGGCACACTCACTGAAGTTCAGTCCAGATAAGATTGATGGGTAGGTGGTTTAAATAGATTCGTTCTGCAGCACCGGAAATACATACACAACGTTATGGTAGCACAAGGGTATCCAACATGTGGCCTGCAGAATGAGCCTAAAAGGTTGCATAGCAGAAGGTTACAGGCCTCCACAACAAGATCGCCTAAATATTGGTGGCATTGTGGTTTCTTACAGGGTCTGGACCCAGGGTTTGCTTCCCTCTTAGGTGGCCCACCATTGTTGGCACAAACTATTTTGGTTGGGGGGGAGGTCTCTGTAAGTGAGGAAAGTCCTGCCACCCAAGGCCTTTGAGAAAGAGGATTCTTATCCAGAATAAACTGTCCATTATGTATTGCACCGGTCTGAGTGGGGAGCCATAAGTGACAACCAGTGGTGTTACTTCTTTTGGGCCTGTCTTGTAGTAGGTCATTCCTGGATACCAGCCTGGCTTTGTTGATCTGTTTTTTCACTTCATTAGATGGGTATTGTAATCTCCAGAATGCTTGTTGTAATAGGGATGCCAGCCTCCAGGTGGGACCTGGGAATCCCCTGGAATTGCAGTTTATTTTGAGACTACAGAGATCTATGCTTTATTACCCCACTAAGGTCCCTGCCCCCCCCCCAGGCTCAATCCCCAGATCTTCAGGAATTACCCAACCTCAATCTGGCATCCCTACGGCCCTCCATCTCCCGCCAGTGGCCAGGGGAGACCTGGCAACCCTATCAGGCGTGAATCCCTGTCAAAGCAAATGAACTCAGTATGGTTGTAATGTTGTGCTTGCTTGGCTTTGGATGATGAATTGTGTGCTGCAGTGAGGATGGTGTATGGAAAGTTGTAATAGGATTCTATTATAACAGAATGATTAAGAAAGAATGCTTTAATACAGGGAAAGAGACTGTGGACTATATGACTGGGTACAGTACAAGTATGTATTATCCTGCTATGTAATTTCTGCATCATTTAATATGCCATGTGAATGCATTGTTTCAGCTTTATTCCAGATTTTTACTTGGTGTGAATTTCTGCATCCTAATCCCATTTTGTTGCTTATTGGATATTCCCATCCTCTTGACTGCTTTGATTTAAACTGTGTAGTTGGCCTTGAGTCTCAGTGAGAAAGGCAGACTATAAGTAACAGAAATAAATTTAAAAATGTACCCATATATAGTCATTGGGGAGGGTATAAAATGGTGCTTATGTGTCCAGATTAGGGTTGCCAACCTCCAGGTGGGGGCTGGTGATCTCCCAGAATTACAATGGATCTCCAGACTAAAAAGATCAGTTCCCCTACAGAAAATGGGGGAGACACTGTGGCATTATACCCTGCTGAAGTCCCTCTCTTCCCATAGCACCACCGCCAAATCTCCAGGAATTTCCCAATCACATAATTGTGCAACAGTGTCCGGAAAATTGACCCATTGTATGGACTGGGCGATGATGGACTGGAAGTTGTTGAAGTCTTGGTGGAGTCTCAGAAAGAACTTCCTTCCCATATGTCCAGAGAAGGAAACTGTCATAGATAAATCATATATAAAATTTCTCAGTTGATTCTGTACCTAACTAAGGATAGAAGAATTAATGTGTCCTGAATGGGACTGCACTCTCCCTGAAATAGCAGACTAGAAAATTTGGTGGGCCATTAGACCCATGCAGATGGAGGTCCAGGTCTCTTTTAGCCAGTACTGATTCATTGATTTGCCAGGATCTTTGAGAAAGGTGACTTGGCCATAGTTATCCATGAATCACATGGCAGTTAGACCACTGCAATGCATTGTGCATGGGGCTACCTTGCAAAACCATTCAGAAACTTCAAGTGGCATAGAAGGCGCCAGCAATGTTGCTGACTGGTACAACTGAAGAGTACACATCTCACCGGCACTTAAATGCCTCCAGTGTCTCCCAACTCACTTCTGGTTACAATGACCTTTATACACAGGCAAACGCCCAGACGGAAGTCCCTAGAGACTGGGATCTTGTATTGAAGGACTGCTGCTTCCTCTATGAACCTGCAAGATCACTGCAGTCATTCATTACTGTTTCACCATTTTTTTAACATGCAAAAGTTTTTTTGGCTATTTTATTAACTTGAATTGAATAATATTCTGCCTGTGGGTGGTATCGTGATTGTTTTTACTGATTATCTGTAAGATCGGAGATCCCCAACCTCTTTGAGCCTGTGGGCTCACTTGGAATTCTGACATAGCATGGTGGGAGCTGTAACAAAATGGCTGCCACAGGAGGTGCAGCCAGCCACAAAATGACTGCCACAACTTAACTTCAGGAACACACTGCAGACCCTTGTGCTGTGGTGGCCGCTGCTGCCGAAGCAATATTTTTTAAAAAATAACTGCACAGCCAATCAAATCTCCAATAGTCAGTCAGAAGTCTTGCTGGGCAAAAGCCCTACCTGGCCCCACCCACTTCCTGAAAATGCTTGATGGGCACCAGAAAAGTTGTCAGTGGGCACTATGGCGCCCAAGGGCATTAAGTTGGGAACTCCTGTGTAATTTTGAGTGAATTTGGCTGAGAGGCAGCATAGAAGGAGGAGGAGAAGGAGGAGGAGGAGGAATGGTCACAGTCAGATATTTGACTGGTAGATGGTGCTTTGCAATTCGAGATCTAGCCATGTCCTTGGGAATTAACAGATGTATCTTTGCAGGATTCTTGCTGTTCCAAGCAACATTGTCTTATGGAGCTGAGCTGGTGTTATTTGCTAAACGCCCAGAATGTCCAGGTGTTTCGGGAGTTGCCTAGGCACGGCTCCAAGGGCTCCAATGACAACGGGCATGATGGTCACCTTCTTCTCCCAGAGACACTCTAACTCTGTTTGTAGGTCTTGGTATTTTGTGACTGTCTCCAGTTCTCTCTTTTCTATTCTGCTGTCTCCTGGGATTGTAATATCAATGATCCAAACCCTATCTTTCATTTTTTCTACAATTGTGATATCAAGGGTGTTATGCTCCTCCAGGTGTTTATCTGTTTGCAATCAGAAGTCAGAATCTTTGTTTCATCATTCTCCATGAGCTTGTCTGATTTGTGCTCCCATGAGTTTCTGACTGGTGGTAAGCCATACTTCTTGCAAAGATTCCAGTGCAATGTAGCTGCAACTGTTGTTGTTCTTTATAGTCAGTTTGAGCAGTTTTGCTGCAGGCACTGACTATGTGATCGACTGTTTCATCCTTTGTCTTGCAAAGTTGACATTTGCTGTTATTTGATCTTGCAAAGTTGACATTTGCTTCTGAATCTTGGCTTTCCTACTATTCATTTTGAGTGCCTGTTCTTGTGCAGCTAGAATGAGTCCTTCCATTCCTTTCTTCAAGTGCCCATTTTGTAGCCACTTCCAGGTGTTTTTGTTATCAACTTTGTTTTCTATGTCTTTCAGATATTGCCCATGCCAGCACTTTTCCTTCCAGTTGTCACAGTGAATTTTGATTTCGATCTTTTTGCAATCTACTTTGGCTTCCGTAACCTTAAATAAGTCTGCCTTGTATACTTCAACTAGAAGCTTCTATTTGCTTTTCATGGTGTAGTTATTCAGTGCTCATTTTTCTTCTTCAACTGCTTGCTTAATTTTCAGGAGACCTCTTCCACCTAATTTTCTTGGTAAGTAAAGATGATCAGCATCACTTCTAGTGTGCAGTGAGTGATGCACTGTCATTATCTTGCAGGTTTTGTGATCTGTTTCTTCTATTCTGCTTGTTTCCAATCAATAATGCCAGCTGTTTATCTCAGAACTGGGACTACCCATGTGTTAATTGCTTTTACCGTGTTGCCTCCATTTAATTTTGTTCACAATATCTTTTTAACCCTTTGGTAATACTCATGGGTTATATTTTTCTTATTCTTAACAAGGTTATGTTTTGATGTTGTCAGATTTCAAATTCCAAGATATTTGTAGTTTTCTTTAAAAGCAAGTGTTTTGATGTTGTTGTTTGGCATCTTGATTTCTTCTTGTTCAATGATCTTTCCTTTTTTCAATGCTAATGCTGGACACTTGTTGGTCCAAATTCCATTGCTATATCGATCAATCAATCAATTTATTATAACAGTTAGTGACCAGCAGTACAGTTTGATTAAGAAATGCAATAGCCAGTGACCAGCAATACAGCTGGTTTTTTAAAAAATTTAAATGATAAAAAGGTAGAATTAAGTCTTAGAAACATACAGAATCATTCCAAATAACTACAAAGTCATGCCACCATATGGGATCTTTGATGCTTGTAAACCTGAGCACAGAATTTAGCCACCTGATGAGTAGTCTGGTGGTTTCTATCAGACAAGAGATAATCAAGCCTGATTTTATTTGATCTCCCAGGAAATCTTTCTAAACGTGGGCTAATACTTTCCGATCGGACCTTTGTACAGTTAAGACAGTTTTTTTTAAATGTGTTCTATAGAGTCAATTTCACCCAGAGAGAAAGAACAGAGCCTTAAGGAGTAAGGGATTGCTTTAAATCTCCCTTCCAACACTGCTGAAGGCAAAGTCAAACGTCTGGCCAGTGTGAATGCCCTTCTGGTGTTGTTAGATTCCAGAAAATATAAATAAGCAACTGGGGCTGCAGTGTATCTATTTTTTTTTCTGGGGAAATGAACTCTGGAGATCTTGAGATGTCCATTTGTCTTGCAGTATTTGTCACTCTTTGCTTAATGAGTGATTTTGCCCGATCTGTTCCAAGATCCAAGAGGGCTTGGGGAGATAAGCCTAGTATTTCAATAGATTTCAAAACCTCCTTTTGCCAACTGGAATGAAATTGGTCTTGCAGCATTAATGAAAACAGGCCATGTGAGTTTGTATTTCCTGCCAGGCCAGCCATTTAAAGATTGAAGGGATGCATATTCTAGCCTCAACCCTTAACATTCCTGTCTCAAGTCTAACCCAGGAGTTCGACACACATTTGGGCACCTGTAGAATAGCTCTCAGGAATCTGGATTGTACTCTCTCAAATGGAGAGAAAGAAGAAGAAGGTGGTCCAAGGAATGTTCCATGTAATAGTTGGGCCAATGATTTAGCTTTAAATAATTTAAGGGTGGCTGGTATATAATGGCCCCCTTGGGATCGATGAAATTTCAAAATGCTATTTGCGGTTTTCTCTCCTGCGTCTGCAACAAAGCTACTATGGGCTGCTCTGGAACCAAAGGCTTGAAAGACTACACCCAGACATTTGAAGCTGGTACTGCCTTTATTGAAAAAAAAATCAAAATCATGGAACGTTAAGGGCAAAAGACAGACTACTTGAAGATCGTATATCAGAAGAGCTTCAACAGGATCTAATTCAGTGGAACAATCTGCCTATTCAATCTGCACAGGATTCAGAAAATTTTGTTCTAGACAATACAATTGAAGATAATTTACTAAATTCCTTCTCAGATCTCCTCCTCATGGACCAGACAAAAATCACCACCAGACTGGAACAACTGTGACTCAAACTTTTAAGCATTGACAAAGATCCACAATCACAAGCAGAAGGAGCTTTTTAATGAAAAATGATTCTACGGCCCACAAGTTACAGCAAAACCCCTCTTCAATGTTGACTCCAGTTCCATCAAGTTTCACGAAGCAAGATGACCAAATAATCAGTTGTCCACAAGAGAACGTAATGCATCATTTAACTTATAGGAGTGAACAAACTGAAATCACTCATTCGTTTAAAATGGGTGTATAGTTTAGGTTGGTTTAAGTGCCAGTCTTATTCCCCAGATTCTCCTGTTTTCCAACAAAACTATGATGTCATTATGCTCCAAGAAACCTGGACTGCAGAAGCCCTAGAACTAGATGGCTACCATTCATATGCAGTAAAGGCGGTCCCAGGACAGGGCCCAGGTAGACTTAAAGGGGGTTTGGGCATTCTTATTTCCATATCCTTAAAAGTAAATTGTATGGAGTTGGGTCCTCTGGATCATCTAGCAATGGCCGTCATTCTTACATGGGCTAAGGGCAGCCTCTTACTTATAAATTCCTATCTTCCACCTCCTAGTAAAAAAGCTGAGACAGAAAATAATTGGTGGTTTCTCGAACAATATATTAGAGCATTTACTATTAATCATCCAGGGGCCAACTTCTTGGTGGCAGATGACTTGAATGCTCGATTAGGGCCCGACAACCCCTCCCTGGCTCATAAATACAAGATAATTTTGGATACCCCAGATGAGGCCCCTGAACTCTCTTGTCAATAACGGAGATTTAAAGACCAGACATCTAACTGTGCAGGGGCCTTTCTAATGAGGTTTATGCTTAGATTAAATTTATATGTTTTAAATGAATCTGTCAAAGAGAACATCCCAGGTGACCGCACATTTATCAAAACAAGTGTGATAACACAGTACACAGGATCATGAAACAAACAAGCACTGCATAAACAACGCAGACCAAAGAGTGCCCAAGTAATATAAACAACAGAGAAAACATTTATATAACAAGATAACACTATACTAACAAGGAATAACAAGGAACCACATGTTATCAGTGATAACAAAATATATCATGTAATGTACAAGTACATAAGTAGTACAAAGAAAACAAATGATAGAAGAAGACTCCAGATTTCAATCTTCGTTTCAATGACTCTTCTTCAAAAACTTCATCAAACTCCATAAAGCACTCATAATGTACAGAAGCCTTCAAAACTATATATAGCCAAAAATCCAATCCTTGTATTAAATCAGTCTCAACCGGGCACCTGATCACCAGTGGAACATTTTCTTTCTTTCTTTATTTTCAATTTGTATTCCGCCTTGTCAGTAGTCAAATGGTCCCCTAAGTTAGAGCTAAAAGTGAAGGAGATTTTAACACCTGAGAAATTACAATCAACATGTGACTCTTTTAAGGACCCCCAAAATCTTGAAAACCCTTAAAAATATATGATGAGCTGATACAAACACTAAGGACAATACTGATATGCAGTCCAGAGGGAAAGCCTCCCAAAATCAATGCCCTTTCTAAACCTTGGTTTGATCAAAGCTGCAAAAGTGCAAAAAATGCCCTAGCACACGCATATAAGCTAGCAGTAAGATCTGATGAAAAGTCTCAACAGGAAGCATATCATGTCCTCTCAGTACAAAAAAAGGAATATAAACATTGCTTTATCTTTGCTGAATATTCGGACAGCACTCATGACTTTCCATACATTTTCAAGTCGCCCATATACAATAAGTGTGAAATCTTTGGGCCTGTCTTTGAAAGCTGGTATCCTAGGCCTGTACTGTTGGGAATGATGGTGAGTGGGATTAGGACAATTACAAAGAGCAGTCGTGATAGTGAGTCTCCTTGAAAAATTCCTCGTTTGATATTAACTTTCCAATTTCTTCTCCATTCACTATCAACTTGGTGTTCCATTTCCTCATGGAAGTTTGGTAAATGTTATTATAGTTTTGCTGATACCTATAATTTCTACCGTTTTCAGGATCCACATATGAGGGAGTGAATCTTATAATCAAGTCAACTCAAAATACAGTTCAGGGATCATAACTGGGGATGGGCATGAAGTGGCTGATGAACTAAAGTTCATCATAAATTTTGGCCAGTTCGTGAAGCAATGTTGTTGAACTGAATAGCCATCATAAACTTTCACAAACGTTTATGCAGTTTGTGGCAGTTTGTGAAGAGCAGAAAGCAGGAATTTAAACACCTGCTTTCTGCTCTTTACAAAAAAACAACTGAGTGCCAGGGAACTCCCCACTGCTCAGCAGCTTGGTTAAGACATGGGGGAGCATAAAACAGGGGTTTAAATGGCTCCCAGTCATTTAAACCAAACAGCTGAATAGTGGAGAGTTCACTGCCGCTTTGCTGTTTCATTTATTGCCCCCCTGCTTTCTGTTCCTTGCGGATTGAATCCCTAGGTAAAGATTTAGTCCTTCATAGCTTGTACGTCCCTGGCCACAAGCCCGAAGCTGAGAGAGCAGCACAAAAAGGCAGCTTCCTGAGAATATATTGTCTCCCCTTCATGACAGTTTTGCTCACTCTGGGGTCGATCCTGATCTTCCTGCCTCAAGAGAAAGAAAATATTTATCCTTTCGGCTTTCCTAGTCTCTGTCCCCTTTATGTGTGACATTCCAACAAAGTGTGAAATGTTGAAACTTTTGTTCTTTCTTCAGCCAGAGCCATTAGCATAACTAATCCTGGAGCTTGGGAGAGAAACAACCCATCTCCAGTAGTGTTTCTTTCACCAGCCTTTTACTAGCATTGCAGCCTCTGGAGGATGTGCAGACCATAGCAAATAACGAGGTGAACTCTAGGGTAGAGAGTATTTTTTCCAAAGCCCTATTTGTTGTTGTTCAGTCACACAGTCGAGTCCGACTCTTCGCGACCCCATGGACCAGATCACGCCAGGCCTTCTGGTCTTCCACCGTCCTCTGAAGTTTGCTCAACTTCATGTTCGTTGCATCTATGACACTGTCTAACCATCTCATCCTTTACCGTCCCCGTCTTCTTTGACCTTCAGTCTTTCCCAACATCAGGATCTTCTCCAGTGAGTGCTCCCTTCTCATTTGGTGGCCAAAGTATTTGAGCTTCAGTTTCATTATCTGGCCTTCCAGGGAACAGTCAGGGTTGATTTCTTTTAGGATTGACTGATTTGATCTTCTTGCAGTCCAAGGGATTCTCAAGAGGGTTCGCCATCGCTTTCCTCCCAAGGAGCAGGCGTCTTTTAATTTCATGGCTGCAGTCACAGTCTGCGGTGATCTGGGATCCCAGGAACGTGAAGTCTGTCACTACTTCCACGACTTCCCCTTCTATTTGCCAAGGAGTGATGGGGCCGGATGCCATGATCTTAGTTTTTTTGATGTTGAGCTTCAAGCCCACTTTTGCGCTCTCCTCTTTTACTCTGAGCAAGAGGCTCTTTAGATCCTTTTCACTTTCAGCCATTAGAGTGGTATCATCTGCATATCTGAGGTTGTTGATCTTTTCCCCAGCAATCTTAATTCCCGCTTGTGATTCATCCAGGCCAGCATTTCGCATGATGTACTCTGCATATATATTAAATAAGCAAGGCGACAATATACATCCTTGTCGTACTCCTTTTCCTATGCTGAACCAATCAGTTGTTCCGTATCCGGTTCTAACTGTCGCTTCTTGGCCCTTATACAGGTTTCTCAAGAGACATGTGAGGTGGTCTGGTACTCCCATCTCTTTAAGGACCTGCCATAGTTTGTTGTGATCCACACAGTCAAAGGCTTTAGCATAGTCAATGAAGCAGAAGTAGATGTTTTTCTGGTACTCTCTTGCTTTCTCCATAATCCAGCGAATGTTGGCAATATGATCTCTCGTTCCTCTACCTCTTCGAAACCCAGCTTGTACTTCTGGTAGTTCTCTATCCACGTACTGTTGAAGCCTAGCTTGTAGGATCTTGAGCATGACCTTGCTAGCGTGTGATATGAGTGCAATTGTGCGATAGTTTGAACATTCCTTGGCGTTGCCCTTCTTTGGGATTGGAATGTATACTGATCTTTTCCAATCCTGTGGCCACTGTTGCGTTTTCCAAATTTGCTGGCAAATGGAGTGCAGAACTTTAACAGCATCCTCTTCTAAGACTTTGAATAGCTCAGCTGGGATACCATCACCTCCACTAGCTTTGTTGTTAGTAATGCTTTCTAAGGCCCATTTAACTTCACATTCCAGGATGTCTGGCTCGAGGTCAGTGATTATACCGTCGTGGTTGTCAAGGACATCGAGGTCTTTCTTGTATAGTTCTTCTGTGTATTCTTGCCATCTTTTCCTAATCTCTTCTGCTTCTGATAGGTCCCTACCGTTTTTGTCCGTTTTCATGGCCATCTTTGCATGGATTGATTTCTCCAATTTTCTTGAAGAGATTTCTAGTCCTTCCCATTCCCTATACTTTAACAGTATTCCGATGAACCTCTGGTTGTGGGTCACCTTGAGGATACTATGATGTAGTTCTTGATTATTTTTTTATTCCAAACAATCAGTTTGACTATATCCTTCAGCAACTGACTTTCCAAAATCTTGGGTCTATTTGTGTGAATACGAGCACAAAATCCATCAATGGGGAAACATTTCTCCCATAGCAACTTTGCTAGCATTTTCGTTCTTTGTTGGATATGCCTAGGCACATCTGGTAAAGTGACCTGTAATTACCAGCACAGGAAAGGGTGCAATCGCCGTATCAAATTATACTGGCAGAAGTGCTTAGAGCCACATTAAGATAAAGGGTCTAGACAAAGTTGATTGGATAAAATCTGGATCTAAAAGCACCCTCCACACACACACACACACAAGTATTAGTTTGATCTTTTAGGTAACTGCCACTCCAGTTTAGTGTAGTGGTTAAGTGCTCAGACTCTAATCTGGGAGAACCAGGTTTGATTCCCCACTCCTCCACACACAGCTGCTGGATGACCTTGGGCAAGTCATGGTTCTGACAAGAGCTGTCCTTGAAAGGGCAGTCCTTGAAAGAGCTCTCTCAGCCCTACCTATCTCACAGGGCATCTGTTGTGGGGAGGGGAAGGGAAAGGAGTTTGTAAATTGCTCTGAAACGTCAAGTGAAAGGCGGGGTATAAATCCAATCTCTTCTTCTTCTTCTTCTTCTTCTTCTTCTTTTCCTCGTCTTCTTCCTCTTCTTCAGAACAAGCAATCAGCCACCATAAGAGTTCTGAAGAAGACCTCACTGAAAGCATCTAGTCTGCATGAAACTTCAGTTTGCAGCTCATCACCTCCCCCAATGTGTAAATCCACATCCTCATCTGGCTCAGATAAAAGGAGAAGTAAAGTTGAAGGTCATCCCCATACTTCCCCCCAAATCCCATGATGACCTTAACCAGTGGCTTCACGTAGAATGTTAAAAATCAAGGAAGACCACAAAGAGCATTCTAGAAACCCAACAGTGGCTGTGATTACACATACTAAATAATCCACTTTCAATGCACTTTCCAACTGGATTTTACTGGGACCCAATCTGCATCTGGCATTTGCTCCGCTGTTTTACCAAACCCGCACTGGAACAGAAAAAGATGTGGCACAAGACAACATTCCAATACCCCAGGCCAATGCCATACTGACTACAGGGTCACCCGTAAATGGCCATAAAAAGACCATCAATCTATGCAGATGCCTACCATAAAGCCGAGATAGCAAACAAAATGAAAGTGGCATGCAGTCTGGACACTGCCATAAAATCCAACAATCAATCAAAGTGAAAGTGGCATGGAATGTAGAGGGGAATTTCTGTTCCAGTGTGGGTTTGGTAAAACAGCAGAGCAAATGCTAGATGCAGATTGGGCCTGTGTAAACTGGCAAGATCCAGTTGGAAAGTGCATTGACAGTGGATTGAAAGGCTACTTGGCCTTGCCCCTCAATGAAGCCTTCCATGCCCTCTCCTTTATTGCTCCTACCCCATCTTGTGGCTTAAAACATATTAGACTGTTCCATCCCATCCTCACCGAAACCCTGCAAGAGAGGTCAGGTTCAGAAAACGTGATGGGCCAAAGGTCCCACGGAAGTTTTCAAAAAGAACAGCATTTCGAGCTGGCACTCCGAGATCCTAACCCACCACTCTAACGACTCAACCACACTGCCTTTTGCTACAAATGGTGCCACATCAAAGTGACTCCAGAGGCAGTCAGAACCCAGCTGAAATGAGAGCTGTCTCCCAGAAGCAGCAGCGAGAGTGAGAACCCCTGGGGAGAGTCAGGGCCATTCCCTGGTTGGAAGAAGGGAAGGGGGGCATACACAAAACCGACAAGGGGAAATTGCCCACAAAGAGACTGGGCTTGGAAGTATCGGTTTATCACAGATAGTGAAAATGGTAGCAGCCAAGGAACTGCAAACGGTCACTGATCATTCCAAAGGCTACCATGGAACCAGGAGGAGAGGCAAACTGCTCTTGGAGAATCTGAGGCTCTCTCACATCACGCCTCACCAGGGAGTGGGAAGCTGCCTTTAGTCAGGCTAGTGAGCATCCAAAGTCTTTGAAAACGAGCCCCTTTGAGTCCAGCCATATCAAATCAGGCCTTTGGGCAAATTGGTGACGGAAAGAGTAGGCCCCTCTGTTGTGTGGACCCCTAGGCAGAGAAGGCACAGGGAACGGGCCTTTATCACAGGGAATGGGCCTTTATCAGCAGGATGTAAAAACCCAAGGCTGGTACAATTGTGAGGAGGCCCCTTCTGACCATGAGGACACAGTGGAAACCCAGACACATTTATTTATTAAAATGTAGTTTATTCTTCAATAGAATGACTCGGAAATCTTTTCTGTGGCTGGCCTCGGCACAGAAGCCCTGGCAATGAATCCCGAAGGTGCGGCAGAACTGACTTGCTGCTTCAGCCATGACTCTGCCCGTTGGCTCTGACCCTTGGGGATCTGTGTCATGTTCAGCCCCAAACAATTCAAGGCATTGTGTCCTCACAAGGTTTTGACACTTTTTCTCTCCTTAATAGGAGGAACCTCGAAGGTGCGGCAGAACTGACTTGCTGCTTCAGCCATGACTCTGCCCATCGGCTCTGACCCTCAAGGATCTGTATCATGTTCAGCTCCAAATAGCCGAAGGCATCGTGTCCTCACAGGGTCTTGACACTTACTTTCTCTCCTCAATAGGAGGAAGGCGCTGCACTGTCAAGGAGCCAATCTCCTGCACCGTCAAGGAGCCAATCTCCTGAGCTCTGCCATCTCAACACTTTGCTGTCTCAGTAATGCCTTCTTTCTTGTTCTTGGAATCGGATTTTCGAAACGGTTTTCCTAAAAATAAAATAATTTTTTCAACACAAATACATTTTAACAGAGCACTCACAATATCAGATGTTGAAGGCCCAGGTACTGAAAGAGAGAAGAGGTTTAAAGCCATGAGTCTGCCCGTCGGCTCTGACCCTCGGGGATCTGTATCATGTTCAGCCCCAAATAGGTGAAGGCATCGTGTCTTCACAGGGTCTTGACACTTACTTTCTCTCCTCAATAGGAGGAAGGCGCTGCACTGTCAAGGAGCCAATCTCCTGCACCGTCAAGGAGCCAATCTCCTGAGCTCTGCCATCTCAACACTTTGCTGTCTCAGTAATGCCTTCTTTCTTGTTCTTGGAATCGGATTTTCGAAACGGTTTTCCTAAAAATAAAATAATTTTTTCAACACAAATACATTTTAACAGAGCACTCACAATATCAGATGTTGAAGGCCCAGGTACTGTGCCATGGCAACAGAAGGGATCATGCAAATTTGCTTATGAGACAGGGCTGGACACAGGACAAAGGAAGGCGCTTACCTCGCTTGCTCCAGTGGAAGACTTCTCTAGCAAGGGCCACTGCCTGGCGCAGCTACCGTGGAGTTCCCACTCCCAGGGAAGGGGGGTAGGGAGGGGGTAGGAAGAGGAGGGGGCCAGTTTCAGGTCCCCCATTCCACCGGTTCCTCTTGGGAAACAATGGAATGGGAGGTCCGCAGCTGGTGTGCCCTTGGTTCCCTTTCCTTCACCACCCCCAATCACTCCCCGTTCCATTCCCTTTACCACCCCAGCCATTGGTTGGGGGGATGGCGGGAGTGGAATAGGGAACGGCGAGGCCAGTGGAGGGAGGGGAAGCAGGAACAGTGGGGGCAGCAGTGGGAGGAGGAGGGGAGGGAAGACGGGATGGCAGAGACAGAGCAGGAAGAAGAGGAGGGAGAGAGGAAACAACAAGCAGTGGGGATAATGGAGCTAATGGGTTAGACACAGTGAAGGGAAGGGTAAGTGAGAAGGCAGAGTGAAGGAGTTACGAGACAGAGCAGAGGTAGGAATTAAAAGAAGAGAGAGACAAAAAAAGCAGGAGAAACAGAGACAGTTAGTGGAGGAGGGGGTGCAGGTGAGCTGGGGAAGGGAGGGGAGGGAAACCCCAGTTCACTGCTTCTTCAGCCCACCCTTCGCCGGTCTTGTTGTTTCTGGAGCCTTTGAAAGAACACAGAGAAAACAACAATGATTAAAACCCATTCAAAGCCACAATGGAAAACTCCAGCTTGGAGTGCCAGTCATTCCACACTAAACCATCAGCCAAAGGCATTCTTCAGTAAAACGGCCTTGGTCTGCCTACTTTTCCACTTCCCCACCAACTTCTACTTTCAAAGTCGCCACTGGCCCTCTTGATGGCTTACCATTAGCCCAACAGTGGGCTGCTTGGTTGACAGCCTCTGCTGTGAACCCAACTGCCGAGGCTCAGGCGTACTTATACATCTCTGCCCCTGACAGCTTTGTGACAACAGTGTGAGGAGGGCCCAGCATCCGGGTGACAGGGACCGATCTCTGAGCAGCAGGGCAGACGGGGGACTGGGGAGGAGGGAGAGGAAGAGGAGGGGGAGGGGCCAGCCAGTGGCCTCCCACTCCATCGGCTCCTCTTGGGGACCAACGGACGGGGCATCAGAGTTGCACAGATGGTCCAGAGGATGGAAGAAGGAATGGTGGGGATGGTGGAGGGAAGGGAACTTGGGACCTTAAAAGTGGTTAAAGGGAAGGAAAACACATACAGTGGGCGTATTTTGAACTGTTGTTGAAGAAAAGAATTTATAACTGATAAAGCTGGGCATCACATTTACTGCAGTCAAACTAAACATTTAAAGAAACACATACACCAAACATGAAATTATTATTAAGACAATCATCAGATTCATAAACCATCTTTGGCTGAAAAGGTAGGGTTTTGCCTTGGGTACCATTTTCTTTTGGGATATGACCGTGGAAAGGATGGGGCACACTGAGGAAAGGTCACCTGCAAGGAGCCTGTTGTGTCTTCACCGTATCTAAATACATGTTAAGCTTGAAACCTCAGCCAGGATTCTAATCTGTAACAATACCATTGGCTGAAGCATTGTTGTAACCAATCAAATGCAAGAGAACTGTGCTGGAGGGAACTGTATTGATTGGATGTTATCTATGAATGATGATTGGATGTTAACTATGAAAGGGCGTGGCTACCCCAGCCCGGGAGAGTTTAAAAGGAGCTATGCTCCATTCAGTACTTTAAAAGTTGTTGGGAGACAAGTAATGGGGTGGAAGTTGCTTGACGCTGCTCCTTTCTCTTTGTTCTTCAGAATGAGAGATGTCCTGCCATTTGTTATCCAATCTTTATTAAATTGTTATCCAATCATTAAGCTGTTGCACCAATTGTGGGTGAAGATTTGTCAGTTTTTTTAACCAATAGCCGTGGACTTAATCTCTTCCAGGAACTGTCCTTCACTTTCTTCAATTGTTTTTGCAGGCTTTCCAGGGTTATTGTAAGATCTTCCATTTGCTTTCCTTTCAGTTTGTTTTCTATATCTGTGATCCAGGTGGCTTTTTATTGTTTTTTTATATAATATTTTAATTGTTATTTAATTTGTACATTATATTATTCCATTAATCCTTTTAAGTTATTTTACCATTTTCTCCCTATTTCCTCCCCCCTCAGTAGTCTTTCTCTTCCAGCCAGGAACACAAGGCCTGTAGCTTCCACTGAACGTCTTCTTTCTTTTTTTCTTTAATCCAGTTTAGATAAAGCGACCATTTTTTTCTTGATTCTTGTTGTTCTATCTTCCCAAGGTAGGTCCTGTGTCATTGTAGCTGTTATATCTGATTGGACAAAATCAAACAGATAATTATACCAAGCTCTTTCCGTCCATTTACTTTTATCTTTCCACCCTAGTGCTATTACTGCTTTCCCAGCAAATATTATTGCTCTCAATAAGTCTTGATTATTTTTCTCTATTATCTCATTACCTAGAGTACTTATCGTCATTAGCTCAAAATCTATATTTAGCTTAACCTTAAAAAGCTGGTTTATCACTGTTAATATATTATTCCATAGTTTTTTAGCCTCGGGGCATTCCCACCAAATGTAGGAATACCATCCTTTCGCACTTTTACAGTGCCAACAGTTTGGGCTTAACCCTGGAAACATATTTGCTAGGGTGGCTGGGGTTCTGTACCATTTGGTATAGAATTTTAATTCCATTTCCCTAAACTTATGTATTTTTATTCTCTTGATTCCTTCCATTAACTTTTTTGCTCTCTGCTCCGTTATTTGGGTTTCTGTACTAGGTGGCTTTTTTAATTGTATTCTTTTTAGTTTTCCCAGAGTTCTTTCCAGAAGGTTGTTGTCTTTTCTTTGTCTGGTTTTACCCTTACTTTTTCAGCTGCCACTAGTGATTCGTAGAACTGTCTTTGGCTAGTCTGGAATTGGAAGCTTTGTATGTATTGTTGGATCCTACCGTTGTACCTCTCAATCTTCTTGGATATTGCAACAATTCTTTCTTTGATTTCTTCTTCAACTTGGGCTGTTGTTTTTATATCTAACATATATTTCTTCCTCAGGTTTATTTTTCTTCTTTCATTCTTGAGTTTCTTTTCTTTTAAATATCTTAAGGTGCTTAAGTCTGAACAATATTTTCTGTCCTCCCCATCTCATTTGCCAGTTTGGTTTCACCTTTCCCAGTTTTCTTGTTATTACAACTGCTGCACTATACATCAACTGATTGGTTTCAGTTATGTTTGCTGTAAGAATTGTTTCAATCTCTGCACTGATATTTTCAATGAGTCTTTCAAATTCTTTTTTTGATGTTGTTCTGAGCACACGTCATCTTTGTCTATCTTCTTTGCAGTTAATATGCTCTAAGATTTTTGCCTTCAATTCTTCCTGTATATCCTGAGCTGATTTATTTCTTGTTCTTCATGTTCCTCCTTTGAGTGGGTATTCCCTATTTCATCTAGCTCTATAGACCTGAAAATGTTGTTTTGCATGATACTACTACTGCTACTACTACTATTATTATTACTATTAATTCTCCCACATTCCTGAATATTTTCTCTGCTCTTCTTTTTTCTAGTGCGTTCTCATTTTGAGAGTTGGAAATCAAGCCATTTTGCTATCACAATCACCACTTTGGGGTCAGGAAGAAATTTTTCTCCAGGACAGTTTGGCTGGAGATCCTGGAGATTTTTTTTGTCATCTTCTAGGTATGGAGTAAATAGTTACAAGAATGGGCACAGTGATGAGACAAATGAAAAATGGAAAAGAACTGTGACAATTTAGCGCTTAATGATATATTCATAAATCATAATGTACAATAACAGAAATATAAATAGAAATAGTGAATGTAGTACACGGTGGTCTCCGGAATGATGTGCCGTTTCGAAGATGATCTTCTTCTGAACAAGGAGGTGTACATAAACTGTCCTTCAACAATTCATTTCTTTTGGTGACGTATTGACAATATACTGTTGATTCACTTCATCATAAAGCTATGCTTACAGCTATGTTCTTCAATGGGCTATGGTTGCTGAATGCCTTCTGAATGCATTCAGCAACCATAGCCCTTTGAAGAACATAGCTGTAAGCATAGCTTTATGATGAAGTGAATCAACAGTATATTGTCAATACATCACCAAAAGAAATGAATTGTTGAAGGACAGTTTATGTACACCTCCTTGTTCAGAAGAAGATCATCTTCGAAACGGCACATCATTCCGGAGACCACCGTCTACTACATTCACTATTTCTATTTATATTTCTGTTATTGTACATTATGATTTATGAATATATCATTAAGCGCTAAATTGTCACAGTTCTTTTCCATTTTTCATTTATCTTCTAGGTATGGAACAGCGGTCACTGGGGGTGACCGGGGGTGAGATATTTGTGAACTTCTTGCATTGTGCATAGGGTAGGACTAGATGACCCCCGAGGTCCCTTTCATCTCTATGAATCTATGACTCTGAATTTTGATAGATGGTCACTGACAGGAAGAGAACACTGAATTTATAATGCTCTCTTGAATAATTGGCTTGAGTTGATGCTCCAGTCGAATAAATGTTGGTGGTTTTTGCTATGGACTTCTGACCCCCATGTGGCTTCTAATTTTCTATGTCCCCCCATCAGTTTGTGCTCGCCTTCTGAATTCTTGTTTCCCCCATCCTGGCAAATGTTAGTGATGGAATGTTAAGATAAACAAAGTGGGAGAAGAGCTTCAGACTCCCATGTGGTCAATGGACATTTTCTTTTTTCTTCTCTTTGACACAGACACAGCTTCAGGGGGGAAAAAATTCTTTGCATGCAAAAGATGCCAGTTTTGACACAGAGAGATCCACTGCATAGCTTAAGGGAGCGCCAGGCCTGTGAAAGAGAACATCTAGGCCAGATGCCAGTGCTCTGCAAACAGACAAATTTATGAGCATTCAGGTACAAACAAGAGTGAATTGTTTTGAAGGTCTGGATTTTTAAAATATAGCTCTGGAGAAGCAATCTCAGGCATGCCAAAAGAATATGCATTCCACGGTGAAGTAAAATACACAGTAGGATCCTATGCAGAAGACAATAATGCTCCCTTGTAACCTCCTATCTGGACTACTGCAACACCTTCTACATTGGGCTGCCCTTGAAGACAACTTGGAAATTGCAACTGTGGCAACCCAACTATTTTTAGGGACTGGTCAACAGGAACACATCTTGCCTATTTTAAAGCAGCTGCACTGGTTACTGGTTGGTTTCTGAATTGAATTCAAGATGGTGGTTTTGGCCTTTGAAGCCCTTCAGGGACTAGAACTCACATATCTGAAGGACCCTCTCTTCCCGTTATGTCCCTACCCATCAACTGTGGTCTTCCAATTGCCACCTTCTAGTTGTCCACCATGCTTAAGGTGGTCCATTTGGCATCTGCTAGAACCCATTCCTTCTCTACAGTGGTTCTGCCTTGTGGAACAGGCTCCCTGAGGAGACACTATATGGCCATCTTATTTGCAAGGCCTTTGAATGGGGTTTTAGCTGCAGGCATTTTCTTGACAAGGGGAGGTTCATGGGGTTTTGTTCTATTTTGAACATTTTTAACCTTAGAACTGTAAGCCACCTTAAGCCACAAGAGAAAACCAGAGTATTTTAATATTTTTAAATGTTAAAATTGGGGCCAACCCAACACACTGTCCAGAACAAGTGCCTGCCTAGCCCAGCAGAATCATAAGGGCTTCAGAATAACTGAAGAATACCTAAAGGGGGGGGGAGTGGACGGAATCCTGCCTTCATTCTTCAGACACTTTGACTGTAAGGACGCCCCTTAAGTATAAGAGCAATTTTGTGCTCTCAGTTGACACTTTCTATACATGGCTCCATAGAAGTGAAGGGAGAAAAAGTAGACTTTACCTGGGAAAAGCTGGGTGTGTGGGGGAGCATCACAATTTCTTCCCTGTCCCAGAACCTCTTTTCCTAAAGATCTGGAACTGGAGATATATGAAATGTCCAGTTCTATAACTCTTGTGAATGGTATCTGTACTTTTCTGGATTACACTGGAATGTTATATAATGACATCTCACCATCTATTTCCTGTGTTACATGACCCCTTGATAGTGCTGTTTATTTTTCCAGAGCTGCATATATCGAAAGAAAAGAGTAAGAGTCCAGTAGCACCTTAATTACTAGTCTTTAAGGTACTATGGGACCCTTACTCTTTTTTACTGCTACAGACTAACATGGCTATCCATCTTCATATATTAATGTCTGCCTAGTGAAGACCTGCTACATACATCTGATGAAATGGGTTCTAGTCCACAAAATCTTATGCTGGAATAAAGTCCCATTAGTCCTGAAGATGCCACCAGACTCCTTTTTAATTTTGCTGCAACAGCTTAAAACTCTTTCCGTCTCTAGAATAATCCTCAATTCTTCTTGACATTAGCTCCGTTCACAAGTTACAGTGAATGCTTGTACAATCCACCTACAGCATACACTTGGTTTTTATACATGTATCCAGTAATTCTCATGTTATGTTCAATGCACAAACATCTGAATGTGTGATTGAATCTGCGCATTCACCCAGGTACTGGTCCCCAGTTTCATCCACAAAGCAAAGACAAGTTGGCTCTTTCTTACTAACAGGTGTATGGGTATACATGAAGAGTGTATGTGCATTCACTGTAACAGGGGAAAAGGGCTACCTGGTATATGAAACCAGAAAACAAATAGTAAGCAGGAAAAACCCTTGATGAAGAAACACAGTGATCTTCCTTCACATACAATTACATGATGCATGGAAGGAGGGAAACATGTGTGTATTCGGGGAGGGGGCAATATTAAACTTTACCCAGGACAGCAAATGCACCTGAGTTGGCCCTGCTGAAGAAAAGCTCAGTCTCAGCCAGACACAACCACAGAAGTGATCTTATAGTATGCCCAAGTCCCCTTCTGGCTCTGGGCAGGTGTTTGGGCCAGAAAGAAGAGGCATGCCAGCTATCCAGATAGCAGTTGTCTAAAGCATCAGAGGAGCTGTGGTGGCTCAAGTGGTTAAGACGCTGAACTGTAGGTTGTGGAAGGTCGGTAGTTCAGCAGTTCGAGACCCGAGTGTGCCGCATGATGGAGTGAGCTCCCATCTCTAATTCCAGCTCCTGCCAACCTAGCAGTTCGAAAGCAAGAAATTGCAAGTAGATAAATAGGTACCACTTCAGTGGGAAGGTAACAGCGTTCTGTGCGCCTTGGTGTTTAGTCATGCCGGCCACATGACCACGGAAATGTCTTCAGACAGCGCTGGCTCTTCAGCTTTGAAAGGGAGATGAGCACTGCAACCCTAGAGTCGGATTCGACTGGCTTTCGAGCAAAGGAACCTTTACCTTTTTAAAGCATCAGAATCACTTGTCTTCCATTTCTCTGTACATTCTCTACATAAAAATAAAGGTCCATTTATTAGAGGGGCAGAGTTATTGGGGAGGTTTGCCCTGTATGATCACTGGAACTCTTGTGCACTCAGGAAACTGCTAAATTGAGGGACACACGCGTGGCCACAAGCACCAAGAAAACCTCCCTTGAAGACTTACACAACAGGAACAGCTGGTGAACTGTGCTCTGTTGGGACACTGGAAAGTATTCTAGTGCAAGACTGCATTGCCAAGAAATTCCTAGAAGGAGTTTCATATGGGTAGGCGTGTTGGTCTGTAGTGGAAGTCCAATAGCACCTTTACGACCAACAGGATTTCCACAGTATATGTTTTTGAGAGTCAAAGCTCCCTTCATTGGATGGCATCTGATGAAGGGATCTTGGACTCTCAAAAACATATACCCCGGAAATGTTGTTGGTCTTTGAGGTGCTACTGGACGTGAATCTTGATCTCCTAGAAGGAGATAATGCACTAGTCAGAAGAATATCCTTTATCGATGCAAAGCCTTGGAACTAGGAGACCAGGGTTCAAATCCATGCTTGGCAATGATTTTAGACTGCTCTGTCGTATGTGCTTTTATGCCTCGACTTGCTCTTACTGGCTCTTTTTATGAGCATGTTTTATTGATGTTTTTATTGCTATAATTTGTTTTTTAAATTGTTTTTACTGTTCTTTGTCCAGTTCTACTGTTTAGTTGTGAGTTTTAGGTGGGTAGCTGTGTTAGTCTGCAGTAGAAGAACAAGATTCGAGTCCCAGTAGCACCTTAAAGGCCAACAAGATTTCCAGGGTAGAAGCTTTTGAGAATCCAAGCTCTCTTTGTTTAGTTGCAAGTCACCATAAACAGGTCTGAAATAAAATAAATGATATTGCTAAGTGGCCTTTGCAAATTCTCCCCCCTCCCCCATATAAGACCAAGATCTCCTCTGTAGTCAGAATTTCAAGAGCAAGAAGCAGTCAGGTGACAAGATGAGACAGAGTGTCAAATCAGAGAATCCAACCAAACTAGCTATTCTTTCTAAACTCATTTGCAACTACAATGATCAGTACATAAACCAAGGGATGCAGAGAAGGTGAAAGCTGCAAAAAGTTGAAGGAGCCGGCACCTGAAATGAGGGGATTGAACCTGGCCTGGGACTTTCTGCATGCCAAGCAGAGGCCCCTATACTGAGCCATGGTACCTCCTCTTGAGAATAAGACTTGCGTAACATTTGAGACAGCAAGGATTAATCATGATTTTAAAGGAAGCATGAAGGTTAGTCCACTGACAACTTGATCACATGATACTGAATCAGACCCTTGGTCTATCAAGGTCAGTATTGCCTACTCAGACTGGCAGCAGCTCTCTAGAGTTTCAGGTAGAGGTCTTTCATATTACCTGACATGATCCTTTTGACTGGAGATGCCAGGGATTGAATTTGGGACCTTCTGCATGCCAAGCAGATAATCTACAGCTGAGCCCTCCTCCTAAGACCAGGCCCAACCAATCCAAAGACTTTGTGTTGCTTGCTGGGTACAGAGGCAGATGTTGCAATACTCGTCTGTGCCTAGACACTGGCCTGCATGTGTGCACAAACATACACAGATTCCCATCCCGCTCAGTGAGCTGCAGTCTAGTGTTGGACTGTGAAGTTCAAACCCTGGCATTCCCGCCTTCTGGCCTGCTGCTGCAGGCACTGCAACAAATGCTGCTCAACATAGTAGTTGTGAGCCAAGCCAGGAATTCTAAGCTCAATATTTATTTTGGGATGTGGGTTGACAGTCGCAGACAAGCAACCATCCACAGCAAAGTCTGAATGCCATCTGTGTTGATGGATGTTTGGGGGGGGGAATACGTACACACACTAATTTCTTGCAATTATCTCAATTTGAGGATTACAGACATTTGTGACTCATGGGAAGAGGAGACTGTAGTATCTTTGTTTTGCTGTGTCTCATGCCTGCAGATCCTAGAATGTCAGCTGCAGCTCAAGTTGGCTGTAAAGACAGTTGGGGTTGGCTGCAAAGAAAAACAGAACAAAGACAAGCAACTCTTAGGTACTGTTCAAACTAGAATGATGATTATATATATATAACATACAGAAATATCCAGCAGGCAAGTACATAATAAATATATTTAGTATTCCAACAGGTAGCAAACAATGTTTTCCAACAGGTAAGTATACAAATATAGAACAAGTCTACAGTACAAGTGCAGAGCAAGTCTGTAACAGGTGACATACAATGTATTTCTAGTCTTCCAACAGGTAAGTATACAAGACGAAGACTCTGGATTTCAAAACTTCGTTTCGTATATTCTTCCTCAGTAGAGGCTGATCGTAAGCATTCATCATGGGTTTCCAAGGTAAGTTATCAGCCAAACTGCTTTCCAATCCTTATTGGGGAAAAGATTGATAGGGCAACCAGTCAGTATACATGAAGGGAAGTTTCCATAGTCTTAAACTACTGGTATGCCCCTAAGAGTTGCTTGTTTGTCTTTGTTCTGTTTTTCTTCTTAGCGTCTTTCCACACAGTTTTTTCCCCTTGTTATTGTGTTGGCTGCAAAGAGCTATCTGAATGCTGAATGACTTTACCTCACTCGCAAGAACTGCGGCGCGTTGGATTCCAGAAAGGAAGTTGTGTCGGGCCTTTGCATACTTAACCTTGCTGGCAGTGCAGCAAGAACAAGTTCATCAACAGCCAGACCTTGAAGACCCCTGTATTCCAGGTCGCCATGCCAGGCACCTGATAATTCTCCCTGGTCCCAGAGAGGCAGAAAACTGCATAATCAGAGAAGCAGAAGTTATTTGGCCTTAAGCTGAGGCGCCCCAAGATATTTTGCTGCCTAAGCAGGCCCAGAAGGTGACTGGTGTCCCTTACCTCTCAGACCTGTGCATCAACAAGGGGAAAGCAGCTCTCAGATGGGTAGCCACCATTGGTGTCATCACTCGCCCTCTTCTCCAAAGAGACAAAAGTGTGGATTGGGGAGGTCACAGGCTCTGTGTCAGGGCAGTTTGTGACCCTCCCTATTCGTCTCCTTGCAAAGCCGGCCATACAGTAACCAATCTTTTATTCCAGCACAGGTTTTCATTGACTAGAGCCTTGAGAAGCTTATCCCAAAAGGGGGGGAAGTCAGTTTTTAAAGTTGCCACGTCTCCTGTTCACCTAAGCGCAGAAAAAGGAATCTCCCTTCTTCAAAGATCTTCCTAAGATTCTGACATGTCGCTGGTACTCTTGGACTGTCCCATTTCTCTTCTCTTTGTCATAAGTAAACTGCCTTTCCCCATATGTTCCCCCAAGGGCACTACGGTCGGGGACGCAACATCTGCTGGCAATTCCAGGCCCCAAAGATGCCAGGTATGCTGCTACCAGGACCAGGGCTTTTTCGGTGGCAGCTCTTACCTGGTGGAATGAGCTCCCGGAGGAGATCCGGGCCCTGCGGGGCCTTGCGCAGTTCTGCAAGGCCTGCAAGACAGAGCTCTTCCACCAGGCTTTCGAGTAGGAGCCGCCATTACCACCACCTGTCAGACTCCCCCACAAAATCAACGAAGTACACACTTGTAGAAAGGTTTTACTTTATTTGAAGCTATAGGTGCATAGACAGGATCACTGTTTGGAATGAGGGGGAACTAGGAGCATGGTACATAGTACATTCAAACCACTGAGGCCCAATTGCGGGAGTTCCCCCGCGCGCCATTGGGCCTGGGAGCGAACGCTTCTAGGTAGCATACGTTATCTCTTTCTCACGGGTTTTCGTGATAGCCTCCAAGCAACTGACAAGCAGCAGCAACCACCTGTGGCCTTGAGAGATATGGACATTTCGGCAGTTAAGCAATTAAGCGCATCAACAGGTCTACATCTGAAAGTGAAAGCAACCAAGCGCATACAGACAGAAGAAAACATTGGCAGCTTGCTGACACCACCACTACCTCCACCACCAACAACTGAGTTGGGTAACATCAAGGGGGGGGGGGGGAGATGGCCCTGTGTTAAATGAACTACAGTGCTGCGTGGATCTGATACCACTGAACTGGGACTGCTATCCCCAGGAAGCCATCTTGTTATTGAAGACTTTCTTGAAACATCTTGAGCACTTTCTATTGTTGTGATTGATTGACTGTCTTATCTTGTTTTTAATTGTTTTAACTATTGGCATTTATGCCCTATCTGTGAGCCGCCCTGAGCCCACTTGTGGGGAGGGAGGGCTATAAATTTAATAATAAATAAATAAACAGGGTGTCTGTTGTGGGGAGAGGGAGGGAAAGGAGTTTGTAAGCCGCTCTGAGACTCCGAGTGAAGGGCAGAGTATAAATCCAATCTCTTCTTCCTCTTCTTCTCTACTTGCCTGGACCACCTAGCGCTTTCATGGTAGTGGAAAGTGCCACCAAGTCACAGCTGACCTAAGGCAGCCCTGCAGGGTTATCAAGGCAAGAGATGTTTCAGAGGTGGTTTGCCATTCCCTGCCTCTGTATAATGACCCTGGAATTCCATGGTGGTCTCCCTTCCAAGCAGTCACCAGGCCCAACCCTGCTTAGCTTCCAAGATCTGACAAGATCAAGCTAGACTGGCCCACCCAGGTCAGGGCAGAGCTTTTATAGCAGCTGAGAAATGTCATCTGACATACTCTGTCCTTTTGGCACGATCTGGAGGAGGCCTCCTTGATTGGAGTAGCTGCTCTCCCCAGCACTCCTGAATTGGTCCAGAAGTCTGAGTGATGCTGCACAGGCCGACTCCCTGCCAGAGAATGCTCAGCTTACCCAATTCATCGACATCGTTGACATGAATGGAGACCAGTGCAGTCAAAAAGTCCCCTGCAACTAGGACAGCAAACTTCAGCTTGGGAAATTCCTGGAGATTTGGAAGCAGCCTCTGGGAAGGGTGGAGTCTGGGGAAAGGAAGGAGATCAGGGGGGATGGGATGCCACAGAATGCCTCCAAAACTGCAGTTTCCTCCAGGGGAACTGATCTCTGCACTCTGGAGATTGGTTGTTAATTCCTGGGAAATGCCAGCCTCCTCCGTTTATTATTTTATTTACTTCATTCATCTGCCACTTTTCTCCCCAATGGGGATTCCAAAGTGAGTTACAACATTCTGCCCTTTTTTCATCTTATCCCAACAACAACCCTGTGAGGTAGGTGAGGCTGAGAATGTGTGATTGGCCCAAGGTCACCCGGCAAGCTTCCATGGCAGAGCGGGGACTTGAGCCTGGGTCTCCCAGCTCCTCTAACCACTGCACTACACTGGCCCTCAGCCTTGAGGCTGGTAACCCTGCTTGCAGTCTGTCCGTGGCTCTCCTTTTTCTGCCTGCCTTCTTTGCAGTGTCCTAACTACCTCCCAGATAGGTTGCTCTTAACACAACTGAGGACAGTGACAAGCATTGCTTGCCATTCCACTCCAGGGGTTTGAGGAGTGAGTCAAGCTTATGGCTCCATTCCACAGGGCGCAGTTCTGTGGATATGAGCGTGTGCATCTGTTTGTGTGCCTCTGTGTGAGTGAATGCGTCCGTGTGTGTGAGGGGGGGGGGGGGGAAGGAGAGAGAGAGAGAGACTGGTGAGTTTCACTAAAGCACTGGTGGGAAATTGGAAGCCAAGTGAATTAAATTCAAAGTAGATAATTATGTATGATTAATTTACTGACTAATGATTGCACCTGGTACAGAGGCTTTATGAACTTTCATGCCACAGCATGTGATTAAAAACAAATCGGGTCAACAGGCGGTTGTTTACTTTGGAATTCCAGTAGCAAAGTGACGCAGGTGCTTTCCCCACCTCTCCTGGTCCTTTGGTGCTTCTTGTACCTTCAAGAGAGGGACCCAGGAGGACTCACAGAGACATTCCATTCCCCACCTGTCTTCCCATTCAGATCCCCCCCCCCTGCACACATCTCTGCCTCTGGCTTCCCTCCTGTTTTCATCACAATGGGTCCTCACCCTCTTGTTGAACTGACTAGGGTTGCCAGGTCTGGGTTGGGAAATTCCTGGGGATTTGAGAGCAGAACCTGGGGCGGATGGAGTTAGGAAAGGTGAGAGACCTCATCTAGGTACAATGCCATAGAATCCACCCTCCAAAGCAGCCATTTTCTCCAGAGGATTTCCGCCATCTGGAGATCAGTCGTAATTCTGGGAGATCTCCAGGCCCTACCCGGAGGTTGGCACCCCTCTATCCTTCCTACCTACCCACTTTCCTGTTCACTAATTTTTCCTTCTCAGTGTGGGGGGAGGGTGTGGAAAAGTGTGGGGGGGGGATAAGCCAGAACTGGCTCCAACGTTCCCTCCCCTGTGGTGTTTTCCACATGCCATTTGGGGTTGGAACTCCAAACACTGCCTGGACTCACGTTTTCTTTTCTTTTTACAAATCTGCATCTTGGTAGCGGTGCTGGTGGGAAGTGCCTGTCCACATTGATTTTTTTAAAAAGAAAAGGAAATACTGTGGTGTATTCAATCTGACCAAAGTATGTATGTGAACTCTGTCATTGAAACACCATGTGAAGCTTTCATCCTGGGCTAGGATCCTAATCCCTCACTTGTAATTGGTAGCCCAGGAAGAACCGACCAATCACCAACAGCCAGTTCCAACTATTGTGATTGGACCTTATCCCTGCAACTTCATAGGTTGATATTGTATAATAGGGTGTGGCTACATTAGCCGGGAGAGTTTAAAAGTAGAACAACTTCAATGTAAAAGCTGTTTTGGCTATTCATGTTGATCTGTTTGGAGTTGAGTTACGAGTTGCTGAATAAAGCTGATCTTTTGCTGAAATCACTCTCTGACTCTTTGTTAAGTATCCGACTTAACAAATACATTCCCCCAAAATGTCTGTACATATTGGGGGGGGGTCCCCTTGATTTGCAGAACACTAAATAGTAACTGTGTGGCCAGTTTTGTTGCACAGATTTCGAGATCTGCACTGTGACCAGCCCCGTGGCTACTAAATACAGAGATGGTCTAAGTTTGCACAAACTGTGTTTTGGAGTTTTTCTAGGTGAGGAGCAGCTGCAGTTCTTCCAATAAAAAGTATAACCAGAGCTCAGTTTGCCAGCTCTGAGTTGGGAAATACCTGGAGATTTGGGGGGCGGAGCCTGAGAAGGGCAGGGCGTGGGGAGGGGAGGGACCTCAGTAGGATATGATGCCATAGAATCCATCCTCCAAAGCAGCCACTTTCTCCTGGGGGACTTATTTTTTATTTATTTATTTATCTGATTTAATTTATACCCCACCCTCCCTGCTGAAGCAGGCTCAGGGTGGCTTACAAACATAACATAAAAACAGTTATCACATAGCTAAAACCATCTAAAAACAAATCAAAAAGTAAAGTGCTAGCTGGTTTAAGCTAATACATTAGAGATGGCGGTAACAGGTAACAATTACTTTCCATTAGTTCTCGATCTTTATCGACTGGCACAGGCTGTAGTGGTGGAGTCGGACACCTCTTTGGTGATGTTGTTATTGGTGGTGGTGGTGGCTCCTTAGTCGAAGGCCTGGTGGAAGAGCTCCATCCTGCAGGCCCTGCAGAACTGTAAATGATCCCACAGGGCCCTGATCTCTTCTGGGAGCTCATTCCACCAGTATGGAGCCGCCACTGAGAAGGCCCTGGCCCTGGTTGTTGCCAGACTGACATCATTGGGGCCTGGGAGGATCAGTCGGTTTTGTGACCCTGAATGCAGTGCTCGCTGGGGTACATTTGGGGAAAGGCGGTCCCTCAGGTATGTCAGCCCCTGACTATATAGGGCTTTGCCTTGTACCTATTAAATAATAATTTAGCAAAGACACTTCAAATGACAGACTTGGTCATCTGGAGATCAATTGTAATAGTGGGAGAACTCCAGGTGCCACCTGGATGCTGGCAACCACAACCAGAGCAATGGGGCATGTGAATTGTATAGCCCTAGTCCAGCCTAAAGGATTGAGTCAGGCAAATTAGACTTTGCAGAGGAGTGCCAAAAACTCACTGACTGTAATATTGAACACACATCCAGCTTCTGAAGAATTTGGGCTTTCAGTTTTTGTTTTTAAAAAAATCATTTTTTTGCAAAGGTTGGAAAGAGACTTTCAAAGGTATGTGGGTGGGGCTTTAGTGCCCAGGTCCCCACTGTGCTGAGAAAAAACTCCCAGAATAAATAATACACAAAATAGCACAAATTGCAAAATGAATTACATAAATGCAGAGAATTTTTGCACATGTGCATAATTTATACAGGCCGTGCAAATTCATAGTTCTAGCAGCAGCATTTGGATAAATGTAGGATTGACTCAATCTAGGATTTTAAAGAGTTGCAGGATGCAGTCCTAGAAACACTTTCCTAGGAGTAGGTCCTATTTAATGAAGTCTTCCAAGAAGACAGCCTTCTTAATAGCTGTATGGATGCTTTTTGCCGGTCCTACAAAAGATACATTGTGCAGCTAACATTCAAGGATGGAGTCCCCCCTTTTTGGAAGACTTCATGCAAGGAGAAGTGGGTTTATAATTCTAGAAACTCCCATTGGGGCTTGACTTTTAAAACACTGATGCAAAATTGTCTGGTAGTTAGCAATCCATATGTTCAGAATGTTATTGCTTATTGAATGTAATGAATATTTATACCTGACTAGGATGAAATAATGATACACTATGCACTTTACTAAATGATGACCATAAATAGAACACATTAGTTTGTTAAAAGGTTTTTGCAGTGTACATTTATTTGTTACTAGACTCTCCTAACACCGCAGCTCGGGTTGCTTCAGCCTTCAAGTGGGGCCTGGAGATCTCCATACTACAAAGATCAGTTCCCCTGGAGAAAATGGCTACTTTGGAGGTTGGACTCTATGGCCTTGTATCCCAATGAGGCCCCTCCCTCCCCAAACCCCACTCACCCCAGTCTCCAACCCCAAAATCTCCAGGTGTGCTGGCAATCCTACCAGAGGATGGGGTTTAAGAAGGGGAGGGACCTCAGCAGCGTATTGTGACATATATTCCTCCTTCCAAAGCAGCCATCTGCTGCAGGGGAAGTGATCTCTGTCACCTGGAGATTAGTTTTAATTCTGGGAGGTCTGTGTAGTCTGGAGATCAGTTGCAACTCTGGGAGATTCCCAGGCCCCACCTGGAGGTTTGCAACTCTATTTGCATTAGCATTGTTGTTGTTCAGTCGCACAGTCGAGTCCGACTCTTCGTGACCCCATGGACTAGCATTACTGTCCTGGAAACATTGTGTTTTCATCACAACATGGGCTTCTGGCTTCAAAATATGTTTAGACTAATGAACAGAGGAAGCTGCTTAACTAAGTCAGACTGTTAGACCATCCAGCCCAATTCTATCTGACTGATTCTCTCCAAGGTTTCCACTTGTAAAAAATGTCCTCTTCCACTGAGCCATATTCTCTGGCCATTTACAACAGGACGTCTGCATGTTTTAAGTGTTTGCTATTTTCTATGTTAGCTTGTGAAGATTTATACACACACATAGCTCGCTAAATGAAATAATTCTTCCCATAGTGTGATTGGATCCTCTGGGCAGCCTCCTTGTGGACAAGGAATGTTTCTGATAAACAGCAATGAAATCAATCTTTGCAACTATTTGACATTTGTGGAATTTTTCAAATCAGCCAATTCTAGTTTTGAATTTAGTTTCCAAATCTGTGTTTTTGAAAGTTTTAAATTTGCTGGAATCTTTCCTAGCTAGCATCCCATAGTGTTTTGTTTTTCTTTGTTTACTTTGTGGATAGCCCCTCCTCTTTTGCTGAGACTCAAGGCAGGTTATAAATTAAAAACAAAATCTATTCTGTAACAGATCCACAGTACCGATACCAAAACAGAACAGAACTTTACTAGAACATAAGCAAGGGCTGGTCTTAGGGTTGCCAGATTCCTCCTGGCAACCGGGGGGGGGGGCAGGAGGGGGGGATTTACCGGGAGCAGCAGGGAGGCCCAACCTTTGTACAGTGATGTGTCTATGTCACTGCCCACGTGACCCTGAAGTGATGTCATCACGTCCGGGATGTCGGGGCAATGGTCTGGTATTTGGGCAAAAGACTCTATGGGAAATATTGGCTTCTACTGTAGCGTTTTTGCCCAAATACCACAGTGTCGCCCTGCCACCCCAGACGTGATGATGTCACTTTCAGGTCACATGGGCAGTGACATAGACACGTTGCTGCATGTGGGATGGATCTCCCTCTTTCCGGTGTTAAGTTCCCCCACTGCCAGCCAGCTGATCAGTGGCAGGGAGGTGGAGCCTGGCAGCAGGAGGACCCCACCTCCCCTGGGGGGTCTGGCAACCCTACCTGGTCTGGGCCCTGATAGGCCATAACCAGCCACAGCCAGGGACCAACAGCAGAAGTGAAAAGTGAAACTAAAGCAAAGGTTTTTACCTTAAGGAACCATGTTAAAATAACTATACCGTGCAATAAAGAAATGTCAATAAACTCACAATTGCCCACAATATAACCATTCGATCAGACAGCGATGACTTCCAGTAAGCAATGTAGTAGAACTAGGATTACAGAACCAGGGGGAACAGTGAGAACAAGAACAACCAAAATAACCAACCAAAAAAAAAAACACTGCCTGGGATTACAAAGGAATAATATAGTGCAGTAAATGGAATGTGTTCTGTATACAAGAAACACCCCATCTGTCAACTGTCATATACTAAATCCTCAATTTGCAATCGATCCACCAAATGCTTTTCAGATACTAAATTCCACTGCATGCATACTATTCAGTATCATCAGTTACTAAATATTATTCCATAAGAGTAATCCAATGTGTCTTCCCAGGCCAGATTGGTAAGTGACCCCATGTCTGCCTCTTCTGCAGAGATTTGCATAGGCTGGCTCATTTCCTCGAGGGCATTGGGAAAGATTGGCTTTTTAGCCTTCTTGTCTTGCTTGTGGTTTGCTAACTTGAACCATGTGGAGGGGGTATGATAAAGGACAGTCCTGTCTCACTGGCAAACTTTTGGATCCCTTCCAGAGACTGTACAGGCCCTTGCCGTTGCTCTGGTCTTCTGTATCAACAGTTCTCCGCCAGTTTGTGTGGCCTAGCTGTTGTAGACACACCTAGAATGTAGTTGGGCGTATGGAGAATCCCAGTTCACACTGATTATGTGAGGTTTTTTCCCCCAAAGAAAAACCACCTGCTGTTACAATGCCCCAGGTTATTTGAGGCCAACCGCATTTTCACAATATGATGATAAAAGATGAAAGAGATGCCTCCAAACATGAGAAGAAAAGCAGGCCACTGAATGAGTTATAAAGATGCTGGTGGGGACCAGATCTGCTTGTATTGTTCTGAGATATACAGCAATAGCAAAAGCCTATCAAAAATTGTAACACTCAAAGGTTCTCACTCCCCTGTATGACCAACCCTGCAGCTCTATGTGATAAAAAGATGTTTTCCACTGAGCCTATTCATGAGTATCTTACCCAGTGGTCCCCCACTTTGTTGAGTCTGTGAGCACTTTTGGGATTTTGCAAGAAACGTAGTGGGTGCCACCACAAAAGGACTATCTTGAGGGAGGTGAGGTCAATCACAAAATGGCTACCTTGGGTGTAGAGTCAAGCATAAGATATTTGAGGGTTCCACAAAACATTGGGTGGTTCTGTTTCAAGCAGCTTCCTGAAGACAGATCACCCTAAAGGGGTCACTAAGACTGAGACTCTGGCTGATTCTGCATTGGCTTTTCCCTCTGTTGTTTTATGAAACCCACATTGGAACAGAAATTCCCCTCTGCATTGCATGCTGCTTTCACTTCCTTTGACCATCCGGGTTTTAGGGTAGCTTCCACACTCCATGCCTTTTTTGAGTTATTTCATCCTCAGATTTTATTGTACCTTCTGCATAGATTTATGGCCATTTTATAGCCATTCAGGGGTGACTTTGCAGTCAGTACGGCGTTGCCCGAAGGTATCTGGATGTGATTTTGAGCTGCACTTTTTCCTCCCAGTTGAGATGCAGAATTGCCCTCTGACATCAAAGTCTGCCTTCTGAACAGATTCAGATGTTTGGATTTGAGACCTGAACTGGTCCATTCAGTTGCCAACTCTGAACTCGGACATTCTTGGAAATTTGGGGGCAGAGCCTGCAGAGGGGAAAATGTGGGAAGGGGGGAGAACTCAGCAGGAGCGTGATGCCATAGATCTGCCCTCCAAAGCTGCCATTTCCCCCAGAGGAACTGATATCTCTAGTCTGGAGATGGCATTCCAGGAGACCTGCGGGCTTCATCTGGAGGATGGAAACCCAGAACTAGACTTCCTGTGTCCATCATACAACTTTTGCAGGGCAGCATTTCTCTCTCTTGCACACATGTTGTACAGTTGAACAGTGTCTTCAGAACGATCGTACTCACTGAGTGGAGACCTTCAAGGCACATCAATGCCAAGGTCTCTTTAAGTGGGCTTGTGCATCATCATCATGGACTCCTATGGTAGGGGCCCTGTTCACATGTTACAGAAAATGCACCTACAACCTGCGTGTACCTGCATACAACTGCTTGTAAGAAAGAGCCAACACACACGATTTTGAGCTGCACTTTTTCCTCCCAGTTGAGATGCAGAATTGCCCTCTGACATCAAAGTCTGCCTTCTGAACAGATTCAGATGTTTGGATTTGAGACCTGAACTGGTCCATTCAGTTGCCAACTCTGAACTCGGACATTCTTGGAAATTTGGGGGCAGAGCCTGCAGAGGGAAAAATGTGGGAAGGGGGGAGAACTCAGCAGGAGCGTGATGCCATAGATCTGCCCTCCAAAGCTGCCATTTCCCCCAGAGGAACTGATATCTCTAGTCTGGAGATGGCATTCCAGGAGACCTGCGGGCTTCATCTGGAGGATGGAAACCCAGAACTAGACTTCCTGTGTCCATCATACAACTTTTGCAGGGCAGCATTTCTCTCTCTTGCACACATGTTGTACAGTTGAACAGTGTCTTCAGAACGATCGTACTCACTGAGTGGAGACCTTCAAGGCACATCAATGCCAAGGTCTCTTTAAGTGGGCTTGTGCATCATCATCATGGACTCCTATGCACCTACCACCTGCGTGTACCTGCATACAACTGCTTGTAAGAAAGAGCCAACACACACGCACTTTACAAATGAAACCAGGAACCAGTACCTGGATAACTGGGAGGTTTCAACCACATGTTTAGCTGCTCACATGTTGAATGTAACATGAGTAACACTCAATACATGTATGAAGAACAATAAAGTGTACCTACTGTACACGGATTATATATGCGCTCCCTGTAACTTGTGAACAGGGCTCAGAAGTCTGATGCTCAGGATATGCCTATCTTACTTGCCCTTAGGTGCCAGACCAAAACATCTCTTTCTACCAGGGCTGGTGTTGGCATATCCTGAGGTGGGGCAGCTGCCAGGCACCAAGGCTTCTGGCAGGGCCCATGGCCACAGATCTCCCTACCCACAACTCCGCCCCCACCATTCACCCATGCACCCTTGCCCCCACTGCTTGCAAACACTCTGCCAGTCCCAGCTCTGCTCCCAGATGACCATCCTGCCTGGTGCCACCAGGGAAGGTATACAGGCGCTGCACAGGGGTGGCCTTTCCAGCTGCATTGCCCTGCCAGGAAAAGGCTGCCAGTGGAGCAGGTGACTATGAGCTAGGGTTGCCAGGTCCCCCCTGGCCACCAGCAGGGGACGGGAGGGCAGGGTTGCCAGATCCAGATTGGGGGACTCCTGAAGATTCGGGGATGGAGGCTGGGGAGGACAGGGACCATAGAGTCCACCTTTCAAAGCATCCAGTTTTTCCAGGGGAACTGATCTCTGTAGTCTGGAGATGAGTTGCAATTCTGGGGGATCCCCAGGTCCCACCTGGAGGCTGGCATCCCTACTATGAGCACAGGTGGTGGGAGGGCTTGCCAGAAAGTGGGGAGGGCACAGGCTGGGGGAGCGTGAGGGTGGGTGGGCAGGAAAGAAAGCCCAGGGCCCCCCAAATTCTAGAACTGGCCCTGCTTTTCACCCAGGCTTTTTACTAAGGGTTTTTATGTATTTTTGCTGCTTTTGGGATCTGGCCAGAGGACTTTTTTACCAGCATTTTAGTCTGCTTGATGCTTGCTTTGGTTGTTTTTATACGCCGGTGTGTTTTCAATGGCTTGCTTTAAACTCTTGTGTTTGCCTTTTAATAGCTGTGTGTTTAACTGGTTGTGTTTTATTGTTCCACAGTGTTCTAATTGTAAGCGGCCCCAAGCAGGTCTCTGGAGAGGTGAAAAAGACATTTCCCAAATAAGTAAGTATGTAAGTACTTAAATAATATTCAGAGTTTGTGATTTGGTGGGGTATGAAATCTGTGTCAAATCTCTAACCTAGAAGTTTGTAGAAATACAGCAAAGTCAGGGAATCCTTGATCTAGACTAGGAAGACTCTGCTGAATTGATTGGCACACCACCCAATCCTGTCTCTCAGCAAGAAGCAAATTAATGGGAAGGGTCTCCTCCCCCAGCCCCCATACAATTTGGCCCATTCTTTACATGAAATGGAGAGGGAAGCAGGGTGGGGAGATAACTGCTCCTCCATCACCAACCTGGTTGTCTTAAGGTTCTCAGTGGGGAATTGTGCTTCCCACCCACCCCACCCAATGGGTTTCCTGATTAGTTGGAAGCTGCTGAAATTCTTGCTTGGAAAATTCCTATAGATTTGCTGGCCAAAGCCCAGGGAGGAAGTTCAGAAGGGCTGTGATATCATTCTAGGACTCTTATTTCTCCTAGACTCTATGGTATAAGCAGGGGTCATTTCGTAGAAAAAGAGCTAGGGGGACTCATTAGCATAACTCATTAGCATATGCCACACCCCCTGACATCACCGGAAGTGTGTCCTCCCCACAGCCGGCGGCGACCTCCAGCGGGCACCAGCAGGGAGCTCCAGGCCCCGCCCTCCCGCACCTCACCCAGGGGGATGGTGTCCCCCCGCGTCCCCCCCCCAAATGACCCCTGGGTATAAGTAAGGATGTTAGGTTCCAGCTGAGGATGGGGGATCTTCTGCCTCCAGTTCCCATTCCCTGCTGCCATTTCAGCAGTCGGTGATAGAAGGAGGAGGAGATTGGATTTATACCCCGCCCTTCACTCAGAGTCTCAGAGCAGCTTACAAACTCCTTTCCCTTCCCCTCCCCGCAACAGACATGCTGTGAGGTAGGTGTGGCTAATAGAGCTCTTTCAGGAACTGCCCTTGACATAACAGCTCTCAGAGAACTTGTAACTGACCCAAGGTCACACCACCAGCAGCATGTGGAGGAGTGGGGAATCAAACCCAGTTCTCCCAGATTAGAGTCCGCGCTCCTAACCACTACACCAAACTGGCTCTCACACCAAACTGGCAGCACTCTGCTGTAGGAATAGCCAAGAAGCTGTATGCTTTCTTGCAACCAATTCTTGAATAAATTCAAGAGTAACCTAGCCTGAATCAAAACCTGATTCTTTCTTCTCTTTTTTCCCCCAAGAGAGGGTAATTTTCCCAGAGTGCTAAGAAACAGGTGACCAGGTCAACTTTGGACAGCCTGCGGCTTTTCTATGTGGGGGTGTGCTTTGGGGGAGAGGGATTTCCTCAAGAGTCTCCAGTTCCACTAGAACTTAGATTCATCATAGGGTCTGGAGCCAAGCCCCATTTCATAATATTTTTGTTCATCGGCAGCCATCGCGCCAGCACTCACTTTCTGCCAGAGGTTACTTTCCTGCCTGCAGCCATGAAAGCATTAAACTAATATATTGTTGTTGAGAGTCTGAAGGGGGGCAGTTCAAGGCCGTCAAAGGAATAAATGGCTGAAAGCAAAATTGCCCTGAAAAAAATACACACTCTCACCGGCAAATGGGTAAAGTAAACACTGGGACAATGAGGCCCGCGTTGGAGAGATCCTGAGGTGATGCATTTATCCGGCAATTAATCACCACAACGATCCATTCCAAGCCAAGTTCTGTACAACCCATCATGGGAATCCACAGCCCATAATAAGTGCTTAATTGCCTAAGGGTGGAGGTGAGTCAGATGCTTTTCTGGAGAGAGAGAAAGAGAGAGAGACCCTTTCAGCGCCCATGGGAGGGATGAGCCTTTGACGTTCCTGACAGATTCCAAACAGAGCACCACGCCCAGTGATAACATCTGTGTCATGAGCAAACATATGTACAATGCGATCGGGGCTGTAAACAAAGCAAGAGTGTGAACAATTTTGATAAAGAGTGAGTTGGCCTGTTCTGGCACAAGTACGCACAGCAGTATTAAATTCAAACGCCAACCCACATGAAACCACTCACCGGTCTCAAAGTCAAATTTAAGTAGGTGGGGGGGAGGGTTGTTTTTGATGCCTATTGTGACGAGGGCACAGGGGGTGGTACGAATGCCATGGACAGCCGTTCATTCTTTTGATACCTTCGTGTTGCTTCAGAACTAGTTTAACAGGGCCCCAAAGAAGCACCTGTGGATCATCAAGCCAACCGGTAGAAATCAATGGCTAAGGCAAAAGAGATCAACTAACTCCACAGATAGCATGTAGCAGGAAGCTCCCATATCACAGATTTGCCAGCTTCTGTGCAGAGCCCAGAGTTCTCCCAGAATTACAGTTAATCTCCAGATGACAGACATGAGTTCCCCTGGAGAAATGGCTTGTTTTGGAGGACGGATTCTATGGCATTATGCCCCACTGAGGTCTCTCCTTCCACAAACCCTCCCCAGGCTGTACCCCCAAATATCCAGGAATTTCCCAACCCAGAGCTGGCAAACCAAAGAGACCTAGAGAGCTGGGAATGGGCAAAACGTTTGCTACGGGCTACCCAAAGCTTGTATGGTTGAGGTGCCAGTAAACATCAGGTCAGATATTATTGATTGATTGGTTAACTGTCATCGTCTCCTCCTCCTCCTGCAGTCAAACATTATAAAAGAGGAAATTACTGTTAATTAGCCAGTCAGGGATGCATTGTGATGCCTAACTAAAGACTAAAATTCCCAGGGGCAAACTGCTCTTAAAGATATATGGCAGTTCTACTTAGCTACAGTTAAATGCTGACTGGGGCAGCACAGCAGGAAGAAGGATGAGTGGATTAGCTTCAGCTTCATCCAGATCAGCATTTTGCAGCCTTTACTCTTGGGATTTCACTGCAGTGACCTTCTAATTAATTTCACAGAATTTTAAGGATGGAGAAAAGAAAGTCCAACCCCATTTCCATGGCATCTACAGAAACTGAGGAATTTTTTTTTGCGAGTGGTGCCTGAGGAGGGTGGGGTTTGGGGAGGGTGTCATGTCACTTTTAGGTGACACTGTAGGATTTCCCTGTAATCTCTGTTGTAAAGACCATAGAAATGTGGGGAAATTCTTATGGAGATCATTTTCTGGCTGCATTTTCTTCTGTTCTTCAATTTCTCAAGGCTGGGGGACTGAAACTGAGGACAGGACTATACCTGTTATGGGTGAACAAATGGGAGGACTATGACCACATGGAATGTCTGTTGAAGGCTTAGTTGGCCTTGGAATAAAGAGGTGACCCTGCAACTTGATGCAATTGCTTCTTGACACTGTTTCCTGATGAATACAGCCCATATAGCTCAGGAGCTTAAGATAATTATGTGGTACTAGTGACAACTGACAGTGGAGGAAATCTTGGAGTGAACATGAATGAACACAGATCAGAGTTCATTGTTCTGTGGGTGGAAAGGAAAGTTCACTTCGGTTGCATCTGCACAGATCTGTCCAGTGGAAGGACTTAGACTGATCAAAACCTTGAACATAAGAAAGTAAGAAGAACCCTGATGGATCATGCCAGTGGATTATTTAATACAGTGTCCTCTTTTACATAGTGGTCAAATGGTTGCACTGGAAGGCCAATGAATAGGTCCAAAGCTGTTCTCTGAAGTTGTCTCCTACCACTGATTTTCAGAGATCTGCTGCCTCTGATTATTGAGGTTCTCTTTAGTCATCATGAAGTGTAGCCACTGGTGGACCTGTCTTCCATGAATCCATCTGCCTTCCCTCTAAAGCCATCTTTGCTCATGGTCATCACAACATCCTCTGGCAGAGAATTCCCCAATTTAATTACTCATCAAATAGTGTTTAATAATTATCAGCTAAGCTGCCATGGTTGGTGGGGGAAGGGAGTCGGTGAAGTGCACATCTTCTTGTCCTGGAATGTTAACTTGCATTTTCTCACTGCGCCTTATCTGGTTGCCTGACCTTGATGCTTCGTGCTCTCGCCTTCCTGGGAAATTGTAGTCGTTACTTTAAGCGCACAAGGCTTGCACCTCTGATTGGCTTGCCCCCGTCAGAGGGTCCTGCTTCAAACACAGTATATCTTCCCCCTTCCCACTTGTGGGGTTAGCCTTTACACAGAAACTGTATGCATGGATGACCTGCTTCTACTGAACTCAATAAACTTGATCCTTCTGGAAGGAACATTGTTGAGCCTGTTTGTTGTAGGACTCTGACAGTAATAATGTTTTATTTCTTGTTGACTTGTTTCCAAATCCATTGCCTATCAACTTCATTGAGTTCCCCAAAGCTCTAATATTATGGGGTAGGGAGAAAAATTCTGTTTAACCACTTTCTCCACCCCATGGGTAGTTTCATAAACCTTTATCATGTCCCTGTCGATTTTCTTATTACTAAACTGAAAAGTCCTCCTGCCAAATATGAGGCTCCTGCAAAAATCTGAGTCCAAGACAGTATTGTAAACACCTGCTTAAGGGACAGAGCCTCCAGACCTTGAAAGAAGTAGTTGTCTGGGATCCAATATCTGAAGGTTATCTTTTCTGGTATAACCCTGCCTATCGAATAAGAGCTTCCTGAGCAACCTTTTACTAGGTGTTACAGCCCCACCAACTAAGTTGAGGTGAGTGGTGATTGGAAACAAGGTTGTCTCGGCAGTGACACCATCTGTGTGGAAGAGTATCTCCCAAGAGATTTGCCTGCTGCCTGCTGCCTGCCTTGTGAGCTTTCAGAAGCCAGGAGAAGACTTTGGGGTATTATTCATATCCCATCTAGGTCTTAAAACCAATAGGCTGTTCGACCAGAAAAAGACCGCAATATAACAAAAAAGTTATTGCTGCTCCATATTCATTAAAAACAAATTATGTTTAATCGCAGCATCTATAGATGTGTGCACATGTAATGTTATATTAGGGGCCGCGGTGGCTCAGTGGTTGAGATGTTGAACTGCAGACCGGAAGGATGGTAGTTCGGCAGTTTGATACCCGAGTGCCACATGACAGAGTGAGCTCCCGTCTCTGGTCCCAGCTCCTGCCAACCTATCAGTTTGAAAGCAAGAAATTGCAAGTAGATAAATAGGTACCGCTTTGGTGGGAAGGTAACAGCATTCCGTGCACCTCAGCATCTAGTCATGCCGGCCACATGACCACAGAAACATCTTCGGACAGCGCTGGCTCTTTGGCTTGGAAACTGAGATAAGCACCGCACCCTAGAGTCAGATTCGACTGGCTTTCAAGCAAGGGAAACCTTTACCTTAATATTATATTAAAATCCAGGTCTGCTAACAGAGTCACTAAATGGTAGTCAGAAGAGCGAACAGGCTTCTTATTCAGATGAGGATCCAGAAATTTTCTTCTCAGATCCGAATGAACGACACAGAAAAAGGAGAAAAGCTCAGTAGTTTCTACCGAAGACCTATCATTCTAGATCCCCCTTCTTGGCCTGCAAATTGTCCATGTAAGTAGTGTTGCCATCACACCAATCGGGGCAGGGGATCCCCCAACTTCAGAGGGCCCAATCCGCTACCAGCCAGCTGGCCAGTGGGGGAAGCCCCACCCCAAACAGCAACATCTCACAGGGACACTGCCAATGTGATGATGTAGCTGGTAGGATGTTATCACACTGGGGCCATTGCACAGTGATGCTCTAGCATTCAGGGGAAACTCCATGGTTACTATAGAGTTTTTGCCCCGAATGCTAGAACATTCTGGTGACAGCATTGCACCACGTGCACTTTGTATGCACAGCAGAAACATCCCTAGGAAGAGGGGGGAGCCCCACACCGTGGGAAAGGTAAGCCCTACATGTAAACAAGTAGAAGTGGGGGGGGGGTTAACTGGCTTTTGTTTAAGTCTGCGATCAGGTTAAGTCTGATGTAGCTCCTTGATCCTGGTCTACCTCCCATGGCCGTCTTCTGATTTTGGCATATTGGCTCCACTGTTGTTCTGTTGTTATTTCAACTGATTTATTGTTCCAGTGACTGTTTTAAAAAGGCCTCAAACTCAACTGGAAAGGCAAGGTATAAATATTTCCAATATACTAATGAATAGATCCCAACGGCAACCAGCAGTCAAGCTTCCCACAGAGCTCATTGCTTTTGCTGTGGAGAAATATGGCCTCCAAATTTAGACACTGAGCTCCTGCCGACTCACTTACTCGCTTACTTTATCAGAGAGACTCAAGGCAAATTACAAGATGTGTATAAATAAACCAATGCAATCAGACAGCATAAGACATCAAGACATCAATAGACAATGCAATAGGACTAGGGATATAAAATTAGGAAACAGCACAGCACACAACAAAAAAAGTCTAAGACAGAAATTCCGTTAAATAAAGCAGACAATGGATTTCATAGGTAATGTAGTTTCAAAGGGTATGTAATGCAGTAAAAGCCAACATATCAGAGCAAGATACACCAGTTTGGTGTAGTGGTTAAGTGCGCAGACTCTAATCTGGGAGAACCGGGTTTGATTCCCCACTCCTCCACTTGCACCTGCTGGATGACCTTGGGCAAGCCATAGTTCTGGCACAGCTGTTCTTGAAAAAGAGCAATTTCTGTCAGAGCTCTCTCAGCTCCACCTACCTCACAGGGTGTCTGTGGTGGGGAGGGGAAGGGAAAGGAGTTTGTAAGCCGCTCTGAGACTCCTTTGGGTAGTGAAGGGCGGGGTATAAATCCAATCTCCTCTTCTTCCTCTTCTTCTTCTTCTACGTACAATAAACATTGCAATAAAATTTGCAATAGCAAATGCAAGCATTACAGTTCTTAGACCATTCCATTACACAACAGCCTTATTTCCTGCATAAAAATGCAGGACCAATAAACATTGCAATAAAATTTGCAATAGCAAATGCAAGCATTACAGTCCTTAGATCATTCCATTACACAACAGCCTTATTTCCTGCATAAAAATGCTAGAACGTTCTGGTGACCACTCCTGAACACTTCTGTTTTGTACATTCTGGAAAAGGGGTTGAAGGACATTTTCATCAATTTTTGTCCAGGGCTAATTTTTCCGCTAATAGCCGCCCTGAGCCTGCGTGCGGGGAGGGCGGGGTAGAAATGGAATTAAATAAATAAATAAATAAATAACAGAGCAATCCCTGCTCAGGTTTTAAGCCCCTGTAAGCCACCCAGGCCACTGCCAGGAGCATTTGGGTAACTGGCACAATTCACCTTAGTTTGTGCTGCTGTGTGTTAATAAATTATCAAACATTTTCATTATTATTTTCCAACGTTTGTGACCATCCCCTGAATTAGTCAACCAATCGCCTGCTGCTTGCTGCTCAAAGCACAATAATGGGCAGTTGACTGGCTGCAGAAGCAATCTGTGCTGGTTATCAGCTCAACTGGGAGAAGACACTGGACACAGCCACACCAAGAGGACACATGCATACACTTGGGCTGCATCCACACCTCACTGGATATTGTGCCATAGCAATCAGTTGCAACTGGGCTTTTGTATACTGAGAAGATAGCCTACCTCAGTGTGAGGATAAAATGGAGAAAGGGAGGATGCTGCTGCAAGCCACTTTGGGTCCCCCAGTGGGGAGAGGGGTGGAATGTAAATAAAGCAAACAACGAAATAATCCTGGAGGCGAAGAAGGATCGCTATGAGACAATGGTAACACAATACCCTGTGATGTTGAGAGGCCGGTTCTGTGTAAACCAAGTCAAGTAAACCATCCTGCGGTGCAAACTCGATCAATTATGAATAGGGAATCTAGATCTGTTGGGCACTAATTGGAACAGCATAAATGTTAGGGTTGCCAACCTCCAGGTGGCACCTGGAGATCTCCTGCTATCACAGTTGGTCTCCAGGTGACCAAGATCAGTTCCCCTGGAGAAAATGGCCACTTTGGAGGGTGGGACTGTGTGGCATTGTCCCCTGCTGAGGTCCCTTCCATCCCCAAACCCTGCCCTCCCCACTCTCCGACCCCCAAATCGCCAGGTATTTCCCAACCCGGAACTGACAACCCTAACAGCCTTACAAGGAGGGGAAAGAAAACATGGTCGCTCTTCTATTAGCAAAGACAGAGATCTCAAAGGGAGGGTTTCCATTGCTCTACTGTCTCAGCATGCCTCTGAGTAATCTGGATCTTTTGCCCTTCCTCTTTCTCAGAAGGCTCAAATCTTAATCTCACCGATCTGCAAGAGTTTCTTCAAGTATCACCAGAGGTCATTTCGGGGGGGATCGCGGGGGATCGCAGTTCCCCCGGGTGAGGTACCAGGGAGGGCCTTCGCGGGGCTTCCTTGCACTCCCGCCGGCCTTGCAGGTCCACCGCCGGACCCCTCATGGGGCTCGGCAGTGGAGCTGCAAGGCCGGCGGCAGCGGCCGGGACCGTTGGGGGTGGTGTGTGTGGCCTTATGACACACTTCCGGTGATGTCAGGGGGTGTGGCATATGCTAATGAGTTATGCTAATGAGTTCCCCTAGCTTTTTTTCTACGAAACGACCCCTGAGTACACCTTAAGACCGCAGTAAGGTCCGGCCGTCTTGCCCTTTAGAACCTTCTCTACGACTCCGCCGTTTAGAATGTTTAACATCTACTCCAAAGAAGGGTTCTGTGGAGCCTGAAAGCTCACAAAACACACTGCAAGGTAATAAACATATTTCTAATCTGCCTGTTTAGATTTTTAAAAAAGATTCTGACTGCATTTCTAGAGACTATATGTGGCGCTATGGAATCATGGTTACAGTTCATTGCCATGAAAGGTGACGGGGAAACCGGAGTTCGCTGTCTCCCCTCGGCAGCAGCTTTGCCAAATTCTTCGCTGGAGCGCCCAGATGCTTTGTTAACGTGGTCGTTGCAAGCATCCTGACTTCCCCCGCTCCCTCAAACATTGTTACAAGCTTCAGTTAGAGTTATAGGGGATGTGCCTGCCAGCCAAGCTATGTCCCAGCCTAGATAGTTCCTGCGAATCTTATAAAAACAATTCCGTAGGGTCTGAGCAGGGCTTTCAGGAGTTCTGGCTTCCTTACTAAGAACATGCACAACAACAACACTGTCCTCCAGGGCTCCTCCATTAAAATCCTTCATCTTGTTTCCTGGAGTTGTTCTAGGGGGTCACATTTCACCCCATTAGCACAATAACCAATCTGCATATTGCAAACAGGAATTGGGATTCTACCTTAGGGTGCATTGTTGGCACCTCTAAACATTGGCAGGCATCTGGGCACTACTCTAGACAGAGGGCTGAATCCAGAATAAATTGTTAATCTCCACCGATTCCCCCTTTCCTCTGCAGGCCCCCTGTGTCATTCTTGGGGGGGGGCTCTCCCCCAGGAGCAGCATTTTATGGAGATCAGTGGACTGATGTGGGAGGGGGGAGGCAGGAAATTTCCATCCTGCCACTGTAGGGCAGACCTTGTATGCTCTTTCAGCAAGATCTCTTCTCCCAGAAGTCAATGGTTTGGACAGCTGGAGGCTTGGCTCCTGTAGCCCTTGCTATATGGGGCGGCCCTTGGTAGTGTGATCTACTGCTGGCAATCTGGCACTGTGGCTTTTCCCAATGCGTTTCTCACTCCATCTTCTTCACAATGAGACTTTCTTACACTTACTTAAAAAAAAAAAAAACCTGGCTTGCGGCACCTTAAAGGCTGATTTATTATTTAAACATTTATACCTTTCTCTTCTTCCCAGTGGAGACCCAAAGCGGTTTACAACATTGTCCTCCCATCTTCCATTTTATTCTCACAAGAAGCCTGTGAGGTTGGCTGGGCTGAGGGAATGTGACTGATACAAGATTACTCAGCAAGCTTCCATGGCAGAGTGGCAATTCAAACCTGGGTCTCTTAGACCTTAGTGCAATATTTTAACTTGTGGTTACCAGGTCCTCCCTAGTCACCAGCAGGGGATGGGGGCTAGGGCTGCAGATCCAGGCTGGGAAACTCGTGGAGATTTGGGGATGGAGCCTGGGGAAGACAGGAATTGTAGTGCAAAGCATCCAAAGCATCCATTTTCTCCAGGGGATCTAATCTCTGCAGTCTGGAGATGAGCTGTAATTCCAGGGGATTCCCCAGGTCCCACCTGGAGACTGGCATCCATACCCCACTGGCTGGCTGTACAACTGGCCACTACACCACGCGAACTTGTAACTGACCCAAGGTCACCCAGCTGGCTGCATGCAGAGGAGTGGGGTATCAAACTTGGTTCTCCCAGATTAGAGTCCACTTCTCTTTAACCAATACACCAAACTGGTTGGAGCCATAACAGAGCCTGATGGTTTATGGGAGGAGCCTAGAGAAATCTGGAAGATCAGGAGTGGAATTGACTGCCTTTTGACAGGGAATGGTTTGCGAACTATCCTGAAAACATCTTAATTGAGGGACAGGATATAAATTATGCTCTCTCTCAAACACACACACTTCCATGATAACTTTTTAGTTAAGCAGAAAAATTGTTCAAATGTTTTAAGACTAAATAAACCTAGAACTGAAGGCACAGGCTATCTTACGTCTGGGTTATAGACAAAAAACACCACTGCTTAAGACCTGGGTTCAAATTGGAGGTTGAAGGTCCACAGTCTCTTCATATGATGATTGTGGTTTGCATCCTATCAGCTTTTCGACGAGTAAAATGAGGAGTTGGGGCAATTTATCCCCTTCAAAAAGGCTGTGCCAGGGATTTTGGGACCGGCATGCTCAGAAGCCATGTGGAACAACAGCTGCAGCAAAGAGGGTTAATGTGAGCCGAGAAAGTGGCAGGATCCAACCCAATGATCTCCTCCTCATCCTCTGGCTCTTAGGAGGTGAAAAGACCTCTATGGGCCAAACAGCCTGATTGTCACATGTTTGCCATTTTAATAAATTATCCTCTGAATTCACTAAACTGATCATAGGATATGGGCACAGGGTTGCCAAATTCCAGGTGGGGCCTGGAGATCTCACAAAATCATCTCTGATCTCCAGACTGCAGAGATCAATTCCCCTGCAAGAAATGGCAGCTTCAGAGAGTGGACTCTACGGCTATGTACCTTGCTAAGGTTCCTCTCCTCCACAAACCCTGCAATCCCTAGGTTTGACCCACAAAACTCCAGGAATCTCCCAGCCCAGAGTTGGCAACCCTCTATAGGTGCATAGTGGGGGAGGAGGAAAGAAAATCCAAAGCAAGACCAAGAAGTCTTCTTGTGCATATATACATAATTCACAATGCAATCCTAAACAGAGTTGCACCTTCCTAAATCCATGAAAGTCAATGGTCTTAGAAGGATGTAATTCTTTTTAGGATTGCACCATAAATCTCTCTCTCTCTCTCTCTCTCTCTCTCACACACACACACACACACACACACGTGTATTGAGAGCATTATGTATTTACTTAATTTCTTGCATTGTGATACATTTTAATACTTCATAATTAGCAGAAACTAGGTCATAATCAAATGTGGATGGAAATACGGGCAACAGGGCTTCTGTCTTGGACACTCCCCACTACCTGGAATGTGGTTTACGCATGTGATCCTGCCAAGGGTACCAGAACCACATATTCACCCAAACACCTGTATCGTCAACGGCCATTAAAACAAATAAAAACCACAGAGAAGCAAACAATTGCATCACAGGTACATTGTTTATGCACTGGCAAAAATTTTAAAAACCAGCCCGACAGATGTACTGCAGAGGCAGTAACGCACCCTGCCTATTTATTTATTTGTTTTTAAATCACAGGACAGGATACCTCAGAGACTGGCAGTCCCCCGCATAGGTGCCAACAGCAGGACACCAGGCCATTTTGCTTTGCACCCAGAGCCAGATTGCACTCAAGCAACCAAGGGGTTGGCAGCACAGCTGGGGCCAGCAGTGCAGGAGAAGGCAACAGCCCAGCTCCTCCTGTCTGGTAGCCCCTCCCAGAGCTGCACAGCCACCAGCAGGAGAGGCCAAGGCAAATCCCTAAGATGCAGGCAGTGCTGCTGGGGCATGGCTTGTTCCAGGGTGTGCCTAGCCAAGGACAACCGTCCCCCCCTTTTTGAGAGCCAGTTTGGTGTAGTGGTTAAGTGTGTGGACTCTAATCTGGGAGAACCGGATTTGATTCCCCACTCCTCCACTTGCAGCTGCTGGATGCCATTGGGCAAGCCATAGTTCTGTCAGAATTGTTCTTTCAAGGGCAGTACTCGAGAGAGTGGCTTGTTCCAGGGTGTGCCTAGCCAAGGACAACCGTCCCCCCCTTTTTGAGAGCCAGTTTGGTGTAGTGGTTAAGTGTGTGGACTCTAATCTGGGAGAACCGGATTTGATTCCCCACTCCTCCACTTGCAGCTGCTGGATTCTACGAAATGAGCCATAGTTCTGTCAGAATTGTTCTTTCAAGGGCAGTACTCGAGAGAGCTCTCTCAGCCCCACCTACCTCCCAGGGTGTCTGTTGTGGGGAGGGGAAGGGAAAGTCGCTCTGAGACTCCAAGCGAAGGGTGGGGTATAAATCCAATCTCTTCTTCTCTTTGCCAGCACACCAACATCAACATTTCGGACCTATGTGGTATAGTGGTTAAAATGTTGGAGTAGGACCCAGGCTCGGATCCCCAGTCTGTCTTAGAAGCCTGCTGGGTGATCTTGGGCCAATCACACACTCTCAGCCAACATTACAGGGTTGTCGTGAGGCCAAAAGGGAAAAAAGGAGAATGACGTAAGCCACTCTGGGTCCCTGTTGGGGAGAAGCTGGGTGTAAATCAACTAAACACACAAATAGCTTAATGGGTAGGTGGCACTTGTTTTGTTTTGCCACATGAGCCCAAAAAGGTGGCTTACCCTTGGGATCACACTGAAATGTCAAGGCTGTCTCTTGAAATCGTTGGATCTTTTTTCCCAGTCCAAAAAAGTACACTCATAAACAGTGTTCCCTCTAAGCTAAGTTAGTGTGAGCAAGCTCACAGTTTTTTAGCCTCCGGCTCACACATTTTTGTCTTCGCTCAGGAAGGAGGGCTCCAGAGCAAGCTAATTTAGGCAGCAGCTGAATCGCTTGCTCAAAACTTTAATACCAGTAGCTCACAAAGTAGAATTTTTGCTCACAAGACTCCACAGCTTAGAGGGAGCACTGCAATCCATTCTCACCCTTTCCACAGCTCCTCCTACTGGTCTGCATAGCAATATTTGCAGTCTGGTGGTCACCAAACTCAGGGACAGTGGCAAAGGGGTGGAGGTGGGGGAGAAGGAGGAATGCTAGGCTGCAGAGCCTTGTCGATTTGCCGGTACAGAAAAGGCAAGCATCAAAACTCAAGGCCGGGTATATTGGAAGGTAGGGATTCCCTGCTGTTTTGTGTCTACGGATGTAGACACAGCGCTGTAATGCGGTCATGTAACTCTGGATGTAACGCTGGCTGTGAGTTGTTAATATAATGAGGTTATTTCTCTTAGAAATGGTGGCGGCCAATTGTTCATTGTAAGGCTTTTGTCAGAGATCACTGTAAGCAGCAATTATCCTCAACAAACAAGCAAGCAAACACAACCGTCCGTCCTCGCCCCCTTCTAATTTCAACCAGGATTTCCAACCATGCGGATCTCAATCTGAACTGTGCCGTTCTGCATCTAAAGCCCAACCAAGAAAAGGCAGATAGGTAAACAAATGTCTTTATCTGACAAATATGTTGCAACACCCTGGTGTTTTGTTGGTTGGTTCTCATGCCATTGCAGCCTTCTCACTGCCGTGGGCTTGGGATTCCCGTTGCCTTCGTCCTCAAAAGCACTGCATTGGGCTTTGGGAATCATGTCAAGCACAACATGGACACTGCCTTGCCGTCACCTTCCCCATAACCCTGCATGGTCCATCAGTATCAACATCTTTGTATTGTAGATGGGGGAGAGTGGCTTGCCCCAACCCACCTGAAAGGCAAACTTAAGCACCCTTCTCACTCATTTTATCTATTTAATTGATTGATTTAATGTATATACCCCACACCCTCTCCCTGCTGGGGATTCAGGGTGGCCAACTCTGGCTTGGGAAAACCCTGAAGGTTTGGGGGGGATGGAGCCTGGGGGGGAGGGGAGGGACGTCAGCAGGGTATAATGCCCTAGCACCCTCCAAAGCAGCCATTTTATCCAAGTGAACCGATCTCTGCGGTTTGGAGATCAGTTGTCATTCCAGATCTTGAGGACCCACCTAGAGGCCGGCACCCATACTTCTTCCTTTTTTATTAAACAAATTACAGATACATACCAAAAAATACAAAATGTTCATAGATACGTTGCCAGTCTAAACCCCCTTTCGCCCTGCCTCCATGGACATAGAGAACCCTTCACCAGCAACTGGCAATATTAATACTATTTCCAATTTTAGAGTCCAGTGGCACCTTTAAAGCCAGCAAAGGTTTATTCAAGGTATGAGCTTTTGTGTGCATGCACTTTCAAAAAAAAGTGTGCCTGCACATGAAAGCTCATTAAAGCTGCCACTGGACTCTTCTACTGCTTCAGACCAATAGGGCTGACCACCTGGTATACTATTTCCAATTATACAGTTGCCAGTTCCATTCTTTGTACCGCTCTTGACCATAAAAGGTCTACTCTATACGTATCTCTATTTTTCTGATGAATGGTTAATTTCACTAAAGTATAGGTCTACTTTATTTTCAACAACGCTGTCTTGTAGTTTAGAGGGGGGGAAATTTCCCCCATTGCCTGGGAAAAACCAGCTTGGCAGCACTAATCATGTAAGGCAACCATTTGCTGATCTTTGGTTAGATAATTCAGCAGCAGTGTCTCTGGTTTATAGGGGATTTGTTTTTCCAACTCAACTGATATAATTTTCACCGCTTGTTTCCAGTAACTGGAGGTACATATGCACGTCCACCACATCTGAAAGAAATCTGCCTTGTCTTCTTTACAAAACCAGCACATGCTGGTACCAGTCTTATAGATCTTTGCCAACCTTAAAAGAGTTAAATGCCGGCTGTAAATAATTTTCAACAGTAGGTGGCAAAAAATGTAGGTAGCAACTTAGATGATTTAACATGGAAATGGATCTTCACTTATGGTACTCCCTTTACAGTTTCCCTCTCTTTTAAGAGAAAACCTGCTGGCAACCATACTGAAGTCAACGGACTTTGGGTGTAACCCTGTTTAGGATGGTACTGTTAATGAGTGGGCAGCACGGGTGGAATTAAGCTAGAGATTCCATCTGTGGTTTGGTCTCATGGCTACTGTGAGACAGCAAATGTGGAAGCAGACTTACGCCTTAAAGACACATTATGCTCAGGGCCTTATCAAACCAGATGTGTTGACGGGCTCCATTTCTTCAAGTGGGACAAGGAGCAGCTGTAGTCTGGAAGGACCAGCTCTCATTTGGGGAGAACTCTAGACCCCACCTGGAAGCTGCCAGCCCTAAGCACAACCTAGAACTCAACCAACTTGAACCTGTGCTCTAGGGGGAGGGCAAGCTGGACAGGCAGCATGCTGTACAAGGTGAAAGTGTTGGGCTACGACCTGAGAGACCCAGGTTCAAATCCCCATGCAAACATTCAAAACTGGTGAGGTGACCTTGGGTCTGTTGTGCACTCTTGGCCAGACCTACCTCACAGGGTTGTTAAGATTATTTATTTATTTATTTATTCAATTTATACCCCGCCCTCCCCGTGAACAGGTTCAGGGTGGCTTACACAGTTGGTACAATACCAATAAAACCACATAAAATCACGTTAAAACAATTTAAATGCGGACTTCCAGTCTACGGAACAGCGATGGCGGACGCTCTCCCCACAACGGGGGAGACCGAATCGCACACCGGCAGCCTGGAGGGGTGCCACCTCAAGTGACACCCCCAAGGAGCCTTTGCGATAGGCTCCAGGCCAGGGGGCTTTTCAGGGGCAGCCTCTTCAATGGCGCAATGCTGGAGAATTGAGGCTCCCCTCCGCCCCGATGGTCCAGTCGCTGAGTGGCCTTTGGGCACAAGCTGGACTGACCGGGACAAGCACTGGAGATCGAGCGGAATGGCGTAAAACCGAGCGTGGTCAGAGAAACTGACCGGCAATGAACGTGAGTTCTGAATAAAACGGAGTAGTTTGAAAAATGACTCCCCCCCCCCCACGGTTGAAAAAAGAGATTGCAAAGAGGGTGAGTGAGCAGCTAATGGACAGAAGGGGGAGAGGGGAGGAAGTAAACCAAAAGTGTTTTGAGAGACTTATCTGAATTGCGAAGTCGTTTGGCGAGTTTTCCGAGTTGCGTGGAAGCGGCAGAAACTGTAAACAAAACGGGAAAGATGGCGGCCCAGCAGATAAAGTTTAAAATGAAGCCGGGTAGTCAGAGTCTGAAACCGGAAGAGGGAGCAGATGTCCTCAAACTCCTGGCGGATATGCTCAAGCCGGTGATGGAACAACTCAATGGTATTAACCAGCAATTGACCGTGATGAATAAAAACTTTGTAGCACAACAGCTTCAGCTGAACGAAACAGAGAAAAAAATGGAGCAGGCAAACGAGAAAATTAAAGAGGTAGACTCCACAAGCAAGAAGTTGAAGAAAAGGATGGGAGATGTGGAAACGAAGCAGAATTGCCAAGAGAATAGAGTTTTGCAGCTACAGATGGAAAAAGTTAAAATGATTCTCAGGTTTTAGGGGGGCTTAGTGAGATCATCGCTCCAGTAATA
>NW_015174280.1:1420030-1445490 GCF_001447785.1 Gekko japonicus | reverse complement strand
GGCCTCCTCCGGGGGAGTCCAGGTCTACCCCTGCAATTGGAAGGGGTTGGTAGACCTGGGCTCCTCCGGAGGCCAGGTCTACCCCTGCAATGGAAAGGGGTTGGTAGACCTGGCCTCCTCCGGGGGAGTCCAGGTCTTCCCCTGCAATTGGAAGGGATTGGTAGACTTGGGCTCCTCCGGAGGCCAGGTCTACCCCTGCAATGGGAAGGGGTGGGGAGACCTGGCCTCCGGAGGGGGGGGTGCTCCAGGGCAGGGGGAGGGGAAGATCAACCCAGGGGGTGGAGGAGACGGGAACTGGCGGGATAGGGGGGGAACTTACCTCCTCCTGCTGCTTCCTCCTCTTCCTCATAGGTGCGGAGGTCCTCCTCTCCCGCGAGTATCGCGGGTCCCCCACTTGTAACATATAACTAGTGAATTAATTGTTATAAGCAAGAACTCTACAAGTATATTGTGATACTAAAACTAATTGTACTAACATTTTTACTAACAGTGAAAAGATCTCCTCCTCTTGGGGTTTTAGTTTAGTGTGGTTTGCTTTCCTTTATCCTTAGTTGTAGTCCCTTTTCTAATATTTCTTTGTAGTTTTTGTAGTATTTGCAAAATAAAAAATATCCCACCGGGGATTTTAAAAAAAACCCCAATTTAAATGCAATTTGTCATAAAACATAGGTGCTCATAATCCTTCATTCATTCATTGCAATGGCATACTGTAGATATTGCTGCGGACAGTCCAGCTCATAAAAAATATCCCACCGGGGATTTAAAAAAAAACCCAATTTAAATGCAATTTGTCATAAAACATAGGTGCTCATAACCCTTCATTCATTAATTGCAATGGCATACTGTAGATATTGCTGCGGACAGTCCAGCTCATAATCTTCTTAACCAGGCGGTGGTATGGCCGTATGTTGAGCCAAAGATCATTGATGGTATTGGTCAGGGCAGCTCCTAGTCAAAAGGAGGAGTGGAGAATGACATTGTAAAGAATTCCAGGTGTATGTTTTAGTGGCTTATGTTTTTATGCTGTGGCCGAGTTCATAATGCTGGGCTTTAATTGATTTTTAAATGTTTTGTATATGTATATTTGCAACCACCTAGGCAGGTTCCTTGGAGAGGTTGCATACAATTTTTCTAAATAAGTAGGCAAACCAAAGGAGCCTTGGGTCCCTACTGGGGAGAAAGGCAGAATAACTACATTTTAAAAGGGGGGGGGAGGAGAAAATAGAAATTCAGCCTTGGCCACTCAGCAAGCTGCCTTTCTAGGAAGCCTTCCTTTCCTTCTGGCGGGTCTCAGCCACAAATCCCGGCTCAGCTCCCGAGCGCGGGTTGCAAGCGGCTCCTCTAAGCGAAGGGATCGGAGGCAGGCAGGGAGGGAGAGAAGAGGCGCCGCCGCAGGCCAACTGGCCTGGCCTCCGGCTTCCCTGCGCGCTCGCCTCCTTCCTTCTCACCCAGGAATCTTGACGCTTGCCGGTGGAATGAGGCAGGTGGAGGCTGCTGCCCGTCCCGGGAATAGGTGGTGCTGTCAGGGCCAGGCAAAGGAACGCCCGGCCTTAAAACAGGACACACCTCGCCGGGGAAACTTGGCAGCGAAAGAGGTTAGGCGAGGGAGCTGCGATCGCCCGAGGCGGTTGGAAAGCGCCGGTTGCGCTGCAGCCATTGGCTGGCACTGGCAGGCAGGCAGGCAGGGAGGGAGGGGGGAGAACACAACAGAAAGCCCGGCCGGCCTTCGCTGCGCGCGACAGTCGGCACAAGAGTGCCGCAGATGAGCCGCCGCGGCTGCCGAACAGAGGCAACTGAGCAGGCGGGGCTGTGTCAGGACTCAGGAGGGGATTTCGTGGGCTGTCTCCATTCGCCGACCTGGCTGGACTAGACTAGGGGCCAATGAAGGAGGGTTGCCAACAGTCAGGGTTGCTAAATACCTGGAGAGTTTGGGGGTGGAGCCTCAGGAGGACGGGGGGGTGGGGTGGGGCCTCATGCCATAGAGTCCACCGTCCAAAGAGGCCGTTTTCTCTGTCGCCTGGAAATCCTTGTAATAGCGGGAGATCTCCAGCCACCACCGGGAGGTTGGCAACCTTATGAGACCAAACACAGAGGCTGATGCATCTTCTGCCTAGGGTTGGTTGGTTTGTTTTTTAAAATCGAAAGCAGCCTTTTTTAAATGTAGTTTTTATTTTCCAACACAAAATGGCACAACAAGATACAAATAAAAGAGGTTTCCATCCCACCTTCCGTCCATATATAAATAGTTTCTATATATTTGCACCCTCATTATTGGTATCATTGTAATCAGGGTCTGCATTTGTTGGTATGTCTTCCTTTTCCCCACATAGATGCGTATAAAATTCTAGCAACTGTTACTATATGTGAAATCAAATAGCAATCTGATTTTTTAAAATTTATCCGGGATAATAGTTAACAAAAATATCTCATGTTTGAAAGGTATATTGGTTCCTAGTATTTGATGTAACGTTTCATGCACCCCCACCCAAATTTTTTTACTCTTATCACAGGTCCACCAGATGTGATAAAACATAACGACTTTTTCTTTACACTTCCAACACATATTTGACACAGTAGGGTACAATCTAGCCAATTTATCATGGGTCATGTACCATCTATAAAACATCTTAAAGAGATTTTCTTTGAGAGTAAAAGCTTTAGTATACTTTATATTATTTTTTCCAAATTCTAGACCATTGGTATGAATTGATATTATATCCTAATTTTTTTGCCCAGGCTGCCTCGACTACTACATCCTGCATCTTATAGTCTAGCAATACCATATATAATTTGTAACGAGTTTTTCTTCCAGGCCTAGAAGGATTTTATCTAAATCTGTCTGTTTTTCGTAAAATCCCACGTGTTTGTCCTTGGCAAATCTGGATTCTACCTGAATTCTTTCCCAACAAGATAAAGTCAGATCTTGCTTCTGCAAGTTTTCTGGCATCTTTAATGGGTTCTTACTATCTAAAAGATCATCATATCTTCCCAATAACTTATCTGAAAGTAAATTAGGGTTCTTAATTGCTTCCAGAGGCGCTACCCATTTAGGTATTTTTGTATATATAGTACTTTTGATCTCTTCCCAAGTTTTCAGTAGGGCCACTCTGAGAGGATGTTGTTTAAAGTATGTATGTATTCTTTGTTTGCCATACCATAGGAAGGCGTGCCAACCCAGTAAGAGGGTCGCCAGCTCTGGGTGGTGAACTACCTGGAGACTTTGTGTGGGGCCTGGGGAGGGCGGGGCTTGGGGAGGGGAGGGACCTCAGCAGGATACCATGCCATGGAGTCCACCCGCCAAAACAGACATTTTCTCCAGGGGAACTGATCTGGGTCATCTGGAGATTAACTGTAATACCAGGAGATCTCCAGGTGCCCCCTGGGGTTTGGCAACCCTACTTGGGGAGTAGAAGAGCCATTTAGGGTGGTCTGCTTAACCCCCTCCTGCTGCTGGCAGCTCCTAAGAGACATCTGTATGCAGTTTTTCTCCCCATGGTGTTGTTTTAACTGGTATGGTATTTAGTAATTGTTTTAACTTGGTTGTTCACGCCATTTTAATGTTGTTAGCTGCCTTGAGCCAGATATCTGGAAAGGCGGGATATAAATATAAACAATAAATAAATAAATAAATAAAATAAGATACAGGATTCATATCATTCCCAAGCAGAAAAGCAGCAGGGAGGATTCTTACTGGGCAGAGGCCGAGGCCAAAAGGTTAGACTCTTCTCCATGGGTCTCCACTTCTGATCACAGCCCCCACCCCAGACCACTTCTTATTTGAAAAACAGCAGCAGCAGCAGCACTGGGGGAAAGAGGCATAGAGCTTCCTGTTGTGTCTGGCCTGGCCATCTCCAAGAAACTAAACTTATATTCCAGCAGTACCGCTTCAGAGTGCAGAGAGAGGCTCACGTGTCTGAACATTTCCTCCTGGTGGGAAAACAAGAGAGAATTCCTTACACTCAGAAAATGTGTCATGCTGTGGAGAAGGCTAGGCTAGAACCCTTTTTACGAGTACCTGGTGCTTTCTTGGGGGAGGATGGTTTTTATCTGTGAGAACTTGGGGTGGGGCTAGGGCTCACTGGGAGGGCATGTACTAGGCATGGAGAAGGTCCCCAGTTCAGTCCTTAGCATATCAGGCAGACGATGATATGAAAGTAGGGCTCTGGGTGGGAAAATAAGTGGAGATTTGAGGGGTGGAACCTGAGGAGGACAGGGTTTGGGAAGGGAAGGGATCTCAGCAGGGTACAATGCCATACGGTCTAAAGCAGCCATTTCCTCCAGGAGAACTGGTCTCTGTCATATGGAGATCAATTATGACAGTGGGAAATCGCCAAACCCCACCTGGAGGTTGGCAACCCTTTGTGAAAGACCGGAGGAGGAGGAAGAAGAAGAATAAGAGTTGGATTTATACCCTGCCCTCCACTTGAAGCCTCAGAGCAGCAATACCCTGACCCCAGTTCCTCTTGCCTGCCACTTGGAGCAGGAGATTTTTTTTTTTGTTTTACATGTAATTGTGTATACTTATCAGAGGTTCCTCCTGGAAGTGACAAAGGTTAGCTCAAGGAATCACTGGAAACTCTATGGTAAAACCTGGCAATTCCTAGAGCTACCCTTTCTCTCTTCCAGTAAGAATTCCTGGTAAATACACGAGGATGCAGTTTTCTTTATTTCCCCCCACAATACTTGTGCGAGGTGCCAGGCACTGGCTGGCAGCTCTATGCCCACTGTCCTTTCTTTAAATTCCCCAAATGCTTGGAGATGAAGTGATGCCCCCTGGAACATATAGGTACGCTGTTGTTATCCCCCCAGTAGCAACTTGCCTGGTCCCTCAGAATTTTGTACCTCTAGTCCACCCCTCTTAGAATCTTGGGCTTTAACATAACAAGATTCAGTTCAGGCTGGCTAGAAAAGTTGTGTGTTTGTGTGAAAGTTCAGCTGTACTTCTCTGCAGGAAATCAACATATTTATGTTCTAAAAAAGAGGAAGATCTCGGTCAATATTTCAGTCCTCCATGTTTACTCACTGTTTCCTTTCCTGAATTCATGCCCTCAACTGTGTTGGTTATTCTTCTTCTCAAAGCCAAGGCGAAACCTGAAACCCCTTCCCCAAGACAAATCTGCTCATTCTGCAAGGACTGCTTGCACCATGTTTGCCGAGATAGCCTTAAAATGGGCTTTATCTGAGTAGTGCTGACAGGAAGCAGGATCCTGCTCAGAATATTAGTCATTTTTAAAACTTCCACAGCACCAGAAATTAACCACCACTGTCCCACCCCAAATCCTTCCAGTAAATTACATGTGTGCTGCTGCTATATTGAGGCTCCCTCTATTCAAGAGAAATGTGAGGAACAACAAGCCTTGAGTAAACCAGAGGCACACGTTTGGCCTCCGTAAATCTGTCTGCAGAGGGGAAGGCTTTGCAGAACTGACAAGGGCACCACTCACCTGTTCCAAGTGCTCCCAGCTCCTGGATGCCACGACAGAATGTACCCTGAAGGACTCTGGAATTAAAAGGAATAATTACCATGCTCTGTAAAGACTCACAGCATTGGCTCAGAAAGACACTGGCTAAAACTTTCACCTTGTTTCCCAAACACCTGACATTTTCATGATTCAGAGAGATAGTTTCAGGAGAGTTAATTTTCAAGAGAAACGATAAACCTCCCCCCCCCCCAGTGAGCAATATAAACTCTTTGACACCATAGCGGCTATAAACTTTTACAGAGAGAGGATACATGCCACATAACATCCAATTCTGCCTCAGAAACAGAAAAGATGTCTCTTCTCTCTGAATATGTAGCACATGCGTAATTTTTTTATTTATTTAACCTTCGATTTATATACCGCCCTAACCCCCCCAATGGGGGTCTCTGGGCGGTTTACAACTTTGTAGTGCTAATCACTTTTATGGATCCCTAACTATGGGCACATTCTCAGGGGTTGGGTCAGCCTACCTAGCACCCCGGTGGTGGCGGCTCTTGTCTCCGGCTTTGGCTTCCTTGGCTCCTTTGGTCAGCAGGACACTCCTCTCTCCGGCGCAGTTCTTCTCCAGTGAGGCAGCCGTCTCGGTGTGTGAGTTCGTCTCTCCCGGCCTTGGCTCCATCCGAAAGGCCCCCCCGCGCCGGGAGATGACATCATCCGCACCTTCTGCTGCTCGCGCCGGCCGCTTTCTGTTGGAACTCCGCATGCCACCAGGGATCGCTCCACTGGCTCTTGATGTTCCGCCGTGCCGCCTCGTCTCTGCCACCAGGATCCACCGTCACCACCACCGTCGCCGCCATTGTTGTTGTTCCTACGCTGCTGCCGCCGCCGCCGCACACCACACTCCTCGGACGAGGGGGGTGCCCCTACCCTACTAAGGGTAGGTTCCCATTCATCTACTCGCCCTTTAACGGGCTTTTGAACCGCTGGGTGGGCGGGAGCTGGGACGCAGGCCGGGAGCTCACTCCGGCCACGGTGGGGCTCAAACAGATGTTTGGCCAGATGTTAAGGCAGGCTGCATTAACAGCCTGTGCCACCGCTCCCTCCAATAGTGACACTTCACTATTATGGAGCATGGGACTCAAAAAACTGTGAATGGAGCTCTACTTGTGGAATAGATTTTTGTCAACCTTTTTTCATACTGAAGCCCCCTGTACTTTCCAACCCACCCCTAAATGTTAAGGGATACCAGCACTGCTTGGGAAGAGTGGAATTTGGAGGAGGATGTGACATCACTTCCGGGTGATGCTGTAGGAATCTCTTGTAATTTTTATGGAAAAGACCATAGAGACATAGGGGAATTCCTAGAGTATCACTATGGGGACCATTTTGGCCTTTTGTTATCCTGCTCCTCAGTTTCTCAAGGGTGAGAGATTGGGGCCATGGGCAGGAAAGTGTTAAGCCCCGGGGGACTGGCAAAAGTGTGGACAGCTACATGCATGGGTTGCAGTGGAAATAAATGATCTCTGGGGTGAGTAGTGGTGCCCTTTTACTCATGCAGCAGAAGTCTGTTTCAAGCCCTTAGGGCTTGTGTCAGACAGGGGGCTGGAAAACCCAAACAAACCCCTCCCCCGCCACCAGGAAAGCTTGCAGAGTGACCTTGGGGCCATCAACAGGGTTGTTGTGAGGATAAAATGGAGGCGAGGGGAATGATGTTAACTGCTTTGGGTCCTCATTGGGGAGGAAAGGGGGTACAACTATCTAAATAAATAGATCATCCGTCAAGATAGGTTATGATCTCCCAAGGGGAAAAGTGGTTTGACTTGGGCCACATAATTTTATTATATGTGTAACAGATTTTATTATATGTGTAACAGTGTTTTATTGTATTCTATTTTTAAACTTGTTGTTAGCCGCCCTAAGCCATTGGGTAGGGCGGCATAGAAATCTCAAAAATAAAATAAATAAATAATAAATAATAATGAGTTTCTGGCAGAAGATAGACTGGAGCTTGATGTGTAGGCAGGGGTCATTTCCTAGAAAAAGAGGTGCAGGAGCTCATTAGCACAACTCATTAGCATAACTTATTTGCATATGCCACACCCCCTGACATCACTGGAAGTGTGTCAGAAGACAACACCCACTGCTCAGGCTCCACTGGACTGTTTTGAATTGCTAGCTATGGGGGGGGAACGTGCAGATCTGTCCTCGCAGAGGAGGGAGAGCTTGTACCTGAATAAAACTTGGTCTTAAAGGTGCCACTGGACTGTCTTGGACTGGGGGTCGGGGGGGGGCTCTGCAACTCACCTGGCTGCTTCTTGCTCTGATTGAGGGCTGCTGAGAGCAGGGGGTGGGACTTGTTGCATGTGCCCGCCCCTTGGGCTCTTTACTGCCGGAGCTCCATTCCTGTGCGCTCCTGCAGGAAATGACCCCTGTGTGTAGGTCAGTCCTCAGTCAATACAGTAATTCCATGCAGGTAGCCATGTTAGTCCGTTGCATCCTTGTCAGGGATGCTCTAGCAGGGGGTTGGACTAGATGGCCTGTATGGCCCCTTCCCACTCTGTAACTCTATGATTCTGTGAACACAAACAAACAGGATCCTAGTGGCACTTCAAAGACTTCATTCACCGTAAGTTTTCATGGGCTGGAGTTCAAGTTGCCAGCCTGAGTTGGGACATTCCTAGAGAACTGAGGGTGGAGCCTGGAAATGGTGGGGTTTGGGGAGGGCTATGATGCCATACAGTCTACTCTCCAAAGTAGCCTTTTGCTCCAGGGGAATTGATCTTTGCAATCTGGAGATCAGTTGTGATTCCAGGAGATCTCCAGGCCCCACTGGAAGTGGGCAACACTCATACAGTTGCTGGCTCTGGGTTGGGAAATGCCTGGAGATTTTAGGCTGAAGCCTATAGAGGGTGGGGTTTGGGGAGGGGAGGGACTTCAGCAGGGTATTATACCACAGAGTCCGCCTTCCCAAGCGGCCATCTTCTCCAGGGAAACTGATCTCTGTTGCCTGGAGATCAGCTGTAATCCCAGGAGATCTCCAGCCACCACCTGAAGGCTGTATAAATATGAAGACACTCCGTGAATGGATTACGAACAAAAGGAGAAAAATTATATTGTATGAAACAATTCAAACAATTTGAAATCTTTGTTAAAGAATCCATATATATAGGATCAATGGCTAGGATCAAAAAGTACTTGATACAATGTTGTTGTTGTTCAGTTGCACAGTCGAGTCCGACTCTTCGCGACCCCATGGACCAGATCACGCCAGGCCTTCCGGTCTTCCGCCGTCTCATCCTTTGCCGTCCCCGTCTTCTTTGGCCTTCAATCTTTCCCAGCATCAGGGTGTTCGTAGGAATACAATTAAAGTCCACAATTCCTTTGTATAAAAAACTTCAGGAGTACAATAGTTCCACGTCTTATGTGAGTACAGCTGAGCTATACACGGCTGGCTTCACTGCCATGTTCACATTTCGCTTCTTCAGATAGCTGGTACTCTTTAGCTGTGAATGAAATAGAGTTTCAACATTTCTCCTTCACTAGTTTTCCATCTGCTCTACTGATAGGTTCTCTTTCTGCCGATTAGGCTTCTGCCATAGTGGTGGTCCCCATAGTGATGATGCGAAGCTCTGGCAGTAAAGAGCCCAGGGGGCGGGCACATGCAACAAGCCCCACCCCCTGCTCCCAGCAGCCCTCAGTCAGCAGCCAGGTAAGTTGCAGAGCCCCCCGGTCCAAAATAGTCCAGTGGCACCTTTAAGACCAAGTTTTATTCAGGTACAAGCTCTCCCTCCTCTGCGAGGACAGATCTGCATGTCCCCCCCCCAACAGCTAGCAATCCAAAACAGTCCAGTGGAGCCTGAGTGGTGGGTGTTGCCTTCTGACACACTTCTGGTGATGTCAGGGGGTGTGGCATATGCAAATAAGTTACGCTAATGAGTTATGCTAATGAGCTCCTGCACCTCTTTTTCTATGAAATGACCCCTGGGCATAGGTATGGGAATTAAGCCATCAAGGCGGGCCACGCGGTTGCATGCGTCTGGGGTTTTTTTTTTTGCCAACTTCCCCTCCCAGATCCCAGCTGGCTTTTTTTCATTTTCTCTTGAATCCTGAGTATCTCAACTCTCCTCTCTGAGACCTCCCTCCACCCCCTTAGTGCAAAGGTTCGCAAAACTTCCCTTCCTTGTCAGCCCTGAGGCAACACCTCATACTCCCCCCCCCCCCCCGCACGCACACACATACAAAAGGGGCTGGAGGAGAAGACGGATGAAAAGATACACACCACTGTGGGTCTTGCTATGGTGGGCAAACATACATTCTGGTTTAAGTTTCTCAGGGTCACTGAAGGGGCTTAATGATGTTCAAGCTTTCAGAAGCGGCTCACTCATGGCCTTCGCTCTCTGGCTCAGTTTAAAGAGCCGTTTTCTCACACAAGGCAAAAGAGCACTTTTCATCTGATAGGCATGGAGGAAGAAAAGGCATGAAGCCAGACGGATGAATAAGGAGAAAGGCTGAGAGCATCATCCACAAGGAATGTCTCCTGTGTGGGCCCCATTACAATTATACAGAGTTGTGCAACAGCACGCAAGCACCTGTGTGCATGTCAAATGCAGACAACCCCTGCAGGTTGCACCTCATTGTCTCTGGTAGTTCATCGCCAACCTTCAGGTAGGCCCTGAAGATCTCCTGGAATCACAAGTGATCTTCAGACTGCAAGAGATCAGTTCTCTGTGGAGAAAGTGGCTGCTTTGGAGGGGGGACTCTATGGCAGTATTCCCCACTGAGGGACCTTCCCTCCCCAAACCCCGCCCTCTCCCAGATCCACCCCTAAATCTCCAGGCATTTCCCATCCCAGAGCTGGCAGACCAGCTTTAGGTTGCCAACCTCGGGGGGGGGGGCAGCCAGAGTTCTCCTGGAATTACAGTTCCTCTCCCCTGGAGAAAACAGCCACTTTGGATGGTGGATTCGGTGGTATCACATCTCCACTGAGCATCTCTCTCTTCCCTCCTCAGGTACCACCCTCACATCTCCAGGAATTTCTCACGCTAGATTTGACAATCCTATCCTGGCAGAAGAGGAGGATCATATGGGACTTGAGGAGGGTCATATGGGACCTGAGGAGCCAGTTTGGCATAGCGGTTTAGTGCGCGGACTCTAATCTGGGAGAACCGGGATGATTCCCCACTCCTCCACTTGCACCTGCTGGATGACCTTGAGCAAGCCATAGTTCTGTCAGAGCTGTTCTCGAAAAAGAGCCATTTCTGTCAGAGCTCTCTCAGCCCCACCTACCTCACAGGGTGTCTGTTGTGGGGAGAGGAAGGGAAAGGGGTCTGTAAACCGCTCTGAGACTCCGAGTAAAGGGCGGGGTATAAATCCAATCTCCTCCTCCTCCTCCTCTTCTTCTTCTTCTTCCTGTGTTTTAGAGTCTCTAGACCATGTGTTCCTTCTTCCTCGCAACCCCTGTTGTGTCTCCAGCCACCTGACTGATTTTACAACCATAAACTGCATCATCTGCAGCACTAACTAGCTCTGCATACCAAAGGCACAAATCCCTTTGCTGAAACAAAGGGCAGATTGTCTGTCCTGCATTGATATCCGGGGTTGCCGGCTCTGGGTTGGGAAATACCTGGAGATTTTTGGGGGGTGGAGCCTGAGGATGGCAGGATTTGGAGAAAGGAGGGACCTCAGTGTGTACAGCACCATAGAGTCCACCCTCCAAAGCAGCCATTTTCACCAGGGGAACTGATCTTGATTGGCTGGCGATCAGATGTAAATAGCAGGAGATTTCCAGGCCGCACCTGGAGGTTGACAACCCTATTGATGACGCTACTATGGTTCGAAGGCATGTGAAAAGTATTCACCCATAAAATCTGTGGCTTTTTTGTGCCATGGAAATATCCAAAGCAGAAGGCTGACTTGTGTCTCCCCCTTCAGTGAAACAATACTGCACAAAAGTAACACGCCCTGGCCCTGTGCCACACGTGGCCCTAGGTCGGGTGAAAGTCACAGGCAGTGGTGAGCTTGCTTTGCAGTGCTGCACCCTTGACTGATTGCAACGGTATCCCTCCCTTCCTCCAAGGGGTTCAGGAAGGCATACGTGGGCTTACCTCATCTTACTCTGACAACAACTGAGAGGCAAACTGGGCTAGGAGTGGGATTTGCCCCAAGCCAGTCAGTCAGTGGGGATTTGAACTCCGGTCCCTCACACTTCACCACACGGGCTTCTTTAAACGGATTAGCAATGGCATATTTATGTTTACTGTCCTGCTTTTTCTCCAAGGAGTTTTAGGCTAGGCTTGACAAGTTCCTGCTGGGGGCCCTCCAGCAGGCCCTTCCCTCTGCCACTCAGCCGGGTGGTGGAAGAAAGTGCAGGGGGGAAATAGGTGTCCTGATTTTCAGCATTCTAATGTGTTGAACTCTCTTCTGGCATGACTGGAAGTGACATCAGCATGTTGTCGGCGATCCTCTAGCATTCGGCCAAGAACTCTGAAAAGTACGCAGACGGAGAGTGATTTCAGCAAAGCATACTTTATTTGATCAGGAACAAGACAACTTTGGCCGGCTCGCAGGCCGGCTTATATCCCCAGAGAAACCGCCACCCAAAACACACCCCTACTTCCCTATAGGTTATTTACAGTGGCCGAGAGTCCCATAGGCTCTCAGCCTGGAACCTAGCCTCCTGATTGGAGCGGGCTAGGATCCGCATAGTCCATTGTCTCTTGGAGCGAAGCTCGACGTTTGTCTCTGGACTTGTCTGGACTTGTCTGGACTAGATACATTACAAACTCTATGATCGAACTGTAGAGTTTAGACTGAATGCTACAGCGTTTCCACCAATGTCATTATATCGCCAGTGAGGTTCCGTCCGTACCCCCATGGTGAATTTCTAGGGCTGACAGCTCTGGGCTGGGAAATACCTGAAGATTTTGGAGGTGGAGCCTGAGGAGGGTGGGGTTTGGGAAGGGAAGGGACTTCAGTAGGTTATAATGACATAGACATGGTTGACAGAGACATAATGACATGGTTAAGAGTGGCAGACTCTAATCTGGAGAACCAGGTTTGATTCCCCAGTCCTCCACATGCAGCCAGCTGGGTGACCTTGGGTCAGTCACAGTTCTTTCAGAGCTGTTCTATCAAGAGCAGTTCTCTCAGAACCCCTCTCAGCCCCACCTACCTCAGGGGATGTCTATTGTGGGGAGAGAAAGGGGAGGAGATTGTAAGCTGCTCTGAGACTCTGAGTGAAGGGTGGGGTATAAAGCCGGTCTCCTCCTCCTCCTCCTCCTTCTTCCCAGTGAACTGGTCTCTGTTGCCTGGAGATCAGTTGCAATCCCAGGAGACCTCCAGCCAGCACCTGGAGGTTGACAACCCTATGAGACTCCTACCAGGTGTCAGCCTCATGCTGGCAATCCTGGCTTAGGGCAGCGTATATGGTTCTCCATGCCTCCATTTTATCCTCACCATAACAATCCTGTCAGGTAGGAGAGAGAGACTGACTGTCCGAAGGTTACCCAACATGCTTCAGGGCAGAGTCAGAATTTGCACCTGGGTTTCCCGGATCCTAGTCTGATGATCCTCTGACCCCCACACCACACTGGGTTTCAAACCCAATCCCTCATCAAGCATCTAGTGTGTGTGTGCTTCTGAATGTGAGGGAGGCCCAAAGGGAACCTTTTCTTGTGGACCCCTGCATGCCTCTTGACCCTGGCGGAGGACAGAGCTTGATGTCCCTGAACTCAGCAGTTGCCTCCTCATGCACACACCCTGGCCTTGTCTTGGGCTCTGTAAAACAACCCATTTCGAGTATTTCTTGCCCCGGTTCCCTTTTTTGTTCTACCTCTTGCATCTAGATTGTTCTGAAGGAGACATCCCTACCCAGAGCCAGATTGATGCACAAACGTCAGGTTATGAGGAGCTTCTAGATTTTTTTTAAAAAAAAGTGTGGGGGGACCCCTAAAAATGACTCTGTTACCATTTGGGGGAATAATGATGCCAGGCTTCCTAAACTTGACATAGTTTAAGGCCTCGGCATGTTGTACTCTGGCCTCCTCTGTGCCTCTAACAGATAAGCAGGGATCTCAAACATCCAAGTTTGATCTTTAACTACGGACAGCAGGTCAGTCTCAGAGGATGATGCAGATGTCTGTGTAAACGACAGACGGTCAATGAGACTGGCTGCAGCGGGGACGCTCGGGGCCAAATTGGACTCGGCAGCTAAAACGGCACTTATTTGTTCAGTGCCAGTTCCACTTGTGGGGACGTTTTTACACCACCCCCTGTCCGTCACTTCAGGCCCCGATTACTCTCCATGTGAGAGTCTGTCTGGGGGAGGCAGCGTACAGGGAGCTGAGAGACCCACGTGCACATTTCAGTGCTGAAATCAGACCCTGCCACACACACACACACACTCCGTTTGATTAGCCACAGGGGTACCAATGGCCAGCTGGCCATGGGAGAGCTCCCTTCCCTGCTGCCTCTGCCCACTGCCACTCAGCTGGGCAGAGGGAGGGAAACGGTGGGCAAAATGGGGGCTGGGCAAGTGGCATCCCCGACATGATGATGCCACTTCTGGCGCTACTCATGTTGGGTGACACTCTAGCCTTCACCATAGAGTTCTGGGTGAATGCTAGAGCGTCACCCCTGCTGCGATGATGTCACTTCAAGGCCACACCAGAAGTGGCATCATCACTCCAAGGACGCTGATCACATGCTTCCCCCATCTCCCTAATTAGCCACCGTGCTGCTCCTCTTTGGGTGCCTTTTTACATGGGCAAGGGCGACTGATTCTACAGGTTCAATCAGTCAATGAGTCAATCAGTCAGTGAGCCTGTCCAAGAGCATGTAAAACTCACAAGCTTTTCCTGTGAGGCAAACGTGTTTTGTTTTTTTAAAGAGCCCACCAAAGTCTTCTGTGATACTTCTACCAGCTTGCTACCCACTGGGTTCCAAAGTAAGCCCATATGACCACCACCCTCAGCATTTCTCCAACCCCTGAGACTTGGATCTACTGAAGAGATGACAAACAGAAACCACCAGGGCGCTCTAATCTGGTGACGGTGGGCAGGCCACATCTGTCAAGAGGAATTATCCTGAAGTTGCTGTTACTGATTAACACGGGCCTAGCAGGGCCTTGACCTTTCTTGTCATTCGAGCAAACAGACTTTTCCTGCCATTTGTCAACAGCCCCGAGTTACATACCCTTCACTCTGCTGGGGTGAAGTTGCCCCTCGGCTGAAAATCAAAGATGCTCGAGATAAGTCCTGCATTTACTAAAGCAAGAATCCACCCCCCTCCCATCCCCTTCGCTCTTCATTCCCATTGGTGATGATGCCCCTGAGCTAATTTGGACATGGATGTGCATCCTAGTAAAAAGTACAAGCCACCTGCAGGTTTTCCACTGAAGTGAAGGGCAGCTGATCAGCAGAAGTGGGGAGGCTACCGGGATGTCTTCCTGTGTGCAGCTGTTGCAAACAGAAAAGAGCTGGGGAGGGTCTGCGAGGCACAAAACTCCCACTGCATGTGTGATGCAAAGTCTTCGTGTTTCCCCCCCCACACAACAAAGACTCTGTAATGTGTAGATGGACCCAGAGAGTAAGGCATTCTCTAGAAGGGCTTTCTAAAGTAGCATTGCCAGCCTCCAGGGGTAGCCTGGGAATCTCCTATAACAACTAGTCTCCAAACCACAGGGATCAGTTCCCCCAGAGAAAATGGATGCTTTGGAGGGGGGACTCTGTGGCATTGTGCCCCACACTGAGGTCCCTGTCCTCCCCAAGCTCCATCCCCAAATCTCCAGGAGCTTCCCAACCTGGATCCGGCAACCCTAAATATTATTTTTAATTTAAAAAAATATTTCTATCCTTTCTTCTCAGACTTAAGGTGGCCAGCAATGCAGCAACCAGGTTGCAGGGACACCAATGACTGAGTAACAGTCCCATTAGCAAGAGCAAAACACGGATTAAAATGCACACATTACAAACTAAAGATCGCCCAACGTTTTTTAAACACCAATTTTTTTAAGTGCACAAAATGAACAAATACACAGGAACAGGAGCACAGCCAAATCTATAGAAGCCATTTACACACCACCAAATGCTCTCTAGAAGAAGACCGGCTTCTAGGCCTTCCTAAACGTGGCAAGTGAAGGCGCCCTCCTCACTCACCTGTGGAATTGCCAACTCTGGGTTGGGAAATACCTGGAGATTTTGGAGGTGGAGCCTGGAGAGGGCAGGGTTTGGGAAGAGGAGAGACCTCGGCATGGTACAGTGCCATGGAGTCCACCCTTTAAAGCAGCCATTTTCTCCAGGGGAACTGACCTCTATAGTCTGGAGATCAGTTCTAAAAGTGAGAGATCTCCAGGTCCCGCTTGGAGGCTGGCAACCCTACTCACCTGGCAAGTCATTCCAGAGGAGGGGGCCGAAACGGAAAAGGCCCATGATCTCACTGTAACCCTGTGGATAGTCCTAAAGGAGGGCAGGGCACCTTAAGAAGGAGGCTGTCTGAAGAACATAACTGGCACAGAGGAGTATAGTGGGAGATGCCATTTGAAAACTATGAAGGGCTAGGCCAAGAGGGGCATGCTACTGGCTGCCCATCTCTACCCACCATGTGGAGTAGGTACACAGCCTTGTTGAGCCTGTGGGCACTTTTGCAGTATGAGGAAGGATAGTGGGCTCCACCACAAAATGGAGTTGCCAACAGGAGACCTGGGAGTGGGGAAATGGGGGTGCATGCAATGTTGGCGACATCGGCCATGTTGCTACATCACTTGCAGGAAGAATAAATATAGCTCTAGCGATTGCTGGGTAACTTCACGACATCGTTTCCAGATAGAACAATAGTTGTTTCAGAGGGTAGCCCTGATAAAAGATTATTGGAATACAATTCAGAAAGCGATTAGAAATTGGGGGGAGGGGACATTGCTTTATGCCACTGATGTGTCTTTTGGGTTAGAATACAGAACAGTCGCGCAAGAATTTGTGGTATCTAGTATCACATTTATTGGTAGCTGCTCAAGTGTTGCTAAGAACTGGAAACAGTTAGCCAAGTTAGGAGATATAGTTGCAGAAGTTATGGTTTATAATGATCATGGACAGTTTTGCAAGGTGGCATGTAAATGACCCTATTTTCACAGCCATTGCTCAGTTACATGCCCAAGACAGAAGCTTTATAAGAGGGTTACCATAGAATCTGCTTCCACATTTGCATATTGAATGAAGCTTCCCAGAAACAACTGCTTTTAAGCTAGAATTCTTCAGGAAATGACTACTCATATCAATGTATATTTCTCAAAGAGCTTGTCCCCTACAGATCTGCTTTTCTTTCAGTTTTGAAAAACCTAGGACGCTCTGCAGGAGACCAGTTTGTGGTCAATTCTGCGGGTAGAAAAGTTTCATCATACGTCAGGGTTAATTTCTAGAAGAGCTGCATGTTTTTCTTGAGAGAATACCCTCAGATCTCAAAGTCCTCCATCTTCATCACTGACATCTGGAGGTTCAGAAATCAGTGAACATGTTTAGGATCTACAACAGGCATTTTTGCAACTGCAGTATCCTCCTGAGATGGTGAGAAAGATTACTGGAAATGCCAGAATGATACCCAGGGAGGTTCAGAGATCAGTGAACATGTTTAGGGTTTGTACTTTCTTCTAGACTTTTTTCTTGTATTCTGGGAATCAGATGTTAACCTCAGAGGCAAGGGCTGAACCCTTGCGATGAAGGCACAAATCAGTTCCACCAAAACATTTTTTTTTTTAGTCAGCTTCAAAAAAATCTATTTTCTTACCTCCCAGTCATGTTCTGGAGCCTTTAAAATAACCACAACAGTTTTGATACTGCATCACATCTGATTCTGCAAACATTAAAAATATCCCTATCTCCCCACAATAGTCAATAGAGAAGTTCTACAAAGCCAAGTGTGTTAGTCCGTTGCATTCAAAGTACTTGAATGATCTGGTGCAGCACATTGCTTTCTTTGTCAGATGTCTGAATTGGTCACCAGTACAGATTTTTTTAAAATCCATTTGTCCTTTTGTGTACTTCTGGCATATGTTCTTACCTGCTCATCTCCTATTGTTACAACTTCATGCATTTGATGAAATAAACTCTGGTCCATGATATCTTCTGCCACAACTAAAGTGGTTAGGCTTTAAGGAACCACACAATTCTGAATTGTTTTTGCTATAAAACATGAGAATCCAGCTCACTGATAAGTCCCCCATTACAAAAAATACAAAAACAACCCACAGTGGAAACCTGTATTAAGACAATAGATAGAAATGTCATTTGAGGGACTGTTAATATGGATCCCTAGACAAAAATTTCCTCTGTTTGACCTCCTACTTCCAGCCTGTATGGTTTGGTTTTTAAGAGTGTCAGATAGATTCAAACCTGGAAGACTCGGGTTCAAATCCTCACTTAGCCATGAAAGCTTGCTGGGTGACAGTGGGTTACTGAATCCAAAGCTGCTCAGCACAGTGTTACAGATTAGTTTTGATGACGGCCATCAATGTGATCTCAAATGAGGAACTCAACTCATGAGTAGGCAAGGGAGTGGGATCAAAGTAAGGTTGCCTGGTAATGCATTTGCATTGAAATTCTCAACATATGTCACTTATATGGTGTAGAAGAGAAGAATGATCAACCGCAGCAAGATGGGTAGCCCTGTTAGTCTGTCTGTAGCAGTAGAAAAGAGCAAGAGCCCAGTAGCACCTTAAAGATTAACAAAATTTGTGGCAGGGTATGAGCTTTCGTGAGTCACTTCTCACTTCTTCAGATACAGCTAGAATGTGAATCCATCTGTCCTACATATTGGAAAGTGGAGTGATTTCAGATGTCAAATGACATTAGCAGGGAATTTTTATTGTCTGGACCCATGGCAAAGAAACCCTTGGGAGATTTCACCAGGCTTTCCAGAACTTCCACCCCACCATCAATCTAACTATGAATCATTCTACACAAGAAATAAACTTCTTGGACACCGCAGTGCAGATACATGAGGAACACATAAGTACCACTTTATACTGGAAAATGACAGATTGGCAAACATATCCACATGCCTCCAGCTACCACCCCAACCACATCAAACAATCCATTGTGTATAGCCAATCCCTATGCTATAGTCACATCTGCTCCAACCCCTCGGACAGAGATACTCACTTGAAGGATCTGCAACAGGCATTTTTGCAACTACAGTATCCTCGTGAGATGGTGAGAAAGATTACTGGAAATGCCAGAATGATACCTAGGGACAGCATGCTACAAGACAAGCCCAAAAACATGACAATAGAACACCACTGGTGGTCACCTACAGCTTATAACCCAAGCCAGTTCAAAGCATTATTAATGACCTACAAACCATGCTGGATAGAACACTTCCCTCACACATGAACTGGGGGCCTGACATTTTCTGGTTTACAGACAGCATGCTAACCTAAAACTTCTCACCCGTGGACGTGGACTCTGTTACCAAGGCCTGCAACTAACCAAGATGCCAGCTTTGCTCTGACATAGATCCTAGCAACACCATCAGTGGACCCAACAACATCAGACCTACCATCTCAGGTTCATTCTCCTGCTCATCCTTTAATGTAGTTTATGCCATCACGTGTCAGCAGTGCCCTTCCACCCTCTGCATTTGACAAACAGGCCAGTCCCTTAGACAAAGAATTAATGGACATAAGTCTGACATCAGAAACCACAACATTCAGAAACCAATTGGGGGGGGCATTTTAACCTTCGAGGACATTCAGTTGCTGATCTAAAAGTAGCAGTTATCTTACAAAGGGATTTCAAAGGGAGATTAGAAATAGAGACTGCTGAATTGCAACTGATAATGAAACTCGAGATGATGCGTCCATTAGGATTGAATCGAGACCTAGGTTTCCTGTCTTATTACCAATGCTAATTTCTCCACGCCTACTACCTGTCTGCATATCACACCTAATTCAATCACACCTGCTATTGTCATTTGCCTGCTAATGTCAGTTGGCATCTGAAATCTCTCCACTTTCCAATATTATAGGACAGATGGACTCACATTCTAGCTGGATCTGAAAAAGTGAGAAGTGACTCACGAAAGCTCATACCCTACCGCAAATTTTGTTAGTCTTCAAGGTGCTACTGGACTCTTGTTCTTGATGATTCCCTTTTCTTAGACATGATTCCCTTTTCTTAGTTTGGTTTGACTATTCTGGTCAAGGAATTATATGGGGGGCGTTAATGCCAAAAAAAGTATATTACATTGTAAATAAATTTAATAAAAATTCTGCTAAATTGCAAAAATAGGCTGCTTATTTTTCCATGAATGCTTACAGCCTTGCCTGGTCATGAACTCACCAGTATATATGTGTAGAAAATCTGTTCTGATCTAAACCCACTTGCAGAGCAAGGTCACAAATGCCTGGCTGGTGAGCAAAGCAAACAACTCCCCCCCTCCCCCCTCCTTGTCTGCAGCTGAACAAGCTCTCTTCCCTGGGGACTCCCGGCACCGAAGGCTGGTCCCAGAGTCAGTAGCCCAGAGGGTCACACAGTCATCGCTGTGCCTCATACTCCAACTAACCCATTCCACCTACAGGGTCATTAAGCAGTGCAGACAAGGTGCCGGGTGCCATTACGACACAGACATGTGACGGTTGATGTGCAGAGACAAGTTCATGGGTGGCTGTCCCATGACTGGAGAACTTTCTTGTCCCGGAGATGACACCAGGGCCCAAAGACAGCTTGATTTGTTTCATAGAGGTTTGACGGTACAACGGGTAAATGACTAGAACGTCCCCTTTCTCTTGGGCTTTCTGGATATTTCAAGAGGGGTTTTGTGCCGTTCCTGGTTTTCTCACACCAATTTGGTCCTCCATAAAATGTGTGTGTGTATGTATATCAGTAGAAAAGAGCAAGAGTCCAGTAACACCTTAAAGACTAACAAAATATGTGGCAGGGTATGAGCTTTTGTGAATCACTGTTCACTTCTTCAGAAGTTGAGTGATTCAGGAAAGCTCCTGCCCTGCCACATATTTTGTTAGTCTTTAAGGTGCTACTGGACTCTTGCTCTTTTCTACTGTTACAGACAAACATGGCTAACCATCTTGATATATATGTGTGTGTGTGTATCAACAAACCTGCATCATATATTCTCTATATATGATACATATAAGTGATGTGTATGTTAAAGAAGGGAAGTGGCTCAGTAGTCGAGCCCTTGCATAGTTTGCAGAAGGTCTCAGGTTTAATCCCTGACATCTCTTGTGTAAAGAGGGTAGTAGGTGATGTGAAAGACCTCTGTTTAAGGTCCTGGAGCTGCCACCAGTGAGAGTACACATGAGGCTGCCTTATACTGAATCAGACCATCAGTCCATCGAGGTCAGTACTGTCTACTCAGATTGGCAGCAGCTCTGCAGGGTCTTAGGCTGAGGTCTTTCACATCATCTGTTATTTGATCTTTTTAATTGGAGATGCTGGGGATTGAACCTGGGATCTTCTGCATGCCAAGCCACAGCCCCTCCCCAATACTAGACAATACTGACCTTGATAGACCAATGGTCTGACTCCCTATCAGGCAGCTTCATCAGCTTATGGGCTGTATAAATTGTTATGAGCAAGCCATGCAAGCAAATCCTCAAAAGTCAACAGTGGAGAACCAAAGCCACCATTAACAAAGGTAGAAAAGGAAACAAAATGTTTAGAAATTATTTTTGGTTTAGATATTTATACCCCATTTTTCTCTCCAACAAGGACTCAGGCTAGCTGACAACACTGTTTTCCCCTCCTCTGTTTTATCCCCACGACCTTGTGAGTGAGTTCGATTGAAAAAGAGGAGACACTGGCCTAAATTCACCCAGCAATCTCCCATGGCAGTGGGGGATTCGAACCAGGCCCCAGTCCAACATTCTAACCACACCACCGTAATGAATGTTCACTCATTCCCTCAGTTGTGAAGTGGAACTGAATCACAGGAAAGTGCATATCAGGGTGATAGACTGTGATGGGTCATTCACACATAGAGATCATCTCTTGAACATGAAGGGCTACCGTAACATCCTCTGTGATCAGGGAGCATATTATGGAGGGATTGGGGAGGGCATGGTGTTTGAGACCCAGTTTGAACATAATCTTTCCTGACCTTTGAAAAGTGTTTCATGATGGGGCACTACACACAGAGGTCCTAATATTTAAATGCCTCTCAGTGAGGCTAATCTATGTTCAGGGAATAATAACCCTACTTCTAAGGCATTAAAGCACCTGTAGAACATGACAGACTTCACGTCCCTGGGATCCCAAATCACCGCAGACTGTGACTGCAGCCATGAAATTAAAAGACGCCTGCTACTTGGGAGGAAAGCGATGGCGAACCTAAACAGCATGATAAAAAGTAGAGACATCACCCTGCCAACAAAAATACGCATGGTCCAAGCAATGGTATTCCCAGTAGTCATGTATGGCTGCGAGAGTTGGACTATATGGAAGGCCGAGCGCCGAAGAATAGATTCTTTTGAACTATGGTGCTGGAGAAGACTCTTGAGAGTCCCTTGGACTGCAAGAAGATCAAATCAGTCAATCCTAAAAGAAATCAACCCTGACTGTTCCCTGGAAGGCCAGATAATGAAACTGAAGCTCAAATACTTTGGCCACCAAATGAGAAGGGAGCACTCACTGGAGAAGACCCTGATGCTGGGAAAGATTGAAGGTCAAAGAAGACGGGGACGGCAAAGGATGAGATGGTTGGACAGTGTCATCGATGCAACGAACATGAAACTGAGCAAACTTCAGAGGACGGCAGAAGACAGGAGGGCCTGGCGGGATCTAGTCCATGGGGTCGCGAAGAGTTGGACTCGACTGTGCGACTGAACAACAACAAAAGTTTCCCCACTTAGGTTATGGGGGCTGCCGTTTCGGCACCAGTTGGTTTCGAGCTCAGTGCTGCTGCAGGAATAATTAGAAGATGTTGCAATCATTGGCAATAAACTTGACACTAATTAATAGGAAAAGGAGCCTGCCAGCTTTTCAAGGCGAAGGCTCTTCAGTGAAATGATTGTCTCCCCTCGTTGTGACTCATATGTATTGTTGACTTGGTGGAGAACAGATTGACTCAGTTTCTCAACAGGTTCTGAGCAGAAGTTGCAGGGCACATTGCCAAGTTTCATGCTTCCTGCAGGTTGATTCTTCCCCCTTTTACTTGGGCATCAATTTGTCTGAGAAGAAAGGGTTTAAGAGTGATAAATTGGGGGAGGAGGGAGCAATCTATGTAGAGTTCAGCCTGGGTATACAGCTATCCACTGGGAACATCTGTGACACAATTCTCCTTCCTCTGAGTGAAGTTTGTGCAGCATAAGTTGCTGTTGAACTGAGTCTCCTTTGAGCAAACACTTCCCTTAAATGGCATCCTGAAAAGATTGTACTGTATTGGCAAATGGTTTAAAGGGACTTCCAGATATTGCATTGGTCAACAGGAGCAGCAGCCAGACAGGATGTCCTTCATACAAGGACTTCCTGTGACAGGGATTCAGTTCAGTCATGACCAGTGTTCCCTCTAAGCTGAGTTAGTGTGAGCCAGCTCACAGTTTTTTAGCCCCTGGCTGACACATATTTGTCTTGGCTCAGGAAGGATGTCTCCAGAGCAAACTAATTTATGCAGTAGCCAAATTGCCCGCTCACAACTTTAATGCCCGTAGCTCACAAAGTAGAACTTTTGCTCACAAGACTCCACAGCTTAGAGGGAACATAGGTCATGACAGTCCCATTTTCTTCACAACTGCCAGTTGCATTTTCTTTCTCGCCCCCCCCCCCAGGCCCTGTAATTCGTACAATAAAAGAGAGTGTATATAATCATACATTATCAGAAAACATATTTTTTAGAATATAACAATCATACATTATCAGAAAACATATTTTTTTAGAATATAACCAATGTGGGCTGACTTGGCACAAAATGATTTTCAAGAATGTAACCACAACAGGAGATCCTACAGAACAACTCCAACATTCATGAGGAAAATTAGCTTTTCTGACAGGAGGAAATCATTCATTTAGCCTCTACCAATGCCATCCTAAGACCACTTTCCTGGGAGTCAGCTCCACTGAATAGACCGGAGTAGGATTTCGAGAAACCCAGCTCAGGATTGCTCTGTCAATCTTCCATTCCCACAATATTCAAAGTACCTGAAGAATCATCTTCTCCTGATTCATTATCAATCTGCCAGTTAGTGAAGAGCCAGTGTACTGCAGTGGTTAGAGTGTGAATAGGACTCCAGGTGTGAATCCCCACTCTCTCACATGAAGCTTGGCTGGATGACCTTGGACCCGTCACACACACTCAGCCTGGTGCAGTGGTTAAAAGCGGTGGACTCTACTCTGAAGAACCGGGTTTGATTCCCCACTGCTCCACATGCAGACAGCTGGATGACCTTGGACCAGTCACAGTTCTCAAAGAGCTTTCTCAGCCGCACCCAGTGTTCCCTCTAAGCTGAGTTAGTGTGAGCTAGCTCACTGTTTTTTTAGCCTCCGGCTCACACATTTTTGTCTTCGCTCAGGAAGGAGGGCTCCAGAGCAAACTAATTCATGCAGCAGCCAAATCATTCACTCACATCTTTCCTGCCAGTAGCTCACAAAGTTGAATTTTTGCTCACAAGACTCCACAGCTTAGAGGGAGCATTAAGGTGACTGTTGTGGGGAGAGGAAGGGAAGGAGATTGTAAACGGCTTTGAGACTCCTCTGGGCAGAGAAAAGCAGGATATAAAAACCAACTCCCTCCTCCTCCTCCTCCTTCTTGTGAGAATAAAATGAGGGAGGGGAGAACTGTGTCTGCCACCCTGAGCTCCTTGAAGGAAGCAGGGGATGAAAATGCGCCAGTTAATCATAAATCACTCCCCTGCTCCAAGTCTGACATTCAGTTATTTATCCTGCTCTAGTGTTCCCTCTAAGCTGAGTTAGTGTGAGCTAGCTCACAGTCTTTTAGCCTCCAGCTCACACATTTTTGTCTTAGCTCAGGAAGGATGGCTTCAGAGAAAACCACAACTTGCTCACAACTTTAATGCCATTAGCTCACAAAGTAGAATTTTTGCTCACAAGACTCCACAGCTTAGAGGGAGCATTGTTCTGGTGGTCCCTCTGTTACTTCACTGCTGGTTTTAAATTAGAACATTTGTTTAATTTCTGCTGGCTTTTCTGCTGTTTTATTGCTGGGGTGCATGGAAATGATTTGTTTTTAGATGCTCGAGGAATCACTGGACTGAACCAATTTCGAAAGGTTTTAGCCACATGATCCAATCTTAGCAAAGTAAAACAGAAACCAGCTGGAGCTGTTCAGAGTAACTGAATTTATTCCGCAATGAGTCAGAACTCACTTCTTCAGATGCATGTAGAATGATTGTGTACATAGCTTTCATAACCCAAACCACAGAAACTTGTGCGAATAGCCTTGTATACATGAAAGCAGCTCAAGCATACATTTAGAGGTACCTCTTTCTCTCCCTAGGGCTTGCCAAGCTCCAGTTGAGGCCTGGGGATCTCCTGGAATTGCAACTGATCTCCAGCCTGCAGAGATCAGTTTCCCAGGAGAAAATGGCGGCTTTGGGGGATGGACTCTGTGCCATCCCATCCCCGCCGAGGGCCCTCCCCTCCCCAAGCACTACCATCCCCTCCCCAAACTCCAACCTCTCCAGGCTTGACCCCCCCCCCCCAATCTCCAGGAATTTCTCAGCTTAGAATTTGCAAGCCTTGAGTCAGAGGGGAGTTAGAAATGGCAGCAAGAAAAGGTAGAAGGAACTTTCCTTGTTTCACTTTATCTATCTTATTTATTTATTATATTTATACCCTGCCCTCCCAGCCATGGCCGGCTTCCTGATTGAATTTCTGTGAGAGGAAATATCCGCTGAAATATGGAATGATTACATACAAATGTCTGTTCTGGATATCTGAGAATTGTCTTGTCTCGTTATCAGGTCATTTCGGGGGGGATCGCGGGGGATCGCAGTTCCCCCGGGTGAGGTACTGGGGGGGGCACATGACGAAGCCCCGCCCCCTACTTCCAGCCGCCCCGCTTCCGGCCCTCATT
>NW_015174280.1:1374548-1420010 GCF_001447785.1 Gekko japonicus | reverse complement strand
GCCGGCAGCGGCGGCCGGGACCGTTGGGGGCGGGGGGTGTGGCCTTATGACACACTTCCGGTGATGTCAGGGGGTGTGGCCTTATGACACACTTCCGGTGATGTCAGGGTGTGTGGCCTTATGACACACTCCTGGTGATGTCAGGGGGTGTGGCCTTATGACACACTTCCGGTGACGTCAGGGGGTGTGGCATATGCTAATGAGTTATGCTAATGAGTTCCCCTAGCTCTTTTTCTACAAAACGACCCCTGCTCGTTATGAAAACTCTTCTTCAGCCAGCTCTTCTGTAATTGCTACATTTTAAACAGAAACTCCAACCAGAGTTGGTGGAAAGGGCCATCAGGTCACGGCCGACTTATGGCAACCCTGTATGGTTTTTTTGAGGCAAGAGACAAACAGGGGTGGTTTGCCATGGCCTGATTCTGCTGAGCCACCCAGGACTCTTTTGGTGGTCTCCTATCCAAAGCAGGGGTAGGGTTGCCCTTGCTTAGCTTCCAAGATCTGGCAAGATCTGGCAATAGCCTGAGCCATCCGGGTCAGGGCCAGCCAGGGTTACCCAGCTACAAAGCTGCCAGTAACCTTTATTCGTAGAACCGTGCACAGTTCCAAACGAAACTAAAGGTAATTAAAAGCCTTGATCGAAGTGTTAAACCCAAACTCCCCCTCACACACACTGCAAAATCCCTTTTGTAAATCTGTTTTAAGGAGTAATTAATTAAGGTTGTGATTTTAAGGTGCTGACATATGATTGAAAGGATCCAGCTGACTGGATGCTTCGCTCACAGAGAAACTCCGGAGTCATCAAAACAATCGGTGCAAGTTTGGGCTTCAAGCACAGATTGTTTTGCCTTCGATTCTGTTCAGTCTGATTGAGGTTGGCTGGTAGATTTGTATCCAGGTGACCGTGGTTTTGTTTTAAAGGCAGCCTTCTTCTCTCATTGATGCATGGTAATTTTATATTTTGCAGTTGTCATTTTCCATTGGTAATTGTTAACACCTGTTGGCAACTTTTACATTTAGTTATTTATTTATTTATACCCCACTTTTCTTCCCAATGGGAACCAAAGCAGCTTGCAACATGGCTCCTCTGTACTTCATTTTATTCTCACCATCACAACCCTGTGAGTCAGATTAGGCCGAAGGAGAATGAATGGCCCAAGTTCACCCAGCAGCTTCCATAGCAGAGTCACATGTGAGGCTCCCAGATCCTCATCTGACTCTCTTTTATTTATTTATTTATTTATTTGACTTATTATACCACCCTAACCCCTAGGGGTCTCTGGGCGGTTTACAGGAGTGTTCTAAGAACTATTTACCCTAACTAAGGCCACATGCTATAGGGTGGGGATTTCCTACCAGCACCCTTGTGGTGGGCCCGCTGTGTCTTTTCTGGCTCGGCTTTCTTCCTTCTCGGCGGTTTCTGGCATCTTTTTCACTGGGCCGGCTGCTTCATTGGTGGGACCGTTCGAAGGCGCACACCTTCGTGCTTGCTTCAGCCTCGGCTCTGTCCTGAACGGTTCCGCCGCGCTCATCGGCTCATCATCGTGTGCCGCCTTTGGCCTCCACCTCAGTCGTCTGCCGCCAGGGATCGCTCTGCCCGATCTTACTTCCTCCATGCCATGCCGTCTAGGCTCCTCCTCCGCCGCCGCCGCCATCGATGTTCTCACCGCTGCAACCACCACACACCTCGCGAAGGAGGCAGGTGCCCCCCACCCTTCTAAGGGTGGGTACCCATTTGCCTACTCGCTTGATGTAATTGCTTTCGGGCCGCTGGGTGGGCGGGAGCTGGGACTCAGGCCAGGCGCTCACCCTGGCCGCGGTGGATTCTCGAACAGCCATAGTGGCTGTCTCTAGTTGTTACTTGGCAGGTGTTCAACCGCCTGCGCCACCACTCCCTAGCCACCGCTCTCTAGCCACTGTACCGTACTAGTCTCATATGTAACTTATGTCTATGCAATTTGATGTCAGTTATCATTATGAATAGAAGAAGAAGAAGAGATTGGATTTATACTCTGCCCTTCACTACCCAAAGGAGTCTCAGAGAGGCATACAAACTCCTTTCCCTTCCTCATCCCACAACAAACACCCTATGAGGTAGGTGGGGCTGAGAGAGCTCTGACAGAAACTGCTCTTTTTCAAGAACAGCTGTGCCAGAACTATGGCTTGCCCAAGGTCATCCAGCAGGTGCAAGTGGAGGAGTGGGGAATCAATCCCGGTTCTCCCAGATTAGAGTCCGCGCACTTAACCACTATACCAAACTGATGGTAATAATGCACTCAAGATGGTTATGGATAATGCACGAGACTTGGGTCCTGTGTCAGGTCATTTTATTTGGAAGCTGTATGTTAAAAAGGGTGGGTGGGTGTGCACCATTTTCTTTTTAAAAGCCCTTTGCAGGTGCCTTTCCCCAACAATATTTCCTGCTGGGTCACTGCAGGGCCTTTTGCAATTAAAAACAAACAAACAAACAAAACTGGTCATGTTTATTGTTCTATAGCAGTATAATGATCTATTGCCAGTTATCTATTTACATTTCAAAATTTAGTTCTCCAAGTTTTCCAAGAATTCCAAGTTTTCATTTTAAAAAAAAATTAAGCCTCAGGTCCTTTTTTTGCAGAGATATAAAGGGAAAGGTGGGGCAGTGTTTGTCCTCGTTGGCTGGAAAGAATGGTGAGGGGTCACCGCAAAACAGGTGGAGGGACACTATTTCTATCTCAGTATTGCTCTATAGTGCATGTGTGAAGAAAAGGGCAAGGCAGTGAGTGGCTATGGCAGTCATGATAACCACATCCCATGAGACTCAATATGCAGAGCATGTGTGGAAGGAAAAAGTCAGAGGAAAAGATGGAGAGAAGTGTGCAGAAAACTCCCCATGTGGAAGCTCCATTGCCAAGGTGCACACCGCATTTGCAATGTTGATGAAATCAAATTAAATTTCTACATTGGGCCTGCAGGGAAGGGTTATAACCCCCCCTCCAAGTCCTGATCCACATTGAGCGCCCACAAGCCTGAAAATCAAGTATCCCCTCCTCTTTTATCTCTGTTCTTGCCAGCTATCATAAATCTGGCAGTCAAGTTCTAAATATGCCATCCTAGCTCAGTTCTTTACCTGATATCTCATTGAAATGCTTTGTAATACTTCTTCATGGAGATTACTAATCTTGCTGTTATTGTTCCAGTATTTAATAAATGGTTGTCATTGATGTAAAAACGTCTCGTGTTTGCAGACCTTTTCCCCCACCAAAAAGTATTTATATGAGAAAGTTTCTTCATTGTACCAAACCTCCCTAGTCCATTCCTGGACAGGCAGGAGCATATTCACTTTTCATGACTGCGCAATTGAAATCCTAGCGACTATCAAGATGTTTAACACTCAGCCAAGAAATTTGCTCCCTAGAGGTCTTAGCATAATATGAATCAATGAAAACCCTTGGTCAGTACCAATAAGAGGGACCATCCACAGTTTTCAAGACAACAGCAAATATATGGCTTCGAAATTCCAGCAATGAATGAATGAATGAATGAATGAATGAATGAATGAATGAATGAATGAATGAATGAATGAATGAATGAATGAATGAATGAATGAATGAATGCAGCAATGAATGAATGAATGAATGAATGAATGAATGAATGAATGGGATCAAACTCTAAAAATTGCCATGTGCTCCAACCACAGAACTCTTTGTACAGTGCCGGATCCAATATCATACACAGGTGAAGGCTCCCAGAGAACAACATTCTGGCCCCAGGCTTGGGAAACATTACCCAACGAAAGTCAGGGATTCTCTCACTCAGGCAAAACTGAAGGAACCGGAACACCTGGCCAGACTGAAGGAAGGCGTCACTGGATGGAAATTCGAGAAGACAAAACATCCCCGCATTGCCCCAGAGCCAGTGAGTGCTGCCTGAAAACACCCCTTGGGCAATTGCGAGCCCATGAATCAGGAGGAGAAGCTCCATTTTGCCTGAACAACACAGCAAAGGGGCCAGGTTTTTTCCCCCCAGAGACATTTGTCTCTCTTCCCCCCACCTTTTCTGACACCAACCTGTTTCCAGCTCATGGAGGAATCATACAGAAAACTCCTGTGTGCTTTGCATCTCACACCCAAGTGAGTTTCAGTTTGGCCCAACCCGCAGCCCAGGGCTCCGTGGGCCAAGGTTGCTTAGCCTGAAGCCAAGGGATTGGAGAAGGCAGGTGCGACCTCCCTGTGGGCCAGCTCTTTCCTCCCTACTTCCTGCTCTATGGGGATGGTTAAACAGCCATGATACAGCCACTGTAGCATACTGGTTAGAGAGTAAGTAAAGTAAAGGTAAAGGTTTCCCTTGCTCGAAAGCCAGTCGAATCCGACTCTAGGGTTGCGGTACTCATCTCCATTTCAGTTTGGCCCAACCCCCAGCCCAGGGCTCTGTGGGCCAAGGTTGCTTAGCCTGAAGCCAAGGGATTGGAGAAGGCAGGTGCGACCTCCCTGTGGGCTAGGATTCAGCCCAAGCCTGACTTTGAGGTGCTGCCACCCAGATGTTGAGGGATCAATGTGTTCCATGATCAAAGTGTTGTGCCAGCCCTCCAGGGTTCAAAACGAACACCAAAAAGTTATTGATTTTTACAAGCGTGCTATGAAAAAGGTAAAGGTTCCCTTGCTCGAAAGCCAGTCGAGTCCGACTCTAGGGTTGTGGTGCTCATCTCTGTTTCAAAGCCGAAGAGCCAGAGCTGTCCGAAGACGTTTCCGTGGTCATGTGGCCGGCATGACTAAACACCAAGGCGCACGTACTAGAGACGGGCGCTCACTCCGTCATGTGGCAACTATTAAAAGGTATCACAGAGTTCCATGCACAATATGTAGGTTCACAGAATCATAGATAACAGGTGCAGAATTGAAATACAATTATACTATACCATTGATTTCAATGAAAATCACTTTGGAGACCTATAGTCCCGAATCCGTTCAAAAAGGATTCTAAAAGACTTCAATCAGCCAAAGAGACTGTGCTTTGTATCCAATCAAGTGCTTATTGAACATTACTGTCTTGCTCCTGAGTAGATTTATCTTGAAATTCTTAAGGTGCTTCTTGAAATTGTTAAGTGCTTTGTGCTTCATGCCTGTCATATCCATAGATACCTAAACTGGAAAAGTGTAATAATCTATCTAACAGAATTTGCCAGCATATATACTTTCCGTTTCACAAAGGCTTCCTCATAGATGGAAAATTATATCTCACCAATCCATAGTGGTAAAGCACTCATATCATATAAGAAACAGGTCTCCTTCAGACTTGGCTGAGGGAGGAGGATGTTCTCTCCAATCACAGTTGAAGTTTGGTGACCCCATCCATGAGGTGTTTGAGGCAAGAGATGAACAGAGGTGAAACATAGAAATACAGAGGTGGAGGGGACCCCATGGGTCATCTAATCCAACTCCATGCACAATGCAGGAAACTCACAACTACCTCCCACCCCCAACTCCCACAGCACATGGACTCTAATTTGGGAGAACCAAGTTTGATTCCCCACTCCTCCACTTGCACCTTAGGCAAGACGCTACAAGCACAGAGCTGTTCTCTCAAGAATTAGATAAGCATATGGAGCAGAGGTCCATCAGTGGTTATTAGCCACAAGGTATAGATAGGGGCTCTGGGGCAAGTGATGCTCTGTCTTCTTGGTGCTGGGGGGGGTCAACAGTGGGAGGGCTTCAAATGTCCTGGCCCCACTGGTGGACCTCCTGATGGCACTGGTATTTCTGGCCACTGTGTGACACAGAGTGTTGGACTGGATGGGCCTTTGGCCTGATCCAACATTGGCGTCTCTTATGTTCTTATGTTCTGTCCACATTACTGTCATTTTTCTTGACCCAGAAACCCCCATGGCTGCCACCTGCCACCCCCTGTCACCAGGGGGCTTTTCCTGACTTTTAAGAATGTTGGCGTTATGTCTTCTTATGCTGCCTGATGCCAGCCAGAGGCAGCTAGAGCTTCAGTCCGGAAGACAATAGGGACTAGGCTCCTGAACTACTAGTAAGGAGCCAATAGGGACATTGGCGGGAAGTTCAAACCTGCCAATGGGACCTAGGGGTGTCCCTCCACAATTGTATAAAGTTGGCCATCCGGCCATTAGTTTCTGTTCCATGTGTTAAGTACTAATAAACATGTCTTATCGGATGTCGTGGTCCGCGTCCTGATGTATCAAACCCAGTACTTTTCAGCAAGAAGAGCCCTGCTGGATCAGACCAGTGGTCCATCTGAATCAGACCAGTAGTCCATCTAGTCCAGCATCCTGTCTCACACAGCAGCCAACCAGTTGCCCTGGAAGACAGCCAACAACAGGGCATAGAGGCTGAGGCCTTCCCCCCTGATGTTGCCTACTGGCTCTGGGATTCAGTGCCTCTGAACATGGAGGTTCCCCTCAGCCACCATGGCTAGTAGCCACTGACAGGCCTATCCTCCATGAATCTATCTAATCCCTTTTTAAACCTGTTTATTCCTGTGGTCATCACTACGATTTTTTTCAAAAAAACCCAACTACCAGTAATTGACATACCACTATTAACCAATTTTAAAGCAATACCAGTATGTTGGTTACCAAAACTCTTAATTGATGTATCACTAGAAAAGAGCAAGAATCCAGTAGCACCTTAAAGACTAACTTTTGTAGCAGGGTATGAGCTTTCTTGAGTCACTCCTCACTTCTTCAGATACTAATAAGAAGTAAGCAGCAACTCACAAAAGCTCATATCATGCCACAAATTTTGTGAGCCTTTACGATGCTGCTGGACTCTTGCTCTTTTCCTGTCCACACAGTGTTCAAAGGTGCTTTTGCTGTATGTGTGTGTGTGTATAACGTGCTGTCAAGTCACAGCTGATTTATAGTGACCCCAGCAAGGAGCTTTCAAGGCAAGTGATTAAGCAGAGGTGGATTGCCAGTGCCTTCCTCTGCAGAGCCTTCCCTGGTGGTCTCCCTGCCAAGTACTGACCCTGCTTAGCTTCCAAGATCTGACGCCATGCAGTGGGACATCTGAAGACTGTCATTCCTTCTCCAGGGCCTCATACATTCCTAAAGTACAGCCTGAAGAGTTAGTGGGATCCTGCCCTCCACTGTGGCTCTGGAGTAGGAGATGGAGTTCACTGGAGGGCATCTCTTCTCTTTGTTGGCTCCACTGGGATTTTAAGAATTATGCCACCTCTTTTGCTGGCATTACAACATCACTGGGGAAAAACAACCAACCATCCCCCCCCCACAACTACAGTGGTATGCTCTGCCAGAACAAGGAAATTGAGGATGGAGCAATCCTATCCCACCCAGCAAGTATTATGTGAAGACACCATGGTGCCGTGACACACTCATTGGGGCATAATTTGGGTCTGTGTGTATGCGTGTGTGTGTGCAAAGTCACAAATTAATGTTTCTGCTGTGGACTTACACAGTTATTCATTTGGAATTAATCACTGAAGCAATTTCACATCCAAAATGTCAGAGGTCAAAGGAGGGAAAGAAGGGGGTCTTTTGGTACCTGAAAGATGGACAGGCTTGTTGTGGGAGAAACTTTTGTAGGTTACAGGCTGCTTCATCAGATGCATGGAGTGAACTCTCCATCAGCAAGCATATTGTTAGCCAAATTGCCTTTAATTATTAGTTAGTCTAGGTGAAGTTATGATTATTAATTGGCAATTCACAATTCACACCTTTGCTGTAAGTATCTGAACAGACACAGAGATATATATCATTCAAACAATACACAACCACACACACATTTATACATATGCTAGGAAATAAAGACAGATCCTTAACACAGTTGCTTTAGCAGAATATTCGTTGGTTGGGCAATATTTACCTGTCTTCATTAGTTGAGCCGTTCCAATGGAAGAATGGAGAGGTTTAGAAATAGAAAATGGTGAACACATGTTCTGAACCAGCAGAACCATGTGGACTTTAGCTACAGATCTAGAGTTTAAAGATGGAGGTAGGGTATGTGGATAGCAAGCTGGACATAAGAGGGTTAAAGCTTCAATAGGGGTCGTGGAGAGGGTAAGAGAGAGACCATGTGGTCAGGCAGCGGTGTGTGTGTGTGGGGGGAGGCTAGGCTAGCCACATCCCCCTGTAACACCTTCTGTTAGTCCGTCCATAAAACATACTATTGGCTGGCTGGAAGAGGGGAGGGGGGCTAAGGAGTGGTCAATATTGAGAGCTAGAAACTTGGTCTGGGGACTGGCACCTGGATGAAGGATGATTGAATCATCAGGCTAGGGCTATTGTCTCTTGATGGCCCTAGCGGCTTGCTAATGGGCGAGCAATTAGTTGCTATTCAATCATGAATAGAGTCTCTTGATTAGATTTCTAGGTAGCTGGGAGAGGGGGAAGAGAGGTTGCCTACATGTGCTGGAAGAAAGTCCTAATGGCGTCTGGAGTTCTCTGTCCTCATGTTTTCCATGGCATGGCATCTGAGGCTTTCTGCAGGCTTATGGAACTGCTTCATCTCACAGCAGGCAAGATGGCTGGTGACTCTGGACTATCACTGTGGCAGCAACACTAAAGGAAGGTGTTCCTCTTTCAGGTGTGCAGTCTCAACAGGTATTCCCAGGTCTCCATATTATACAGTCCCTTTGCACAGTTCATATTCCATAAAAACACATTGATAGGCTTGCATGGCAACAATATACACAGACAAACATGGGCACAGACGGAAAAGATAGTGGGGCTCAGATAGTGACTTACTGGAACAAGTTTTAAGGCCTCCCACAGCAGTGTGAAATCTATGCAGGTGCGGTAGATACATGGCTTTCATGAGGGCTTTGGGCCAGATGTGTGACCAGCGTTCTATGCTGGGAATATGATTCCCAAGCATATGTGGCCCTAGTTTGGATAAGAATACTAATTTATTTATTAGATTTATACCCCCGCACTCTCCGCCAGTGAAGAAAGGGCTTCAGCCTACCTGTCCCTGTACTAGGTGGTGGCTGGAGATCTCCTGGAATTACAACTGATCTCCAGTTTGGTGTAGTGGTTAAGTGCACAGACTCTAACCTGGGAGAACTGGGTTTGATTCCCCACTCCTCCACTTGCACCTGCTGGATGACCTTGGGCAAGCCGTAGCTCTGATAAGAGCTGTTCTTGAAAAAGAGCAGTTTCCATCAGAGCTCTCTCAGCCCCACCTCCCTCACAGGGTGTCTGTTGTGGGGAGGGGAAGGGAAAGGAGTTTGTAAGCTGCTCTGAGACACCTTTGGGTAGTGAAGGGCGGGGTATAAATCCAATCTCTTCTTCTTCTCTTCTTCTTCCAAATGACAGGGATCAATTCCCCTGCAGAAAATGGCTGCTTTGGAAGGTGGACTGTATGGGATTGTACCTGCCCTGAAGTCCCTCCCCTCCCCTCCCCAAACCCTGCCTTCCTCAGGCTCCACCCCCAAAACCTTGTAGGATTTCCCAACCCAGAGCTGACAACACTACCCTGCACTGCTTTCCTAACCTGCAACAGCCCCAGAGGGCCAATATTGCCCCCAATGTATCCATCAGTATGTATCCATCAGTATGTGTATTTCCCCCCAATGGAAAGAAGCAACTCCCTGGGATTGATTCAGGTCAGGAAAAGAGTGTGTGTGGGAGGGACTGAAGCTCCTTCTCATTGCATGTCCTGGTCCCAACTGGAATCAGGTTTGGCACACCTGGGAATTACGTTCCCACCTGGGAAGCCCCAGAGCATGTTTGCTGAACATCCCTCTGGACTTTGCATGTGTGAATTGGCCCTTAGATAGAAGGAAAAAGAAGGAAGGAAGGAGCTGGATTTATACCCCCCCCCCTTCACTTGGTCTCAGAGCGGCTTACAGTCTCCTTTCCCTTCCCTTCCCTTCCCTTCCCCACAGCAGGCACCCTTTGAGGTATTTGGGGCTGAGAGAGCTCTTTCAAGGACTGCTCTTGAGAGAACAGCTCTGAAAGAACTTATGACTGACCCAAGATCACCCAGCTGCCTGCATGTGGAGGAGTGGGGAAACAAATCCAGTTCTCCCAGATTAAAGTCTGTACTCTTAACCACTACACCAAACTGGCTCTCCCATAGTTCATCAATGCAAGCAAACTGGTATGCTAACAGCCAGATTAGCCTTCCTGGATGGAACATTGTAGTATTAAGACCAAGTCTGGTACAGCAGTCTGACCCAGAGATATAGAGCTACAAGGCAGAGCTCCTGTCAGGGGCCAGAACTGTCAAGGGGGAAGTTCAGTCAAAGAGGCAGGACTTTAGCAGTATCCCCCTGGCCTATAGAAAGCACAAGTCAAGGGGAAGGGAAGCTTTGTTTCTCCACTTGGATCTATAAACACCAAAAATTTGTTCCAGAAGGGTAGCTGCTGGTGGTCTGATGCAACCCCATCAACCCAAAGTTTTGTGACACCTTCAAGAACAATAGATCTATTATAGCAGAAGCCCACATGGAACACCGCCAGCTTCATCAGATGCATGAAGTATTACCCTTAGTTGGCAGAGCTTTTGCAGTTCTGGACTTTGGGTCCCATTTAATTTTTTTTTCTTTCCATACGCACACGCACTGAACAAAAAAATGTTGGACTGTTTTGGGGGGAAGCCTGTAAAACAGCTGAATGGTTTGTCAGCTGAGTTCCACATCTCCTCTTAAGAAAGCCTGGAAAACACAGGCTGCAAGGAACCAGACCCCCAACCCCAAAGTAGGGTTGTCAACCTTCAGGTGGTGCCTGGAGGTCTCCCAGAATTACAACTGATCTCTAGACCACAGAGATCAGTTCCCCTGGAGAAAATGGGTGCTTTGGAGGGCGGACTCTGTGCTGTTGTACTCTGCTAAGGTTCCTCCCCAAGGCTCCATCCCCAGGAATTTCCCAACCCAGACCTAGCAACCTTAGAAAAGGTACGGTTGAGGGGTTGACAGGATCACAGGAAACAAGAGTAGCAGATATGTTCTAATTGGGCAGATTGTGTGTTTCCAAGGGGATTCTGCAGTTCTTTGGAAGTTTCTCTGAGGTTCCTCCATGAGAAGGTGTCGGCCAAGGGGAAAAGGAGTTATGGAATGGAGGTCAGTTCGTAAGAGGCGGGGTCCTCCAGATGGTTTGCACATCCTCAGTCTTATCCTGCCAGGCGCTGGCTGTGTTCTGGCATGCACTGTCAGCTTGTGAAGGTCAATGGGAAAGGCCAGAAGGGGCCAGTGTCATGTAGGGGTTTGAGTGGCAGACGAGGCTTGAATCCCCCCACTCTGCCAGGGAAGCTCGTTGGGTGACCTTGAGCCAGTCACGGACTGTCAGCCCAACAGAACAACGTAAGCTGCTTTGGGTCGCAATCGGAGAGCGAAGAGGGGTGTAAATGAAGTCAGTTTCTAAAAAACGAACCTCTCTTTCCATATGTCCCCCAAGTATAGTCTTCTGGGCCTTGTGGAAGGGTCAGGGTCAGCAGCATACCTTCAGGTGGGGCAGTTGCCCGCACCCACTCACTTGCAAGCACTGCTGGCTTCCTTTTGCCTGCACTGCCTGGTGTGCCATTGGAGAAAGGGCTGCAGGCAGCTGTGAGCCCAGGCAGTGTGAAGGCCTGTGAGCAGAGAAGAGAAGGGCATGCCAGCAGATGGGATTCATGCAGGTGGGCGGGAGGGAAGGAGGACACGAGCGGAGGTGGACAGAGGAGAAGAGGGGAGGAGGGCCCTGGGAACTGCCTGCTTGGAGCCCCCAAAAACCTGGAACTGGCTCTGGCTTGCAGCGATGCTGTGAGGGCTTCATGTGGACCCGGTGAGCATCAAAATAGGTCTCCAGGAGGTGATGCCAGGGCCAGGGATAGAAGGGTGCCAGCCAAGCCCATGAGATGCACCATTGTGCCTGTCCAACACCAGCTTGGCTAGCTTGGCTGGAGAACCAGCCTTGAGAAAGTCTGAGAGCCACCACTCCAGCATATAAGAGAGGGCTGGGTCCCATCTTGATCTCCACCTTGGTGATGAACTGGATGAACTCCAGGAGATCTCTGTCTCTCCCTTGCTCTTTGCTCCAATTCATGCCCCGGTGACTCAGAGCTCTTCCTTGGTGACTCAAGGTGGATGTAGGCCTGGCACTTCTCGCTGTGATCAGCAGCAGGAAAGCGTGTGAGGAGGTGGCACGGTCCACACCACATCCTGTGGTCACTCACCGTTTGCACTCTGCGTCTTGTGTCAGTGGTACGGTGGTTACAGCCTTCTCCACAGTCCTGCATGGCTTTCTGCAATCAGACAGACCCAGAGCCTCCTTGGTGACGGTAGCAGGGTGGTAGTCCACCTGGAAGCATTACGCATGTGGTCTTTAAGCTCTTTCCTCCCTACTCCCTGCTCTGTGGGGATGGTTAATCAGCCATGATACAGCCACTGTAGCATACTGGTTAGAGAGTAAGTAAAGTAAAGGTAAAGGTTTCCCTTGCTCGAAAGTCAGTCGAATCCGACTCTAGGGTTGTGGTACTCATCTCCGTTTCAGTTTGGCCCAACCCCCAGCCCAGGACTCCGTGGGCCAAGGTTGCTTAGCCTGAAGCCAAGGGATTGGAGAAGGCAGGTGCGACCTCCCTGTGGGCTAGGATTCAGCCCAAGCCTGACTTTGAGGTGCTGCCACCCAGATGTTGAGGGATCAATGTGTTCCATGATCAAAGTGTCGTGCCAGCCCTCCAGGGTTCAAAAAGAACACCAAAAAGTTATTGATTTTTACAAGCGTGCTATGAAAAAGGTAAAGATTCCCTTGCTCGAAAGCCAGTCGAGTCCGACTCTAGGGTTGTGGTGCTCATCTCTGTTTCAAAGCCGAAGAGCCAGAGCTGTCCGAAGACGTTTCCGTGGTCATGTGGCCGGCATGACTAAACACCAAGGTGCACGGAACGCTGTTATCTTCCCACCGAAGTGGTACCTATTTATCTACTTGCAATTTCTTGCTTTTGAACTGCTAGGTTAGCAGGAGCTGGAACTAGAGACAGGAGCTCACTCCATCATGCGGCACTCGGGTCTTGAACTGCTGAACTACCGACCTTCCACAGCCTGCTGTTCAGCGTCTTAACCACTTGAGCCACCGCAGCTCCACGGTTAGAGAGTCAGAATAGGGGCTTGGAGCCAGGCGAAGTTTCCCACTAACGAAAGGGCAGGTGTCATTCCCACCAGTTCCCCCTTCCTGCTGCAGAACCCCAGTTTGCCTAACAGGCCCTTCCTGAGGGTCTCCTGCCCTCCAGGGGCAGCATTTCAGGGAGATCAGTAGGCTGCAGTGGCAGGAGGAGAGGCGGGAAAGTTCTTTTCCACCAATGGAAGTGCTGTGCATTAGCAGAAACTCAGCCTGGGTCCAGCCCAGGATCTGGAAAACCCAGGTTCGAATTCCTGTTCCTTATGAAGCTCACCGTTGTTCAGCCACATTCTCTTCCCCGACCTACTTCATAGGAGTTTTGAGAAGACAAAATAGAGAGAAAGAGAACTGTGTGCTCTGCCCTGAACATTGTGAAGGAAAGGTGGGATTTAAAAAATTGTAGATACAGAACATACAGAATGCACTCTGCACCTGCCCAGGAACACTGCTGTCTTGCTGTGATTCCAGGATTCTTGGCACATATGAAGAACTGGGAGGCCCTGGGTCTATTCTTGCACCTGACCGACTGCCAGAAGTTTTCTGGGTTGCCTTGTGGGGGGCTTTTTGAGGGGTCACTTTGTGGATGGCCCTTTGAGGGGTTGCACTGTTGCATTGTGGGTGGCCCTTTGAGGGGGTCACTTTTCACCCTTCAGGCAGAGTGGTCCTGGAACCAGCTTCAAGATGCATTGTTTGCAACGGCTATCTCTCTGCCTTGTTTCCGTTTTCTTGGGAGTCTGCAAGCCTTACAACGAGAATAAAAATAACAATGACATATTGGGGTATTATCTGGTAAACAATTACAGCCTTTCCATAACAAATAAAAGGTTGGAACCTTTGGGTGGGGGGGTGGGGGGGGCACACAGCTTAGCTCTCTCTCCCTGGCAGACATGGAGCCTGGACTGGTTAGAAACTGGGCTCCAGAGAAATGAAACCAGATACAGTCGAGATTGGAATCAAACTTCCCCTTCGAAGATCAGGGTGTTCCCAATCCATCCCACCAATCAGAAATGCCATTTTATGGGGCCCCAAATACACCCCTTTTGCAAACAGTCCATTTCTAAGCTGACGTTTAGGACTAAAGCTGAAACTCTGGAATTACCTCTCCGTGGCTCCTGGCCATATTTGCGTCATGTGGGTGGGAAAGCTGTCACCAGAGTGGGAAAGAAATATTCTGCAGAGAGCGAAAAATGTGCAGAAACAGCTGAGTCATCCCTCAGCAGTTAAGGTCGACTCAGCTTAGCACAGGCTCATGCACCACTGGGTCGTATTTGGCTCCTTCTGCCACAGGGCTGTAGAAAAACCATGAGCAGGAAGTAAACACACACCACTGCCTTTCTCTCTCTCGGGTGCTGGCTTCGTCTTGTTCATCTGTGACTTGAACGGAACTGCCAGATCGAACAGAATGAACTCCTCTAGAATCATCAACTCTCTCTCTCTCTCTCTCTCTCTCTCTCTCTCTCTCTCTCTCTCTCTCTGTGTGTGTGTTACAATTTTGAGACAAATGGGACAAGAAGTGACCTAGGTCTGCCAGGTTGCTGGAAGATAAAACATGTCCGTCCGTCCCCCCATCTCAAGTCTCAGGTCATCCAAACCGTGGACCTCCAAAAAGACAGCTAAGTGGGTTCTAGATCAAATCATCCCTGAACTCTCCCTAGAATCTAAAATGACCAAACTGAGGCTAACATACTTTGGTCACATAATGAGAAGACAAGAGTCACTGGGAAAGACAATAATGCTAGGAAAAGTGGAAGGCAGCAGGGAAAGATGGAGGGCCCAGCATGAGATGGACTGACTCAAAAAAGCAAGCCAGAGCTCTCAAGTTTGCCAGACCTGATGATAGGACTGTTGGTGATAGGATTGTTGATGGTATGACCTTTTGGAGGTCTGTTCAGTTCAGTTCAGTTCGATTTATTGCATATGGCCAATGGCCATTACAAGTACAGTACAATACAAAAGAGTTATAAAATGCAGAATAGGATCTGCATTAAAACACAGAGAGTAAACGTATATATGTCTGACATAAAACCGGTTAAAATAATACAAGATAAAAATTAGAACATACAGAATAAAAACAGGGTTTGGGGTGAGGTTACTAAAAGGGACCTCCTTTTGGAGGTCATTCATTCATAGGGTCACCATAAGTCAGAATCCACTCGATGGGACATACCACATAGTCTGTTGTGAGATGGGCATGATAAAGGAAGCCATGGCTCTCAGTTTGCAAGACCTGAGCAAGGCAGTTAATGATAGGACATTCTGGAGGTCACTAATTCGTAGGGTTACCATGAGTCAGAAGTGACTTGATAGCATATAACCCACACATATAACTTGGCTGTTGCTGTTGTCTGCACTGCTGGTGGTACAAAAGCGGAGGGGAGTGCAAAAAATATAGAGGCCACAGGTATAAAGGAAAATTATACTGATGCCGCTAACTTTTTTGGTCTTGAAGGTGCCACGGGACTCAGACTTAGTTCCCACATCTGTTAATTCAGTTTGATGTTGTGGTTAGAGTGCGGACTCTTATTTGGGAGAACCGGGTTTGATTCCCCACTCCTCCACATGCAGCTGCTGGTATGACCTTGGGTCAGTCGCAGTTCTCTCAGAGCTGTTCTCTAGTCACAAGCAGTTCTTGAAAGAGCTCTCTCAGGGCGAAAGACCTATCTCACAGGGTGTCCATTGTGGGGAGGGGAAGGGAAGGAGATTGTAAGCCGCTCTGAGACTTCTTCGGGTAGTGAAGGGCGAGGTATAAATCCAATTTCTTCTTCGTCTTCTCTTCATTTATTATCTGTGTACCATCTTACTGCTATTTGCATGTCTTACCTAATGAGTTATTCCAATCTTAGCTGTATTTCTTGCTCAGTTCCTTAGGCATCTTGACTCTAATTAGCTCTTCCTGGCAACTAACCCCCCCCCCCACCTATATGTAATATTTGAGGAAATCTGTTTCAATGAATCTGAAGGAGTGTACATACTAAGTCCCTCAGTTCTCCCTTGTACCCAGAATTGAACTTAATTTGTCTTGTAGGTGCCACTGGACTCAAACCTCATTCCCACATCTGTTTGTTAATACTTATATTTGTATGCCAATTTACTGCCATTCACAGATCTTTTTTACAACCAATCACCCAGTACTTATGCATCTTGACTCTAAATGGCCCTTCCTGACAACAACCCCACCCCGTATAAGTAATGGTTGAGGAGGTTCTGTTCCACTGTATCTGAGGAAGTGTGCTTGCACATGAAAGGGGGGGGAGCTCCCTGCCCAAGTAGGTCCCAGGGTTGGTGCCTGCAGATTGTACTTCATTGCCTGTGGTATCCCCCACTGTGCTCAGACACCACCTTGATCCCTAATTGTGGTTTGGAGTGGGCTGTGGGGTGCAGGGGTCATTTAGAGCAGGGGTGTCAAACATAAGACCCGGGGGGCAGAACTGGCCCGTCCACAGCTCTTATGTGGCCCACGAGCAACTGGTGCGAGGGAGGCAACAGGAGACTGCTCAGGGGGGAGTGGGGGGAGCCACTCTGATTCTAGCTTCAGCATGGTGGAACAAGCACGTCTGCAGCAGTCAAGCAGCATGGGAGCATCTGCCCAGTGCTGCACAGCTGGCTCTCTAGTCTGCCCGTGTGGGTTTTCCTCTACACCCCCTCCCAGCCCGTGGGGTCTTGCAGTGCAAATACACCAACTCAGAGCTTACCAGCTGCTGTCCTTTATACAGTTTCTGTCTGTGATACCTGGCATTACGTTTTATGGCACACATGGCCCAGCCCGACAAAGTGACATTTATGTCAGATCTGGCCCACGTAACAAATGAGTTTGTCACTTCTGATTTAGTCTTTCCTGTGGGGTTTCCCCACCCCCCACCCCCGAAAGGTGGAATGTCTTTCTCTACTTGCTCGTTGGGTTCCTGATTTGCCAGACTCAGCATCCGAACGGAGACAGACATCCATGCTTCCAAATAGGTACAGATTCTTGCTGTGCTCTCTCATCCCACATACCAGTGATGCAGTTTCTGAATCCTCCTTTCAGACTGTCTGGGGCCATGAAAGCATACCTACTAACCAGTTATGACAATCAGAGCCAATTAAAGGAATGGTTCAAGATACGTATCGCAGGCGCTCATGCACATAGCTCCAGAGAAACAACCCTCAAATAACCCCAGCTGCTAAATCTGATCCTCGACTCCAGGGCTTACTTTGACTCCAGATTCACTAGCCCGGAACCCTGAAATGTGCGAAGCAACAATAAAACACTGCCTTTGAGCGTGCATGGCGCATCTTACTTTTCCCGCTGAACGCCACGATGCCAAACCACGAGCAACCTATTTTATTTTATGAAGGACCTTTGCTCTTAGATTGAATGGTTTTGTGTGAGGGATGCCTTTTACCTACCTTGCTTGCTTTGTTGTTTTAGACAGATTTTTTTTTATCCTGCTTGTGCTGTTTTTCCAAATTCCTTAATCTCAGCCCCAATGCATTACTTTATTTCATCAGGCATCTTTGCTGTTAGACAGAATTGTTTTATCTTATTGTATACTCCACTTATTGATTGACAATGGCCATTCTCCTACCTGCAGCCCACCCAGCCTCACGCCATTATTTTGTTTTACAGCTACATTTTCACAGGCATCTTTACAGGTATCTTTCTATTACAGGTATCTTTGGACGCAAACGTTTTTATTCTGTTTTGGAATTCGCTGAACAGTCCGTATCATGCTAGCACTCCGTCTTTAGTCCCAGCGAGAAACGCAGAGTATAAGTGAAGCTAATAATACAAACAACAGCAGCAAAAACAGCACCCTAGAGAACTGCCAAGATGGGGAGCAGGAAAGGGAGCATGAAGCATCGGAACCAAAGGGGCAAGGGCCTAAAGGAAATCAAACAGGTAGGCGAGCCAGTTTGGTGTAGTGGTTAAGTGTGCAGACTATAATCTGGGAGAACCGGGTTTGATTCTCCACTCTTCCACTTGCAGCTGCTGGATGACCTTGGGCAAGCTGTAGTTCTGGCACAGCTGTTCTCTCAAGGACAGTTCTGGAAAGAGCTCTCTCAGCCCCACCTACCTCCTCCTCCTACTACTACTACTCCTCCTTCCAGCTTGGAAAATTCCTGGAGATTTTGGAGGCAGAGCTTGGGGAGGGTGAGATTTGGGGAGGAGAGAGACCTCAGCAAGGTCTGATGGCATAGAGCCCACACTCCAAAGTGGGCATTTTTCTCCAGGGGGACTGATCTCTGTACTCTGGAGATCCATTGTAATTCCAGGAGAGTTCCAGGCCCCACCTGGAGGTTGGCAACCCTTGAGCACTGACAGTTCTCTGAGCAAAGCCTGAGCCTGACCTGGAAAATTTTATAACCCCGGGGGCAAGCCATGAGCTGCTGGGTTGAGGTAGGCAGAGAATCGCTTTGGATCAGAGGCCCTGCAAATTTCACAGTCGACACAATTGAGGGTCGAATTCCCTGTGCCTCACGCTGTGACGATCAGATGTGAGTTGGTCACTGGGTCTGTTTGGGTTGGCACTGAATGATTTGAATGCTTGCCAGTCAGGTTTATGTCAGGTTTTCCCCAAAAACTGCTCATACGCAAAAGCCATTGGCAGCCATTAACGTCACACAGGGTACTTAAACAAACATCAAACTGTAGATTAAAAAAAACCACCTCAGCATTTATTTATGACTAATTTATATGGTTTGTGACTGATTTAACTGTCTGTTTAACTGCCTGTGGAGCAGATCGGTGGCACAGGGAGGAGGACAAGGCAAGTAGAAAGCAGGCTGTGTGAGAAGAACCCGGTGCTCATAAAGCCAATTGCCCTGTATTGCACTGTTAGGAAGGAATACTGTAAAAGCAGCCTGCCAGAGGATGCGTTCAGATGGCTCTTTAGATCCGCGCAAGGCACAGGTGCCTCATGAATTTAAATTTAATGTCCAGACATCAACATCTGAGAAACACCCGTCTTCCATGAGCATCCCATTTTGCTGCGCCTTGGAGCCGTACTAAAAAGAGACTACTTTAAATCTGGAGTTTTCGGTTCCGACGGGCCACTTGCGGACTTCCCCCCGTCTGATCGTTCCAGCACGCCATTAAAAATGGCTCCCGTTTGGGATGGTCTAACGTCAGACGATCCTGAATGGGCGCCATTTTAAAAAAATCTTGATTCTGCGCATGTGCGGATGAACAAGGCCGCAATATCATGCCTATGCGCATGCGCAAAAAGGTTTTTTTTAAAAAAAAAAACCCACCGCGTGTGCCTTTTTCAGTGAACGCTGTCTAGACAATCCACTGCGGAAGCAACGCACGGTAAGGCAATTCCCCCAGGGGGTGTCTGGTCGTGCGAGAATAGATTAAAAAGATCGGGATCAAATTTGAGCCAGCATAATAGTGGGAATCAAGATTTTTTAAAAATGCCGCCCATTCAGGATGGTCTAACGTCAGACCATCCTGAATGGGCGCCATTTTTAAAAAATCTTGATTCTGCGCATGTGCAGAAAAACAAGGCCGCAATATCATGCCTATGCGCATGCGCAAAAAGTTTTTTTAAAAAGAACCCCACCGCGTGTGCCTTTTTCAGTGGACGCTGTCTAGACAATCCACAGTGGACGCAACGCACAGTAAGGCAATTCCCCCAGGAGATGTCTGGTCGTGCGAGAATGGATTAAAAAGATTGGAATCAAATTTGAGCCAGCATAATAGTGGGATTAGCTGTCGTCTGAATGCACCCAAAAAGCCACAAACGGGTCAATGAACAGGCAAACAGTAAGATGAAAAATCAGCTTCCTATTTGCAAGAGGACATGAACTGAACCAACAGCAGTGGATGGGGGGTAGGGTGGCCAGATCCAGGTTGGGAAACTCATAGAGATTAAGGGATGGAGTCTGGAGAAGACAGGGTCTTCAGTGGGGTACAATGCAATAGAGTCCACCCTCCAAGGCATCCATTTTCTCCAGAAGAACTGAACTCTGTAGCCTGGCAATGAGCTATAATTCCAGGGGATCCCCAGGTCCCACCTGGAGGTTGACATCCCTAGCTGCTCAGGTAGCCCTGCCCTACAGCATGGGAGGACTGCATAGCCCTAGGTGCCTTTGGAAGGGCAGCAGAGCCAAGATCCAACATTTCCCAGTTCTCTCTGCTAGGCCACAAAGATCACTTGGGTGACCTTGGGTCAGTCCTCCTTTCTCTGAGTCTTGCCTACCTCACTGGGCTGTTGTAAGGATAAAATGGAAAAGGGGAGAGCCTTCGTGTTGCTCTAAACTCCTTAGGGTAAGGGTGAGATAGAAATGTATTGAATAGCCCTGAAGGCTACCAGCCTGAGCAAGCACATGAGACATGTGGTCTGTACTGCTGCATACAGTATATTGTAAGTAGGGTGCTATTATGTCATTTCTCTACCGCTTGATGTGTCATGTGAACACTTATGGTATGATCCAGAGGAGTTAGCCATGTTCGTCTGTTGCTGCAAAATAGTAAAAAGCCCAGTAGCACCTTTAATACCAGTAAACTTTATCGTAGCACAAGCTTTTGAGAAACACAGCTCTCTTCGTCAGATGCAGGCATGAATCTGACAAAGAGAGCTGTGTTTCTCGAAAGCTTATGCTATCATAAAGTTTGTTAGTCTTAAAGGTGCTACTGGGCTTTTTACTTATGCTATGCGTCTCCTCTCCTAGTGTAGTGGTTAAGCGCGCGGACTCTAATCTGGGAGAACCCGGTTTGATTCCCCACTCCTCCACTTGCACCTGCTGGATGACCTTGGGCAAGCCATAGTTCTGGCACAGCTGTTCTTGAAAAAGAGCAGTTTCCGTCAGAGCTCTCTCAGCCCCACCTACCTCACAGGGTGTCTGTTGTGGGGAGGGGAAGGGAAAGGAGTTTGTAAGTTGCTCTGAGACTCCTTTGGGTAGTGAAGGGCAGGGTATAAATCCAATCTCTTCTTCTCCTCTCCTAATGCATTTGTTATTGAATGTCCCGTTTTGTCTATATCCTCTGTGTAATCCACCATGAGTCCCTGTGAGAAAGGCGGACTAAAAATAACTTAAATAAAATAAAACAAACATGCACCATTCCCAGCTAACAGGAGGCACGAGTTTGCATGTGGAACTTGGAGATGAATGCTGGGCTTCAAACGAGATCTCAACCAGGTGAAAGGAATGTCTGTGGTTGGATTAATTTATTTGTGCTTATATTACTATTTATACCCTATCGAACCAACCCTAAACACGCTCTCCTGGCAGCTAATAGTAAACAATAAAATAAAACTATACAACCTAGTAAACAGCAATGAAAGCTGTAAGAACTGCTAAGACATAAAGCATTGAAATGACAGGCATAGCCAGTATACACCCATAAAACTGTATTTATTTGTTTACGTGTTTATTTATTTATTTTGGCAATCTTCCTAGAGAGCCAGTTTGGTGTAGTGGTTAAGTGCACGGACTCTAATCTGGAAGAACTGGGGTTGATTCCCCACTCCTCCACTTGCAGCTGCTGGATGACCTTGAGCAAGCCATAGTTCTGATGAGAGCTGTCCTTGAAAAGGCAGTTCTGGAAAGAGCTCTCTCAGCCCCACCTACCTCACAAGGTGTCTGTTGAGGGGAGGGGAAGGGAAGGGAGTTTGTAAACTGCTCTGAGACTCCAAGTGAAGGGCGGGGTATAAATCCAATCTCCTCCTCTTCCTATTTTGCTCCTACAGGGTTGGTTGTTTTTGTTTTGTTTTTTGCTACATTCTAGCCCCTTTCAAGCCAGAACGGAGGCAGGGCATTCTTGGCCCCCACCCACTCATCTAAAGTCCACTACCTCGTGTCTCCCCCCTCTCCTTACTGATCTGCATCCTGCCATGTCCTCCAGCCTAAGGAGATTTCATCTGGCTGAAGAGGGCCGTGTGTCTGGAAGAAGGATTCCGTTAAGGTTGTCAGCTCTACTCTGACACAAACTGCTCTTTTTCAAGGACAGCTGTGCCAGAGCTTGTGACTGACCCAAGGTCACATCAGCAGGTACAAGTGGAGGAGCGGGGAATCAAACCCGGTTCTCCCAGATTAGAGTCCACGCACTTAACCACTACACCAAACTGGTTAAGGTTGTCAGCTCTAGGTTGGGAAATACCTGGAGATTTGCGGGGTGGAACCTGAGGAGGGCTGGGTTTAGGGAGGGGAGGGACTGCAGTGGGGTATAATGCCACAGAGTCCACTTTCCAAAGGAGCCACTTTCTCCAGGTGAGCTGATCTCTGTCTCCTGGAGATCAGTTGTAATCCCAGAAGATCTCCCGCTGCCCCCTAGGCCTGATACCTAGCTGTTTGGAATATATTTGAGACCCTGATACCTAGCTGTTTGGAATATATTTATAGATAGACTACACGTCATTGGGAATCTTACCAGAGCTTGGTGGGCCCCATCACTAAGGAAAGTGTTCTGAAGAAGCCTTACGAAATGGCGAAGCAATCTAGGTGTGCCGTTGCCGCTCCTTCGGTTTGTGCTACGGCTATTCCTGAGCCCGTGCCATCTATTTGAAACACCTCTCTGCACCGTGAGCTGATGACAGCATCCTTCTAAAGAAAGACTTGTACTTTCAAGGACTGCTAGGTCACCATTCAACTGGTGTAGATGTTACTTACGCGCAGCGGCAAAATCATTATTGTGTGCATTGTTTATAATTGTAATTAAAACTGTATAAGAAGATAGAAGTCTCGAGTGTAATTGGTACCGTGTGACAGATTATTCTGTTTATTGGTTTGCATAACTGCATTTGCTGCATTTCCATTTTTGTGTGGTTACCACCTGGAGACTGGCAACCCCGGATTCAGACTTAACCGAGTGGGCTGGCAAGGTGCAAGCCAGTGGAGGAAGCTGACTAAATTCTCAATTAATGGGAAGGGAGGTGTAATTTCTGCCAGTTCTCCCTTCCTGCCCTCAATGTGCCACTCAAGCCATTCCCTCCAGGAGCATCTTTGGGGAGGAGGGATTGGTGGGCTGCAGAGACGAGGGGGAGGCAGGAAAATTCAGTTCAGTTGACAGAAGTGTCTTCCGTTAGCAAAAAATTTAGTCTGGATCAATTCCAACCCAGTCTCTGGTTTTTGAAAAAGCACAATAGCGGACACCAACCAGTTGAGTTTTCCTGTTCTTTAGAGGGGACTTCAAGTCACAACGAGCTTATGGTGACCCCCTGTAGGGTTTTCAGGGCAAGAAACATTCAGAGGTGGTTTGCCATTGCCTGCCTTGGACTTCCTTGGTGATCTCCCATCCAAGTACCAGCCAGGGCTGACCCTGATTAGCTCTGAGATCTGATGAGATCAGCCTGACTTGGGCTATCCCGGTCAATGTGGTGGCTGAGCATTTCTGTACATGCACACCCAAAAAGGGAACTAATGCAGGGTTGTGGAACAGAAGAGACTGGATTCATACCCCACTCTTCACTTGGAGTCTTGGAGCAGCTAATCATCTCCTTTCCCTTCCTCTCCCCACAACAGACACCCTGTGCGGTAGGTGGGGCTGAGAGAGCTCTCTCGAGTACTGCTCATGAGAAAACAGCTCAGAGAGAACTGTGACTGACCCATGGTCATGCCAGCAGCCGCATGTGGAAGAGTGGGGAATCTAACCCAGTACTCCCAGATTAGAGTCCACGCTCCTAACCACTACACCAAACTGGCTTCATTGAGAGGTTGGGAGATTCCTGGAGTCTGAGGAGGGTGGGGTTTACACAGAGGAGGGACCTCCAAGTGGGTCTCCTGGAATTACGAGTGATCTCCCGATGACAGAGATCAGTTCCCCTGAAAAAAATGGCTGCTGTGGAGGGTGGACCCTCCCCTTCCTAAGCCCCACCCTCCCCAGATTCCACCCCCAATTTCCTGAAATTTCCCAACCTGGAGCTGGCAAACCTAGCAAGTTATAATGCCAGAGTAGCCATTGTCTTCAGGGAAACTGATCTCTATAGCCTGGAGACTGGTTCTTGTAATTCCAGGAGGTCTCCAGTCCCCGGCTCAAGGTTGCCAACCCGAGGCTTTGTTCAGTCCTTTACGTCGTACAAGCAGCTAGAGAGCAGGAGCAGCAATCTAGCTCTGAGCAATGGGGGAAATCGTAATTGTGGTAACCACACAAAAATGGAAATACAGAAAATGCAGTTATGCAAACAAACAGAATAATCTGTCACACTGTACCAATTACACTAGAGGCCTCTGTCTTCTTATACAGTTTTAATTACAATTTCCGGCATCAAGCCTGCTCGCCTTCTCTTTTGTTTCTAAGCTTGCCCAAACTGAGGAGAAGGGCAACAGTGGTTGGTTTGCATGCCTGCAGACCTTTTGCATCAGCTCAGGAAAGAGGCTGAGAGTGTCTGGTGCTTCGGGTTACCAGATCCAGGTTGGTAAACTCCTGGAGATTTGGGGATGGAGCCTGGGGGTGTGTGGAAACAGTGACCTCAGTGGGGTATGCTGCCATAGAGTCCACCTCCAAATCATCCATTTTCTCCAGGGAAACTCTGTCTGGAGATGGCCTGTAGTTGGAGATGAGCTGTAATTCCAGGGGATCCCCAGGTCCCACCTGGAGGCTGGCATCTCTACGAGTGGTGCAATCTAATGTCCTCCCAGGCGGCAGCAGCAGTGAGTGGTCCCCAAGGGCTGGCCCAACTGTTTGGCTCTTCCCTTGGTTCACTCCTTCTTAATATCCACCTCTTTCAATCACAGACACACACAGCGGAAGAGGTAAGATTACTTTCTCCTCCTTGAAGGAGCGACGGATCTCTCTCCGCCCAGCCTATTGACCACAGCCAAGCCCTCCAGAAGGCCCTTCTTGGAAGCCTGTGGAAGGAGCCCAGCAGGGGATACTGCAGGAGGCTTTTGCTTGGCCCCTGAGAGATGGAGATATCCATCTCACGGGCTTGACAGAAGCTTGGCCCTCAGCCAGAGTGCGATTCTTGCCTCGTTCTCTGTGGCACCATGAGTCACCCAATGACGCTCTTCCAGCTTTCTTCTCTGCCAGGTTTGATTTTTCCCAAAGGCAAGTTATTAAATTTGGGAAATAACATACAATGGGCAAAACAAATAAAACCAAATTGGAAAGTCTGGATGTAGCCAGAAGTAGACATAAAGTCCCAGTTTTTCATCCATTCTGGTTTATTCTTCCTCTTGCTCTCAGATAGGGTTCCCAGCCTCCAGGTGGAGCCTGGAGATCTCCTGCTTTTATAATTGATCTCCAGCTGACAGAGATCAGCTCCCCTGGAGAAAATGGCTGCTTTGAAGGTGGACTCTATGGCATTGTACCCTGCTGAGGCCCCTCCCCTTCCCAAACCCCGCCCTCTCCTGGCTCCACCCCTAAAGTCTCCAGGTATTTTCCATCCCAGACCTGGCAACCCTACTCTCAGACTGGGTTGATTCCATACCACCTGACCACTGCCACGTATGTATTTTACAGCCACTGAGCTGAAGGCCACACCGTAGAGTAGGGATGGCCAACTGTCATAGGGTTGCCAGCTCTGGCTTAGGAGGTACCTGGAGATTTGGGGGGTGGAGCCTGAAGAGGGTGGGGATCGGGGAGGACTTCAGTGGGGTATAATGCCTTAGCGTCCACCTTCCAAAATGTACCAATGGAATTTTCCAGAACTCTGGGTGCAAGGTGCAAAAGTTATCTCAGAGTCTGGAATGTCTTACATAAGCTATAATTATGCAGCACAATCTCACTGCTCATCCAGAGTGCTGGTTTCCTACAGCGCCAGAGGAAGAAGCGGACCTGTTCATATTGGATCCTATACCTAATTTATGAAAGAGACCTGAACCCATCACTGCACGGAACTGCTGAAATCAGATTAAAAGGAAGACCAGCCGACAGACCCAACCCTGGCTCACGTTCCTCACCAGATCTCTTTGCAAAGGGGACTTAGATGACCCTTTGACTCCCCGTCGCTGTCGCTGTGAGTGTTCAGAACCACTTGAGAACTGACTGCGGAGTCATGACCCTGGGTACTCATCGAACAAGTGGTTAGACGTTTGTTGCAAAACAGAGTGAATCCCTTTTAATATGACAAGGAGATGGTGGTGACATGCAGGAATGAGTCAATCTGAGTTAGATCCAAGTCATCAATTGCTTCAGAGGCATCCATTATTGACTCCCATCAGATCATAAGCTGATTAGGAGACAGTCAACACCCCAACAAGGCTATCCTAGGCAGAGTTACACCCTTCTAAGCCCATTGACATCAAGGGACTTAGAAGGGGGTCACTCCCTGTGGTGGTGGTGGTGGTGGTGGTGGTAAGTGCCGTCAAGTCACAGCTGACTTAAGGTGACCCAAGGGAAACCATTCAACTTTATTGAAGGAACTTTCTAAGAGGCAGCCCTAAAATACCCACATGTTCTCATATCGGCCTAACTACATGGGACACCATTTCCAGGTCCGTTCTGGGTTCTCTTTTGCCTGACGTGCCTGGGAACTCCGTATCTAAACCTCTTTCAAGGATGCATAGGAAGTGCAATGACCTCCGTACACCTGAGATCCGTATCTAAACCTCTTTCAAAGATGCATAGGAAATCCAATGACCTCCGTACACCTGAGACCTAGGTTTCAACACAGGAACGCCAGATGCCTGTCTCGCTTGACGACTCAGGCGCACATGGAGAGAGCTTTTGGTTCAAAAAAGAGCCCGTGCCTTTATTAAAAATGGGAAAGCTCTCTGGCTCATGGGTCCCCATCCTTCTTGAGCCTGCAGGCCCCTTTGGATCAATGACACAGTGTGGCAGACACAGCAACAAAATGGCTGCTGCAGGAGGAGGAGCCAAGCCACAAAATGGCTGCCACAGCTTACCTTCAGTCACACAATGATGATCCTTGGGCCAAAGCAACATTTAAAAAAATTGGCACAGCCAATCTTCAACAGCCAGTCAGAAATCTTGCTGGCAAAAGCCCCACCTGGCCCGGCCCACTTTCTAAAAATACTTGGCGGGTTCCAGGAAAGGGAATAAATGTAATTTATTTACATAATTTTTGTACTCTGACTGGCGCTGGCTCTCTAGGCAGTCTCTCACTTCCTACTTGACCCTTTCAGCAGGCAATGCCAGGGATTGAACCTGGGACCTTCTGCATAAAAAGTCAGCTGCTGTGCCACTGAGCCATGGTCCCTTCCCTTAGGCAGCTTTGATTTTTCCAACCTCCTCCTTCTCTAGCCTTGTAGCATGAGCTGCCACATTTTACTGGGCAGGAGAACTTTCCACCCCAAAATGAGGTTTCCTTGACAGTCTCTAAAAGCTTGGAGGCCTCTGGGGTAACTTTATTTTCCATGGTGCCTACAAGATTCTTCAGCTGGAGTGTGGTAAAGCAAACTCTCCAGGCAATGTGCTGGTGAGGCAATGACAACATTGGATGGGGAGACGCCAAACAAAATTCTAGGAGGCACTAACCAGCACCACAGGCAGTAAGACCAGATGCCTTGTTTTCTATGCCACACTGGCAGCTTACCAGCAGAGGAAGCTGTTGGTCCACCCTCTGCTGCTCTTCAGTGCCACCATTATAGGTGGCCAAAGAGAGGTGTTGCAGCCACCTGTTCAGTAGGTGGTCACGTAATATAAGACATCAATAGGGTTCCACCTGGCCTTATAGAAACCCTGATCCTTGCTTGACTCCTCAGTTTGAGTCATTCATCCCCCAGGCACTATTTGAGCAGTCCTCAAACCAACTACCAGCTTCAAGGCAAATCTGATACTCTGACCCAGAAGATCATGAGTATTTAACTCGAGTATTGCTTTGGAATAATATTGTACGTGGCAGACTCATTTGCTAGGGTTGGTCTGGCACGGAAAGTTCTGAAATTGTCCTTGAGTTTCACCGAAGAAGGGAATATGGTTTTGTTTTGAGGCATTAGGCATCATTACTCTGGCTCACTGGCCCAAGTCATCCCGGGCAGAAGACTCTGCACATACGCAGCTTGTCCCATGCCTCTCAATTTCTCACCGTTTTAAAGTGGAGTCCTGCAGGGCCCTTACCCAGGGCCCCTCCAAAACCACTGGGAGATGTTCCTCTGAGGCTGCAGGGCAATCCTGCATCTAAAGATCTGGCAACAAATTTGTAACATTCCTCCCAAGGAGGATCTGGCTTAGGGTCTTGCAGAGGGATGCCAGAACTAGTTTGGGGTAACAACCATTATTTCTCTCCTTTTCACATTGTCCTTTCACACACACACACACACACACAGAGAGAGAGAGAGAGAGAGAGAGAGAGAGAGAGAGAGAGAGAGAGAGAGAGAATCTATTTGTCAGCCTGCATTAATGAAATTCCACCCTGTTCTGGATTATCTCTGTCAAAGAAATAATTCCAGGCTTTTATCGAGCTCCAGACATATCCCCCCTTCTGGGGAGCAAGGAAGATATAAGTAGTATGTATTTGTGGACTTCTGTGTCTCTCTCCAGTTCCTTTTAGTGCCTGGCCCAATTTTGATTATTAAAGATTTTCTTCTAGGGGGTAAAAAACAGGGACCTCACACACACACATACAAACACGCACACGCACACACACAAAGATGGTGTTTTCACAGGCTGCTGACTGCTTGGGGTTTGACTTACACCTCTGGTATTCTGATCTTGAGTTTGGGATCAGATATTTTGTCGAATAATCTGGGTACTTGGGAGGGGAGAAGACTTAAACTTTACTTTTATATTTGCCCCCATTTAGATCCATGAGAACACCCCCCGGTGGAGCAAAATCTGCAAGTAAAATCTTTCATGTAAAACCTTTTACATGAACCAGTTTCCACCCACCCAAGCCCATCTTTGGCCCCATCCAGCGACTAACAGGTTACAAGTTTGCGACCCTTGGTGACATGCTTGCCTCATCTTTACTTCACCAGGACTTGCACAGGTATTGGCTGCTGAGATTACATTACCATGCATTTTGGATTTGTGGTTAGCGTATTGGACTGGGACCTGAGAGACTAGTGTTCAAATCCCCACTCTGCCATAAAGTCCTTAGGTGACTTTGGGCCAGACACCTCTCTCTCTCTCAGCCCAAGCTACTTCACAGGGCTACCGTGAGGATAAGTCAGAGGAGGAGAACCATGTGTGCCTTGAACTCCTTGGAGGAAACATGGGATGAAAATGTTTACCTAGAGAGTAAATGGGAAGAGGCAGCGACTTGAGGACAGCATTTAAGGGTGACATAGAGTGGATGCTGAACTGATCTGAACTACACGGTGCAACTCACTGGAAATATCTCCTGTGGCAGCCAGAGCATGGTAGCAGCCCACCTCACTTCAGGGGACCTTCAAAAGAGAAGTTCCCCCATGTAATATGTGTCCCATATCAATTAGTTGGAGACACCACATGGAATGTCAGTTTCAGCTCTAAAATGTCTTGGATGTGTCCCAAACAACTGGGCAGAAATTGTTTAAAGGACTGTTGTGACTCAAGAGCAGGCAGCTCTTTCTTCAACCAGTGATTTCAGTTTATTGGAACACAACACAACAACACACAGAACAACCCCAACTTATATACAGTTTGGAACTGGCTAAACCACACCCCCTAGAACACTAAGGTCCAATCATAAGTGAGCGCTTAGGACCCATAGGGTTTGTTCCCACCAAAAGTCATAGCCTTCCCTGATTGGTCCATTGCACAGCGGCAGCCAATCAGGCTGTTGATTTTAGGATTCTGAGAATCTATGGAGCTTGTGACTGAAGCTCAGGTTCATTCTACAATTCAGGCTACCCATATAACACAATACATAACAATGACATTCAAGATGTTACAGGCTTTTAAAATTATTCAGATAATTTATATATCTTGCCCTTGTCCTGACATAGTCAAGAGTCAGGATCCAAGGATATATGTATTTTTTTCCCCTGTGCAGGACTGGACCTTTAATTTTCCTATGGTAAGAACTGCTAATTTTGGATTGGGAAGTCCTTGTGAAATCAGGAATTTATTAAAAATATTTATATACCTTTCCCCTTATGCCTCCACAAAGGAAAGGGATAGACAGTTTGTTTTTGGGTTCAGTGAAAGCTGTGGATTCAGAGAAGCTAATACACAGAGTGCTATAAAATTACAATGGCATGGTGGTGACACAGTGGGTATATTCCACTGTCTTAATATCCGAACTGTGTCAGTTCAAGCCCCGCGCGGGTTTGAGCAGCCAGCCTGTTGTCCCCAGCTCATCGTCCCCCCAGAGATTCGAAAGCCTTGGCGAGTAGATAAAATGGGAACCACTCCTTAAAGAGGGTGGGCACACCAACTCCCCTGTGGGAAGGTGTTAGCTGTCGGCTGGGACGCCCTGCTCCAGGATCGGAAGGCAGTAGAAACGACTCAGCTACAAGAAAAATCCCTGCAGTGGGATGCTCCAGCTAGGCGGTGGCAGTGTGGCGATACGACATACGGGTCCTGAAGCCCCAACGTCATCAAGCCAGTCGACACAGCCATTCGGGACATGACTGATCCAAGCCAGAGACGTTTCCACCATGCAGTTACGGCGTGTGCAATTAAAAAAAATAAAAATGAATTATATGTTGTCTTTCCTATCCCCTATGAAACATTGTTAGTCCCCTGTCTAAAAGTGTAACTGTAAATCACTTTGAGTCCACTCATGGGGAAAGCAATTAATAAATTGAAAGCATTATTATTATCAGAGGTCATTTTGGGGGGGAACGCGGGGGAACACAGTTCCCCCGGGTGAGGTGCAGGGGGGCGGGGCACATGATGAAGCCCCGCCCCCTGCTTCCGGCCGCCCCGCTCCCAGCCCTCATTCAGCCAGGAGGAGGCAGGAGAAGAGGGAGGGTAAGTTGCTTCCTCCCCACCTCTCCCCACCCCTCCCTGCCTGCCTGGGGCCAGGGAGGGCCTTGGCGGGGCTTCCTTGCACTCCCGCCGGCCTTGCAGGTCCACCGCCGGCCCCCTGATGTCAGGGGGTGTGGCATATGCTAATGAGTTATGCTAATGAGTTCCCCTAGCTCTTTTTCTACGAAATGACCCCTGATTATTATTGTTGTTGTTGTTGTTGTTGTTGTTGTGACATTCAATTGCCAATTCTAAAAAAAAGTTGTGGGAGGCACAGAGGGCAGGGAATGATAGCGTTGCCAGCTTCAGGTTGGGAAATACCTGGAAGTTTTGGAGGTGGAGCCTGAGGAAGGCAAGCTTTGGGGCATAATGCCATAGAGCTGAATTTCCAAAGCAGCCATTTTCTCCAGGTGAACTGATCTCTGTCACCCGGAGATCAGTTGTAACAGCGGGAGATCTGAAGGCTGGCATCCCTAGGGAATGATCATTGCTGGGGATGGGGGGGGGACTAGGTCAGGACAATGCAGAGACACCTGCCATGGGGAAGCCCCTATGTCAGGAGCCCCCCAAGCCACAGTATTAAGGGGGAAACCACACAAACCCTTCCCTCTGTGGAAACACCCTGGTCTACATGTTGCATGAAGTGGTCCCAAGGTGGCAAAATGGGCTGAACCATTTCAGACTGCAGATGGGGAGTCATATTATCAATCCCCCCAATGAAGAAAATTTGCTGCAAATACAACCTTAGCAGATGAGAGGGATGGAGGAGGGGTTCCCCTAGTCCAGGGGTGGCCAAACTGTGGCTTGGGAGCCGCATGTGGCTCTTTCACACATATTCTGCAGCTCCTGGCAGGGTGGCTGGGGAAGCAAAGGGGAGGCATGTCTCCCCAATTGGTTTTCCCTTACCCAGCCAGTGTTTCCCTCCCTGGGTAGGCTTGAGGTGGGGGGGGAGCAGAGAAAGAAAGCAACTTAACTTTAAATGCATTATCAACCTCCCACACACACACACCTGGAAAAGGCATTTGTTGCTTTAAATCCCTTCTCCAAGCCAAGCCAGCCAGTGAGGGGGGGGGCTTGTACGACACATTTAAAGACGCTTTCTTTCTACCCTCCCCCTATCTATTTGCTTTCTTTCCACTTTCTTTCTTTCTGCCCCTCTTTCTCCCCTCCCTCCCCATCTAAATTTAAATGAGTTCCCTAAGCCCCACTATACCAGCCTGTCTGGCTTGGCTTGCAGAAGGCATTTGTCTCTTTAAATCCCTTTTCCAAGCCAAGCTGGCTGGCGTGGGACCATGGGGGGGGGCATTGGAGAACACATTTAAAATTAAAGTTGCTTTCTTTCCACCTCTCCTTTCCTTCCTTCCTTCCTCCCTCCCTCCCACCCCATCTATTTGCTTTGTTTCTCTCTCTTTCTTCTTCTTCTTTCTTTCCACCTGTCTCTCTTAGACAAATAAATATCACTAGCAAAGAAATAAATACCATTGGACAAATAAATATCAGTATTAATATCTGTTTTACCACCTTTGTTTTTATTATTGGCAGTCTCATTTAATAATAAAGAGGAAATCTGCATATTTTCCCATTAAAACGTGTGTGTAATATTTGTCCATGTCGTGCGGCTCTCAAACAAATGACGTTTATTCTATGTGGTTCTTACATACCGTGCTAGTTTTCCACCTACAGGGAATTATTAGTGTGAGAGAACTTTTAAAAACGTAAGCCCTCATCTACTGACTGAAAGTGGTACATTCCACTCTTCTACCTCATGACACCTAGTTTGGCTGCAGGCATAGACTGGGCCTCAGCAAGCAGGCTTTGACACCACATTTCCTTTGCAAGCCATCGGCTCCTGCATGCAGATGATCTTGGCCCCTGAAGCCTTCCATCAGAGGCGTGGCCTACATATGCCAGAGAATAAGGTAAGGGTGCTAGAAGGTATGGTGTAATGGTTAGCAAACTGGGCTCACCTCTGGGAGACTCAGGTTCAAATCCCCACTGTGCCATGGAAGCCCACTGCGTGCCCTTGAGCCAATCACTCCTTCTCAGCCTAACCTACCTCACAGGATTGTTGGTGTGAAGACAAAGTAGAGGACCACGTATACTAACCCGAACTCCTTGCATAAAGGCTAGGATAAAAATGTGCTAAATACATCAATAACCAATCAAGGTGGTGGAACAGAGTGCACAGGATTCCAGCTCTGAATATTCCTTCCCATAAGAAAACTTCCTGCAAGTAGAAAACTAGCACCACAAGGAGAAAACCTCTTCCCCTACCATTGCTTGAGGTGCTTTTCTACTTTCAGGGAGGAGTGTTCCCCTCATGTGAGCCTTCCTGATTCTCCACCTGCAGACCCCACACTCTCTCAGCAGTCTACCCCCCTCATTCCATCCCCTGCCCGCACCCTCAGTCCCCTGCGTGTGTTAACCAGCAAGCTCCTAGCCTCACATTCTTCTGTGCCAGCTTCACTTCCATGCCAGGCTCTCCTGCCAGGACCTTCTTGCCAGGATTGCAAATGCCCTCCTCTCGGGGTGCCTCTTGCTGAGAGGGAGAAATGGAAAGGACATTCCCTCTCTCTCTCCCCTCCCCCCCTTCTCAAAGCAAACTTGGGACCAGTTTTAGAGATCCTTTCCCTCAAAAGGCCCCCTTGATCATATATGCTCAGACCTCTTGACTTGGCTAGTGGATCTCTGATGACCTGCAGTCGTTTTCTTGGCATGGCTTTCATCCAGGGCAAAGCGTGGACAGGGGGGCCAGGGATTACAAGGTTAGGGGGCAAGGCTTCCATCTCTCTCCCTCTCTGCATCTTTGAAAAGTTGGCCATGCAGACACCGGGGAGACCAGCTGGCTGCCTCCCTTGCATGATGAGATAGGAATGACTCTTGTGGAAAAGGCCCAGCCAGCCAGCCAGCTCCGGAGCCTCCCCCAGCTTCCACCCCTTGTAAGGCAAAGGTTGTGCAGAGCTGCCAACGGGAGAGATGCAGGCTCTGGACTCAGGGTGGGACCGCCACCCCCTGCTCTGGCTCTTCCGCCCCTGCAGATCACAGGCTCCATCCTGCACCCGGGCAAAGGCCCCTTTTGGAAAGGCGGCCACCACCATGGGAAGCCAGGAGCGACCAGTATCTTTAGTCATAAATCTTACGAACGAGAAAAACTGGAATCCCCGTTGAACTGCGGGGGTGGGGGTAGGAGCCGAGCAAGCCGCAGCAAGCCAAGCCGTCACCCAAAAAAACAGAGGGAGGCCTGTGAGTAGCCAGCTCTGGTAAGGATTGCTATAGGTGGGCGCCTTTCTTACCCAGCATTCCAAATGGGCGCAGGGCTTTCCCATCCCCTGACGTAGCTGTGGCCAGAGAAAAGAAGGCTCCAGTCTCTCCAGGCGAGGCCAGTGGCGCTCTTTCATGCCAGGATCCACTTGGAAAGACTTTGAAAAATCCCTTCTGCTCTTATGCTTTCCACCCGGCAGAAGTAAAGTGGAAAGTGCATAGGAAGAGAGCCCCCCCCCCCCCCGCATGATGTAAAATCAAAACTCAGGTCCTGTGGATTGGAAAGGTTGACAGGACTGAGAGTAAGCAGAGTGGTGAGAACTGCCAGGAAACAGCACATGGGGAGCAGTGGTGCACCGCCAGCGTTGCCGTGTGCATGAAGCATGTCCAGGGCCCTTTGGAGAGGAGGACACCATTTGGGTATGTCCCAGAGCTAAAGTCAAAGGGCTGGAAACCCTCCTGGCAGAGCGGAATCCAGGTACGTATACAGGTAGAGCCATCTCCTGGCCAAACCTTCAGCAGCTGCACAGGCTGCTGATCCCAAACGGGTTACAAGCGGCCAGATGCCTTTAGCAAGATGCAGGCGGGCCTGCAGGCGGGTGGGGCATCGAAGCTTTACAAAAGCCAGCTTGCTTGTTCTCTTCTTGTAGGCCCCACAGGACTAAAGAAAGGCAGGCTGTAGACCGGCAGGCAAGTAGGAATTTTCGTGGCTTGTTTGCACAAGTACTCCATCTTTCTGTGTGATACCTCTGAAGATGCCAGTCACAGCTGCTGGTTCCCTCTAAGCTGTGGAGTCTTGTGAGCAAAATTTCTACTTTCTGAGCTACTGGCATTAAAGTTGTGAGCGAGCGATTCAGCTACTGCATTAATTAATTTGTTCTGGAGCCCTCCTTCCTGAGCTAAGACAAAAATGTGTGAGCCAGAGGCTAAAAAACTGTGAGCTAGCTCACACTGACTCAGCTTAGAGGGAACACTAGACCACAACCATGCAGCCCAGAAAATCTACAACAACTAATTTTCCTAGCATGATTGTCTTTACAGAAAGTGAATACAGAAAGTGAAGGGAACCAAAAGAGAAATCATCCCTGCTTCATAATGTTGCCAACTCTAGGTTGAGAAATAGGTGGGGGTAAAGCCTGGGGATGGTGGGGATTGAGGAGGACAGGGACCTCAGTGGAGTATAATGCCATAGAGTCCACCCTCCAAATCTTCCATTTTCTCTTTTTTAATATATGTGCATGTGTGTGCGCACACCTGGAAGTCATGGCAACCTTTGATGCCTGACCCCTAGTGGGGGTCTGGAGGATATTCAGAGAGGTGGCTGAATAAAGCCTGTCCCCGCCTCCCAACTCTGGTATTCCAGGGAGGTCTCCCATCCAAGTACTTGCCAGAGTCGACCCCACGTAGCTTCTGAGATCTGACGAGGTCAAACTTGCCTGGGCTATCTAGGTCAGGGCAAATCTGCCATTTTCTCCAAGGGAACTGATCTCTGTATTCTGGAGATCAGCTGTAATCCTGGGAGATTTCCAGGCCCCCACCTAGAGGATGGCAACCTTACTCCATTACCCAAGCTACCCTCCTGGCTGGCAACTAATTTTGCATAGGGACAGTGTTTCGGAACCCAGCAAGGGCAACACTAGCTCTGCCTACTGCCTTGTTGCCCCAGGAGCTGACACGCAGGCGAAGGGGCAGTAGAAGCCTTTGGGGTGGTCACTCCCCCACATGCTAGTTCGCTGTCTTTTAAAATGCAAAGCATTTATTCTCTACGAAGGTCAGGGTGGCTGTAAAGAAATGCATTTTTTTCCTGGGAGGTTTGAAATGAGCAAAAAACCCACTTTGCATTTTAAAAGGGTTTTTTCCCCTCTGGGCAGAGAACAGATGGGGGGGAGATTAAGATCAATTGCTTCCCAGATGCACCTCAGCTCACCTTCATACAAATGCTAACAGATCTAGCAGGAGAGATAATGGATGGGTCAAGCTATTCCCTTCTCCAAACAGGGAACAGAGATTTGGAGGACTTTAGAATAAACTCCAGGAAGAAGCTCCAGGAAACGTTTTCTGACCTGGTCTGACCCGGTCAGTAGGTGGAGAAAAGAGAGGCGATAAAATTCAGGGGAGCAAGGAGGAAGGTCCCTTTTCTTTAGTGCTGAGGCCATGAGAGCAGACAGAATGCTTAACTGAGGAGGAAGCCATTTTGACTAAGAGCTCGCCTAGAGAGCTGAAGCAAGCCTCAAGGTAATAAAAACTCTGTAGAGATTTGCAACTTCCTGTTTTTAACATCTGATAGGGCATGTATATAGAGAGGGACAGAGGACTGGCATTTTACCCATTTCTTTTGGAGTCCCTTGCTCATTCTGGTGCTGTGCTAAAACTATGCTTGTGGACATGTTCTTCTTAATAAATACGTTAAACTTTTGATGCTGGCCATGGCTCTCTGTACCACATAGACCTCCACCATCTTGAACATGCTATTTTAAAAGGCCCACTGGGGAAGGAAGGCAGTTGGCAAGCGACTATTCCTCTAGGGGCGCTGAAGGCAGTAAATGGTCTTCATAGTGACCAGACAATGGGCAGTGGGACACATGGAGGCAAGGCCTCAGAACTTGGAAGGGAAGCTGGAAGTCCTGACCCTCTCAGCAGGCAATTCCTTACAAAGGTCAGGTGGTGGCGGCAGGTTACCTAAGAGAGAAAGAAAAGCTTGTTGAAAAAACCTTGGAAGGCAGAGTGGAAAAGAACCTGCAGGCCAGAGGAGGCCTGTTCCGCCACAGTGACATTTATGGTTCCACCCTTCCTCCACTTTATCCTCACAACAACCCAGCAAAGTAGGTTAGGCTGCTAAATGAGAGAGTGATTGGCCCAATTCTTTCTTTATGCGCTGCTTTTGTCCGCAACCGGAACCCAACACACCTTCCCCTCCTCCGTTTAATCCTCACAACCCTGCCCCGCCATGAGCAACGTTAGGCTGAGAGAGAGAGGGAGAGAGACTGGCTGCCTCACCCATCAGTTTGCTCATAGGAATCAGCAGCAGAGGTCTGACAGGTTGTACCGTTGCCAACCTCCAGGTGCTGCCTGGAGATCCCCCCAGTATTGCAACTGATCTCCAGAGATCAATTCCCCTGGAGAAAATGGCTGCTTTGGAGGGTGGAGTCTATGGCATTGCATCCTTGCTAGAGTTCCTCCCCTGCCCTCCCCAGGCTCCACCTCTAAATATCCAGGAATTTCCTAACCTGGAGTCGGCAATCCTAGATGAGGGTCATAGTCACCTTAGTTCCTGTTGATGGTGGACTGAGAGAGCTGTAAAGAATCCCCTGCTGCTGTAAGTGGGTGTACCTTGGGGAGAGCTTTGCCAAAATTTGTATTGCTCATGGGCTATGTAGGGTTGCCAGGTCCCCCCTGGCTCCCAGCAGGGGGTGGGGCAGGGTTGCCAGCTCCAGGGTGAGGAACTCTTGGAGATTTGGGGGGTGGAACCTGGGGAGGACAGGGACCTCAGTGGGGTACGATGCCCTTAGAGTCCACCCTCCAAGGCATCCATTTTCTCCAGGGGAACTGATCTCTGCACCCTGGCAATGAGCTGTAATTCCAGGGGATTCCCTGGAGGCTGGCATCTGTAGAGGTGTGGTGGGTGATGGGGAGGGATCCTGAGGCCCAAAGATGGAGCTCCCAAGACCTAAGCGAGCCTCTGTCCAGAGAGGTCCCATTGACGGAGACTGCTGAAATCGCCAATCCCTGGAGCACACCAGCATTTTCTTCTGAGGCTTTTTGCAGAACTTCCTGGGCAGTTGTGTTCTTTGCTCACCCCATCTGGGACTCCAGGAACTGGGGGTTTTGTAGCAGCAGCTTCCTTCTCTCTGGGCGGCTTGACGCAACGACGGAAGTTTGTTGCGCATCCCGTTAGAAAGCAGTGAGCAAAGATCAGCGGACAAAGTGCTGTCTCCCCCCCCCCACGTGCGCACACGCACACACACATACACGCACGCACACTTCAGGCTACCTAAAAAAAAAAATCCCTTGCAGAAGTTTTAGCTCTCCAGGCCTTCTGCAAAATCCACTTCTTCTGGCAAAGTGGTCAGGCTGCAGTCCAGCAGGGCGTTGCTCCTGAGCCACAGCCAGAAGCCCACCCCCAGAGAAGCTGGCAGCCACATCAGTTCAACTTAATATATAGAAATTCAGTCCTCCCCCCCCCATTCACTGCCTGTCAACCCCCAGGGTCTCTGATTCACACATGACAGAGTACATGGCTTGGGTCTCAGGACACTACCCTGTGTGACAGTGAGATGTGAATTGCAGGCTCTCTGTTTCTGTGCAGGGCTGCCCAATTCAGATCAGGACTGTGCCACGTGTGGAGAAAGGGACTTCAAACTCCTCACCCAAACACCCACCCTGAAATGTCCCTGTGAGTGTGAAGGGGTGATCATTGGCCTGCTGGGAAACCCCACCTGTATCCCAGGGCAGCACAAGGGGTGGGATTCCTCCTTCTAAGCTCATAGATCCAGAGGAGTTAGCCGTGTTAGTCTGTGGCTGCAAAATAGTAAAAAGCTCAGTAGCACCTTTAAGACTAACAAGCTTTATTCTAGCATAGGCTTTCGAGAAACACAGCTCTCCTCGTCAGAGACATCTGATGAAGAGAGTCGTGTTTCTCGAAGGCCTATGCTAGAATAAAGCTTGTTAGTCTTAAAGGTGCTACTGAGCTTTTTACTATTTTTCCTTCCAAGCAACTCTCTTGAAGAACAGGAATCCTAGCAGAGTTAGTATCTGGCAGTTCTATACCTCCGTGGCTTGGTAGTTCATAGGTCTCCCCCCCCCAATCTTCTCTTTCTTGGTAGTTCATAGGTCCCCTCCCCCAATCTTCTCTTTCTCCTCAGGTTCCTGTCTCCTACTCCACTGTCTGAGTTATACACCCATTAGGTTTCCTACCTTGCAACACCTCCTTCCCATCAGCTTCCCAGTTCTAAGCCTGCCCAACCTCCCGTAGGACCAGTGTGAGGTTTTAACCACAGCAAACGAGCGACTCTTCCCTTGCCACAGAAGCTGATCTGTGAGCACTTTATTGCTTCCAGCTCTGTGGCCAGAGGAGGTGGAATGCTTGTGGATATCCCGTCTCATCACACAGCTCAAGCTGCCAGGGTCAGAGGCTTCACCGCAGTAGGGTCGGTGCAATGCAGTACAGAAAGCTAACTGGAGACTCCCCGTTCAGAGGCAATGGACTTCCGAGTACTCTGTACTGGGGGACAAATGGCAGAGGAGACTGTTGCCTTGCAGATGTCCCAAAGGCATCTAAGGGACACTGTAGTGTATCAGTTACAGATTCAGATGACGATGACCTGGGAGACCGGGGATTGAATCCCTCCTTGGCTATGAAGCTCATCAGCTGACTTTGGGCCTCTCAGCCTAACCTACCACACAAGGCTGTTGTAAAGTAAAATGAGGAAGAGAGAACTGTGCGCATCACCCTGAGGTCCCAGGAAGAGGGGTGGGGTGAAAGTCTGCTCAGTCTATCAGACTAGGCTTGGTTAGAAGACGAGGGCACCACTCGGTGGCCCCTGTGTGGTCTAATCCTGCAGAACGTTTCTTCTTGCCAGCCTCCATTCATTTCCAAGGAGAACCTGTCATGGTTGCCAGGCCAGAGCTTCTCCAGGGTGAGGTCCTGGGACTTGCAGCCTGCCTGGAAGTCACGTGTTTAGCTCTTTGGAGCCCTTTAGTCTGGTCCCTGCTGCCTGTGGGTTGGATGGGGTGACTTCACATGAAGGACATGCGCTGCTCGCATGCCAGCAGGCACTTTCCCCTGTTTTGTTTCATGTGTTCCAGGGAGGGAATGCTTTTTTCAAAAACAAGATCCTGAGAAAAACCTGGCTCAAGTTATGCCTGGTGCCTTTCACAGAATGGATAAGGAAGAACAGAGAGAAGCAGAGGGAACTTTCTCCTTGGAGAGAAGGCCATTGATATACCTAGAGGGGGTGTGGTGCAGGGTTAGAGTATTGACCAGGGCCGTGTATGTGTGTGTTGCCAGAGTTCAAATCTCCACTTTCCCATGAAAGTTTACTAGGTAACCCTGTGCCAGTCTTTTGCTGATCCTAGCCTACCTTGCATGGTTGCTCTGCAGAAAACATGGAGAAAATCGAGGGTTGCCAGCTCCAGGTTGGGAAATACGTGGAGCCCATTTTGTCTGAATCGAGGGTTTAAATTCAATAAATAAATTTTGGGGGTGGAGCCTGAGGAGGGCAGGGCTTGGGGAGAGGAGGGACTTCAGTGGGTTTAATGCCATAGAGTCCACATTCCAAAGTCAACTGATATCTGTCACCTGGAGATCAGTTGTAACAGTGAGAGATCTCCAGCCACCACCTGGAGGATGGCAACCCTGAGAGAACCTTTGATTCTTGAAGGGTGTCAACGATGTGATAACTTGTGCTCCTTATGTTCTAAATCCGTCCCAAAAAAAACCCATTTGTTTCAATGAGGAAAAGTAGCCATGTGCCCATTGAAATTAACTTGTCTCTGTGTGCCTTGTGCTCCTTATGTTCTAAATCCGTCCCCCAAAAAACCATTTGTTTCAATGGGGAACAGTAGCCATGTGCCCATTGAAATTAACTCGTCTCTGTGTGCAGTGCTTGTGTTCCCCCACCCAGGTGCCATGCCACAAATAAAGTCTAGCAATGGCACCCCTTTTCACCAAGGCCTACAGCTCTTGCATGGCAAAGAGCTTTCTTGGAGTGCCCAATTGAGGGCAAAGCTGGCCTCTCCCTCCTCTTCCACCAACCAGCTTCCAGCTGTAGCTGACTGGATCGATCGTAGAGTGGGGCCCTGCAGACCTCAGCCTAGGCAGTCGTCTCCTTTCCATGCTCTGATGGGATTACGAAACAAGTCATTTGCCCTTTCCCTTCTTGTAAAAGCCAGTTGCATCCCAGCCATCACAGAGTCTTCAGGGAGGTATTTTAATAGCCAGCTCTTTGGCAATGGGTTTTTTTTTTTTTGGCTGGTGACTATCAAAGCCACCATCTCCTAAACATGTGATAACCCAAAACAATATTTCCTTTCTGGAAGCCTTCTTCATGCTACCCTCAGATGACATGTTGGTATTTTCTCATGCCTCTCCCGGAACTGCCACCAGGTACCCTGCAGGACAGCCCAGCAAGTCTCTCCCTTTGCTCCTGTCAGCCGGGGCCGAGGGATGAGAGCTGGCCATCAAGTCAACAAGGGTACTTCCGTTGACTCTCACCTGTTAGCTATAGTTTGATAGGGGCAACCTCAAGCCATCCCCATATGCCCTTAGTAGTAGTTCTTTGCTCAAGAGGCTGGCACCGCCCACATATTGGGGGCTCCTCTTTCCGATGGGCATGGAGGAAGAGGGCTTTTTTCAAGGCCCTCTTCAGTTTGGGATTCTCTGATTTACACGGAACAAGGTTTGTCTTTTGGGGATTTGGAGAGGTGCCAGCATTTACAAATGCACACGGCTGGTCTTTTTGCATGGCAGGGAAGCACCTTTACTTGTTCTTCCAAAAAAACACATCGAAATAGGAACAGCCTAGACCTGTCCTACTACAAAGCTAAGAACTAGGGGAGAGGCAGGAAAATGACAGAGAAGTCAGGAACAAAAGCTGAGAAGTTTAAGGGAGAGGTGCTAGTTTCTCAGATAACTACCCTGTGCTGGTCTATGGCCATATTAATGAAGACGTTAGTACATTTTCCCACTGGAAAACCAAAAAAATAAAAAACCCTAATTATGCAGAAGAGAGGTATGAGGTAGAAATTTGGCTAAGTAGTCACCTGATGGAAAAGCAGCAGCTGCAGAAAGTCCAGTGAGTGTCAGGGTTTCAGGCAGGAGGGAGCCGAGCTGATTTGGGTAAAACAGAAGTTGAGAAAAGTAATCTATTTGGCTCTGCCTTTCTCATCTGGAATCTCAGAAAACAGAAGCCAAACGGGAAGATGTCAGTTATGGCAGAACACTAGCATTTTATTTATGAATTTGAACCACGAATTTAAACAGTCTGTAAATGGCTTGGCTCAATCCAGGCACCAATGCTCCCCCTAAGGTGTGGAGTCTTGTGAGCAAAAATTCTACGTTGTGAGCTACTGGCATTAAAGTTGTGAGGGAGTGATTCGGCTGCTGCATAAATTAGTTTGCTCTGGAGCCCTCCTTCCTGAGCTAAGACAAAAATGTGTGAGCCAGAGGCTAAAAAACTGTGAGCTAGCTCACACTATCTGAGCTTAGAGGGAACACTGCCAGGCACCTCTGGCTTGACTACATTTCACTCCTGCTCTCCACACATCAAAGAGCCCAATCCTGCTTAGTCACAAGTTTCATTGGGGGTATCCTCCCAAGTTAGCGTGTATAGCTTTTTAAAGTGCCAAACTACTAACCCTTAAAGATTGTTTTCCTACTCAGACTGCCCCCGCACAACTATATTGTTTGTGACCAATCCCCCCACCACCAATTTCCCCAATACCTGGTCCCTCGAGATGATTTGTACTCTTCACAGGTGAGCAAACCAATGGCTATCTGCAGATTTGGTCTTCTAAGAGAGTTTGCCAAATGCTTATGCATGAACTTGAGCTTACAACTTCTAAGCAGTCCAAGAAATTGAAATATGCTCTAGCGTGTTAAGTGAAGCCTCCTTTTGCGTAAACATGCATAGGATTGGGGTGAAAAGTCTGTTTGGATTATTCACTCCTTAATCATCATTCTAAAAAGAGTATTTTTGGAATATGCTGACCTTATGGGACTGCATGATGCTTTTGGGAGCGGGGGGGGGGGAGAACAACAACTGCACACACAAAGAACAGTCCACTTTGACTTCAATCGTGTAAGCAAATTTAGAGCTGGGTGGAGTTCCTCATAAGCAAGGGTGTTTGGGGTCAACTCCGAGATGAAAGCCGCATGTCTAATGCACTGCGTTTAAAACTTGTGATCACTTTTTCCCTCCCAAATAAAGTGAGGAAAAACGTTTGCTGTTTCTAACCCCAGTGTCACTTTTGGCAAATATGTAACGTATCATTAAAAGACCCATGCGATCACCTCATAGAGCGCAAAATGCAGAATTGGCATAGCTCATTAGTTACAAATTAAAATCTCCTCCAGACCTCACCTTTACATCTGAGCCAGGTCCACAGAATCAGCAAAAACAGACCCTGGTCTAGACTGCTATCGTTTTTCCCCCATTATAGCAAAGCAGAGAAGTCATCCAGTATTAAAACACTCTGGCAGCTTCTGGACACATTTACTTAAGTGAGGTCAAAGGGACGTTTCCCCTGGGGCTCCTTTGGAAACATGGTTAGGATTGCCTTGCACACATTCTTATTGGTTCATTAAAGAAATGCACACATGAAAACAATATTGCAAAGGCTTAATTCCTAGAGATGTTCCTTTAGTGACAGTGAAACTTACAAGTCATGTATTTGATGGACCAGATAATTAACCTCTTGGAAAGCAACTCCTTGGGGACTTCTCCTGCACAAGCACCTTTGAGATGAAGGGGAGTGCTGCTAGGGGGTCACACACAGTGGTCCCCCCAAATGGGGTGGATCCTGCCCTTAATGCTGTTGACAGCTTGATGGGGCAGCAGGGAGCGGAGCTGATTGGGACAAACCCAAAGTTGACAGCAGTAATCCCTTGGGCTCCCCCTTTCTCACCGGGAATCCCAGAAAACAGACAGGAAGATGTTAAGTTATGGCAGAATATTTGCATTTTTATTTATGAATTTTAACCAAGAACTTAAACATTCTGTTATCATTTGAGTTCCAAAATACACCATTTTCATATAAAATGCATAACATTTTCCAGGTGTCACACTAATAAGAAAACAACAACCACCTGGTACCATAAGCATTGACACTTGGCATTAAAAAAAAAAAGTTTCAACCTCCCTGCTAAATTCTTAGTAGGAGATGCACCGGCTGGTTCAGAGTGGTCACTGAAAGGGGGCGGGGGAGGGGTCTGAAGAGGTCCTCGCTGAGCAGAACAGGCCTCCCCCCCCCCACCTCCAAACTTGGCAAACACCACAGGGAATCTCCTGGATTCACAGTGCAGGGGCAATTGTCCACCCATGGGGATTGTTAAGTCAACTCCAGAAGCGACATTAAATTTAAGAGAGAGAGAGAAAGTGACAGGAGGGGGGGCGGTCCTGTCCCTCTGGCAAGGCTCCAAGCAATCAAATACAAAATACAGCCGGCACCCACGGAGGGGTCCTCTTGGCTTTCACAGTACAGAAGGCACAGATTTGGTGCGTGTGGAGGGAAGGAGGGAGAGGGCTGAAGGCACCAAGCAGGAAAAACCCAACAGGGTTGTGGAAGAAGAAGTCAATACCCGCATCCATCGGTATTTTTCAGCTTCAGTTTTGTGCTCCGCTACAGTTTTTTAACCGTACAGTACAGAGAGGGAAAATGCTGGTTTTCGGTTGGGTGGAAGGTGCCCCAGCCTAAACCAGACTTCCATTCCCGGGTGCCGGTTTCCCTTCAGAGTCCTGCGTTTTCAGTCCACCCACGGAGAAGAGGAGTCTAGCCGGCCCCTTCCGCCGAGCATCCACCTCTCCCACCCCCGCCTGCTCTCCCGACATGGGAGGGAGCTCCCGACATGGGAGGGACCCCCCCCCCTCTTTCGGAACCAGCAGCCGCCCAGTCCCCAATTGCACGCCGTCCCTCCGGGCACCCGCAGAATCCCTAACCCCTCCCCAGCCACAGCAGCCACCCGCTGGGCTCAGCCTCGGATTTCGCGCGCCCCCTCCGCACTGAAGCGGGTTCACACGTTGCCTGGGTTGGCCCCCAGCCGTCCAGACTCGTTTCACCGCCAGAGTCCCCGAGCGGGGCGGTCCTTGGGGCTCTCGGGAGCAGGGGGGTTTTTTTCGGGGGGGCCCCCTGAACGCCCCCCCCCCTCTAAGGCACACGATTCGGGACCTCTGCCAACGGGGCTCAGGCCGGTCCGGTCAAAGTTCTGTCGAAGCGCGTCCGCTCTTTTGCGCCGGCGAGGGGCGCGGCAGGCTCCGTCCTCCTCCCCTCTCCGGGCGAAGGGCTGCCCGACGTGGCGGCCGGCCTTCCGGGCACAGCGGAGGGCCCCCGAGCGCCGGTCGCGCCCGCGGCAGGAGGAGAGAGGAGCCGGTGCTCGGCCGGCCGGGGGGCGGGCGGGGTGTTCAGGCGCAGCTGCCCATGGCCTTGACGAGCGAGCTCTCGGGCAGCTGCCGGAAGATGCCGCGGAGAGTGTCGAGCTCGCGGGTGAGCTGCTCGACCCGCTTGCGGAGCCGCTCGTTGTCGGCGCTCAGCTCCAGCACCTTCTGCTGCGTCTCGGCGTTGCGCTGCTTGGCCTTGTCGCGGCTCTTGCGCACGGCGATGTTGTTGCGCTCGCGGCGCACGCGGTACTCGCTGCTGTTCTTGTCCAGGCACTTCTTGCCTTTGCCCCCCGACGACGACGACGACGAGGAGGACGAGGAGGCGGCGGCGTGGA
>NW_015174280.1:1366396-1373954 GCF_001447785.1 Gekko japonicus | reverse complement strand
CTCCTGCTGCTGCTGCTGCTGCTGCTGCTGCTTGCTGTGCTGGAAGAGGTCGGCCAGGAACTCGTCGTTGAAGGCGCCCGGGTCGATGTAGGCGCTCAGGTCGATGGAGTTCTCGTGCTCGCAGATGTCCTGCAGCTCGGCGGCGGGCAGGTAGCCGCTGTAGCCGGGGCCCGGCGGCAGGTGGGGGCCGTGCGCGTGGTGGGGGCCGGCGGGCAGGTGCGCCGCGGAGGGCAGAGGCTGCTGCTGGTGGTGCTGGTGGTGCTGGTGGGGGCGAGGCTGCAGGGCGCTGCTCATCGGAGGGCGCGGGTCCGCCTCGTAGAAGTTGCTCAGCTCCATGGAGTCGCTAAACCGAGCCGCCGCGCATGGTGGGTGGGGGGAGCTCCCAGGCTCAGGCTGCCACCCGACTCACTCTGACGCGCGCAGGGCTGGAGCAGCTCTCCAGTCGACTCGCTCCCGGGCTGCCTTCTCCAGCCCTCGGCCTCCTATTTATACCCCTCCGTTTCCCTGCAGGGCCCTCTAGTGTCCAACCTCCTGGGTTTGCCTGGGAACTTTGACCGGCCTCGCCTCCTCCGCGCCCCGACGACGAGTGCTCCCCAACCCCCGGCCGCCGCCTCCGCCTCCGCCTCCTCCGGGCTGGCTGCCTGGACGGGCCGAGCGCCAGTCCCCTGGAGGCAGTTCGGGAGGCGCACGGACCTGCCTCGGAGGACGGAGGAATGGCGCTCCGGCGCGCGTCGGAGTCTCTCTGGGATGTCTCCACCGGCACCTTCGCTCGCGCGCGGGCGGAATACACCCCAGTCAGGCACCATTCGTTGCAGGCAAGCCCCCCTCCGATTCCGTAGCCTTGAAAGCCGCTCTTCAGCTCCCATGTGCTACCGAACCCGTTCCAAATCCACCCCAAAGCGCACTGTCACCATGCTCAGGGCACTACTCCACACTGCCCTGCTCTAGTGATGACGGTAAAAACGTCTCCCCTCCCCAGTCTGAGGCAGCCTGATCACAAGCCCAAGCCCAAGAACCCTTCCAGGCAATTAATTATAATAATGTTCTTCAGCAGAGCCTTTTTTGGGGGGGGGGGAAGAGATGCCAGAACTCTCAAGAGAGAAATGTTCAATCTGTATACTGAAAACTCACAAACTTTTAAACCTTTTAAAAAGAATTTTGTCGAAGAGGTTCCGGAACTCTGTTGCGGAGCGTTTCCCCAGGAAAAAAAGTCGTGCTTCTATGGCAATGTGTGTAGTATAACCAGGAGATCCAAAGATTGTCTGGCAGCCTTCAGTTCAAACTCTTTTAGCATTGTGTACCACATTATTTATTTGGGGGGCTGAGAGAGCTATGAAAGAGCTGTGACTGACCCAGGGTCACCCAGCTGGCTTCATGGGGAGGAGTGCAGAATCGAACCCGGTTCTCCGGATTAGAGTCCCCCTTGGCTCCTTCCAGGTCACCGTTGGGAATACATGGTGCTGTTGGGATCTTGGCCAGTCCCCCTTTAAATTTTTTCCTCCAAATTACCTGGCAGATTAAAGTTGTCCAGAGGCTTAGAGACCTGGGGGCACTGATAAGGCGTCTTCAGGAAGTGCTTAGAGAAGTCCAAGGTACTTTCAGCCAAGCATTCCAACGGGTGTGTGTGCGTGTGTGCATGTGCACGTGTGCTCGTACCAGCAGAAACGGGCGTTGCTCCAGCGGCCACTTAAAACACTCCATTGTTCCAGCCTTTAAGCTGCACACAAATAAATAAGCAACCTGTCAAACTAAGGCCACCTTCTCCAACTTTTAGGCATGTGTGGCCTGATCCCTTGTGGGTTTACTCAGAAGTAAGGCTTGCTGAGTTCTGTGGGACTGAGTCCCAAAGTAAGCACGCTTAGAATTGCAACCCTGCTGCCTGAAATATTGCACGCTTGCTCTGAAGTAAGTCTTTGCTGAGCTCCTTGTCCAGTACCTGTCCATAGGATATCACAGTGGCTACAGAGGCTGGGTTGATGGGTCTCCTAAATGATATATCCAGACCACTAAGAGACTTTATGAAAAGTACTATACACTCTCAAGCAGCAGAATACCCCCCACCATCTTATAAGGAGCTAGAAGGTGACCTGGATGGCCGAGGCTAGCCCAATCTTGTCAGATCTCAGAAGCTAAGCAGAATCAACCCTAGTTAGTACTTGGATGGGAGACCCCCAAGGAAGTCCAGGGTCGCTACTCAGAGGCAGGCAGTGGCAAACCACCTCTGCTCATCTCTGGCCTGAAAAACCTGATGGGATCACCATATGTTAGCAGCAACTTGGCAGCACTTTCTACCAGAGGATGCAGCCTGTCCTCAATAAGGTTTGGACCAGCTCCAATCGCACCCCCATGTTACCAGGAAACTGACTTCTGCAAGCTACCTCGCAGTGGCAGCTGCAGCAATTTCTTCCCATAGTTGTCAGATTTTGGCACCAGAGGCCACAGCAAATTTGTGCAAATGCTGGATTCTGACTCAGTCCAACAATTTAAAAAAAGGCTACACAGTGGCTGGGAGTTTTGACAAGCAGGCAATTTTCTGCCAGCTTGGCATCAGAAGTCCCTCCCTCTGCCAACAGGAGTAGTGCTTCCAAGTGTACAGATCGCATCAGAGACACTCCTGAAGTCCTCACAGTACCCCTGTAAGGTAGGCCAACGTGGTGCAAATGGCAGAGGCTACCTACACACAAACGGTTTGAACTGGGCTCTTCATGTTTGGAACTCTTAGGCACGCTGATATCATGAGCTCTTTCTATCATACTGAAGGAACCATTTTATCTTCATAACTGGTTCAAAATAGTGAGAACTGACTTTAAAATACAAAAGGATAGGTATCAGAAATTAAAGATTTCTTAGCTAACACCTTGTTTGGGTAATACATTTAGACAAGAACATAAGGAGTGTCCTGCTGGTTCAGATTAGGGGTCCATCGAGTCCAGCTTCCTGTCTCACACAGTGACAAACCAGCTGCCAACAAACAAGGCACAGAGGCTAAGGCCTTTCCATGATGTTGCCTTCTAGCACTTATATCATCATCATCATTAAGATTTCTACCCTGCCCTCCCAGCCAAGGCTGGCTCAGGGCAGCTTACATAAAACACTATATAAATTACAGCAGGGGTCGTTTCGTAGAAAAAGAGCTAGGGGAACTCATTAGCATAACTCATTAGCATATGCCACACCTCCTGACATCAGTGGAAGTGTGTCATAAGGGCTGGCGGGAGTGCAAGGAAGCCCCGCAAAGGCCCTCCCTGGTCCCAGGCAGGCAGGGGTGGGGAGAGGCGGGGAGGGAGCAACTTACCCTCCCTCTTCTCCTGCCTCCTCCTGGCTGAATGAGGGCCGGAAGCGGGGCGGCCGGAAGCAGGGGGCGGGGCTTCATCATGTGCCCCGCCCCCCGTACCTCACCAGGGGGAACGGTCGCCAAGTCGTTGCATTCAAGGAAGGGAACCAACTACCTAATCAACCAAAGATGATAAAAGCAACTCGACAGCAGCTGCTACCTGGGCCTCTATTGTTAAGGAGGCATCCAGGAGCACTCCCAGACTCCTAACCTCCGGCACTGGCACCAAAGAAGCCCCATCGAAGGTTGGGACCGCCCCGGCTCAGGCACAGGACTTTCGTCTTCGTCAGATTCAGTTTCAGCCGGCTCAGTCTGAGCCAGCCAGTCACAGCTTGTAACGCCCTGTCTAGGTCTTCCAGTTTGGAGTCAGACTGACTGCCCAACAACAGATAGAGCTGGGTGCCATCCACATACTGCTGACATCCCAGCCCATGCCTCCTGGCAATCTGGGCAAGGGGGAGCATGTAGATGTCGAAAAGCATTGGGGATAACACTGCCCCTTGAGGCACTCCACAATCCAGTGGGTGTCTCTGTGATCTTCGGCGACAGGAGTGCCCTGAAGGAGTAAGCCTTCTGAATGAATAGGGCCACAGGCTGGAAGGGGGTCGAGCTACTCTACTTCTCCGTCCCCTTCCCCTTAACCACATGCCTGGTCCCACTGTTGTACTGTCCCCTCCCCAGCAGCACTGGAATCGCTTGCCTGATCAGAAGTGTAATGCCTCTGGATGTTGAGGTTTGGGGATGTGAGCTAAGGATGTGGCTAGCAGCTATTGATGAACCTGTCCTCCCAGAATCTGCCTACCTCCCCCCCCCAAAGCCATCTACACTGGTGGCCATCACTGTTCCATAATGTAATTATTTAAGGGGTAAAGAAGTACTTCCTTTTGCCTGACCCAAATCTATTGCTCATCATGTTCATTGGGTGCCCCAATGAAGAAGAGGTGTGTTTGAGTGAGTGCGGGATACTTGTGAGGATCTGTCCCACAAAGAGCAATCCTAAGCAGATCTACTTGAAATCCTACTCGGGTCTAGCCAATGGGCTGACTCCCAGGAAAGTGTTCTTCAGTTTGCACTAACAGTTTGGTCCACAGCTATATTCTGGAGGCATGAGTCCGGAAAAAGTACTAAAGAGAACGGTGCCTGCATGGCCGTTGGAATACATTAGTTCCTTCCGAGTGACGACAGAAAGACACTTGGCTTCCAAATGGCCATAAAAATGAATTGAATTAAGGATTACTGATTAGTTGTTACACAGTGGTTTTTACAAGGCGTCCTCAAACCAGATGGCCAAATAAATTAATTGTCTGCCTAAATGACCATATAAATGTGTAAGGATCATTGGAATCCTGAATAATTCATTGACAGGGAAAAATCAGGAGCCTCTCGGTTGGTTACACGGAGACACAGTTGGCCCCCAAGGAACACAGGTGTCATTTCAGCCAGTTTCTCAAGAAATCTTAACTCCTATATGGAATTTGCCTGGTCCAGGCATGGAGAAAAATGACATATTCAGAGGTTCCCAAACTTATTTTGCCTACTGCCCCCTTTTCAGAAAAAAAATTACTCAGCGCCCCTCTGGACATCTATCTTCAAGAAGTGGACAAAAAGATGCAGTTTATGGATCTGCACCCGGATTGTTCCAGCCCACCTGGATCGTTCCAGTGCCCCCAAGGAGGCAGTATTGCCCACTTTGGGAACCAGGGGACTGATACAAAAATTACGTAAATATATTATTTCAATTCCCTTTCCTGGAACCCGCCAACCAAACTGTGCCGGGGCAATTAGCCACGCCTTCCCCAGCGATATCCAGCCTGTGTGACCGGGGCCTGTGTAGATTTTTTTAAATGTTGCTTTGGCATCAGCTACCACCACAGCCCAAGGATCGTCACTGTGTGACTGAAGGTAAGCTGTGGCAGGCATCTTGTGGCTTGGCTCCTCCTCCTGCTTCAGCCATTTTGTTCCTGCACCTGCCACACTGTGTCGTTATTCCAAAGGGGCCTGCAGGCTCAACAAGGTTGGGGACCCACGAGCCAGAGAGCTTCTTTCCCCATTTTTCATAAAGGCACAGGCTCTTTTCTGGACCAAAAGCCATGGGCACCCAATGCAAAACTTCAGGAAGAAGGTGAAGCATATTACAATAAGGAGAGATTGACAGGATTGGTCAGTGGAGTCTTATGAAATTATTGACCAACCAGAGCCTCATTAGGGTAGTGGAACCAGTTAGAGCGGTGGAAGGTAAGTGAAGGCAAAGTCAATGGGGGTGGTTTGGCTTTGCCGTGCTTGTTGCTCAGGCATGACTTTGCCGAGACTTTGGCTGCGCTATCCAGTAAGGAACAGTGGGTAGAGTTGCCATCCTTCAGGTGGTGGCTGGAGATATCCTGGAATACCAACTTATCTCCAGGATATAAAGATCAATTCCCCTGGTAAAAATGGCTATGTTGGAAGGTAGGTGGACTCAGTGCCATGGTACCCTGCTGAGGGCCCTCCCCCCAAAACCCTGCCTGCCCCAGGCTCCACCCCCCAAATCTCCAGAATTCCTTAACCTAGAGGTGGCAACCATAAATAGGGGACAGGTAGAAAGTTGTTGATGATGACCCATCAAGCTGATTGCTTTGTCCCCCATTAGACTCCCTGAGAGGTCTCCCTCCCCCATTTGCTTTTTAACATCCAGCCCTGTTGAAGAGTTCTGAATTCTTGGCATTCTTCAAAATTCTTCAACAGGGCTGGATGCTAAAAAGCAAATGAGGCTCCTCCCAGGTTTCTCTCCTCCCCTTTTCCACCATAGATGACCACCAAGAGGCTTCAAATCTGCGGCTGGAAATGAGGTCAGAGGGCTGCCCAGCCTCTTTGTCCACTCACAGTGAAGCCAACCTCACAATGTTCCATGTCTCCCTAGGTCATAAGACCACCTCCTATAAAAAGGCCACTGTTACTTACCCCTGCTCTGAGGATGCAATATCTCTCTTGGAGAGGTATCGAGAAGTATCACCCTGCACCTTTTCCCTTCTTTTCTCCCCCTTTCTTCTGTTTCTTTCCCCTGCTTCCTTTCTCTACTTTTCTCTCCCAAATCTGTTTCCTACTCCCCCCACCACATCCCCTCCCTCTCCATACCCTTCTTTTCCCTTCCCCATCCAAGAAGATGAAGACGATACGGGATTGTCCTGGCGGAAGTCAAGTCAGTGAATTACCCAAAACTTCGAGAGGCCTGATTTGGTGCAGTCAGGCCCAGCTATAAAAAGCAGGAGCACCCCACCCACCTTGTTAAGCAGACCGTGCAGGCTTATAGCTCAGTTGAGCCAGGAAGGGATTTTTCCCTGCAGCCTGGTGGACGCAGGTTTTTAGCCGCCTCTGCACTGCCTTCATGGCACACTCAGGTCTCATCTACATGTGACACTCTCCCAGGCTCACCCGAGTCCTGTCAAGGCAGACAGGCATCCAGAGTTCCCATGTTGAAACCTAGGTCTCAGGTGTACGGAGGTCATTGCATTTCCTATGCATCTTTGAAAGAGGTTTAGATGCGGAGTTCCCCAGGCACGACAGAAGAGACTATAAATTCTACAATTTATTAACATATTATAAACATTCTTCTCCACATTATCTTCATTTAATAACAATAGCACCATTTATTTAATGTCTGTTCTCTAAAACATCTAAAAATCCATTATAATAATGTAATAATACAACTGTCAGCGAGCTGCCATGGTGTTCTGTGTTAGTTGTATCTCTATACAGTTGCTACCCCCCCCCCCGCCTGTGCGCCTGTATTTTACTCTGCTGTAATGCCTAAGCCAAACAACTGGAGGATGAACAACATTGTTTCAGAATGGGTATCCTTCATACATTCTATTTTAAGCAGGACAGTATGAAAATAATTAAATTTTCTGCAAAACATTTCTATTTTCCTATCTAAATACTGCTTGTACTACTACTACTGGCAATACAGACCTTGTTGCTTACCAGGAACAGTAGAAGGAAAATTAGGATCACACTTCACATAAAATGGACAGTGTTACAGTTCTACTTTCTGACATTTTGGATTTTTTAAAAAGTGAAAGCCAGGGAAAGCTGAAGGTAGGAACAAACAGAAAAGGAGAGTGGCTTTCTAACAATCTTCATTCTCCCCCCCCCCCCAGTTCAAAACCATCCTTTAACTGTCTTTCTCTTTGCAAGAGGAAATATTGGGGGGGGGCAGTTCCATGACTTCCCATTTGCCGGTGAAAGAGC
>NW_015174280.1:1364327-1366362 GCF_001447785.1 Gekko japonicus | reverse complement strand
TTTCCAGTCTCTCCTCATCTGCCCTCTCTCCTTTCTGTCAGCCTAGGCTGGTTTTGGCTTGGGGGGAAAAAACGCAGTGGCAAAAAAAGTCCCCAGAGCTCCCTCTAATGTACAATTTGAACTTCAGACTTTATATCACAGTGAGCTTGCTGAGATTTTTATTCTGAAACTGGACTCCTTAGACCCAGCATCAAAGAGCCAGTCTCATCAAGGCAATAATCTGAAGAGGTATCTAGTTTTTCTCTCTAATCCATTACTATCTCTTACAGTTCTTCCGTTGCCCAAAAGGACAAACTGTTTAGGGGCTGTAACACCAGTGTTTTACAAGTGTGGGCTCAATCCTATGCTGTCTCATGATCCAGATGCATCTTCCAGTTCTCTGTTTCAAGCTTAGCTTCCCATTGTCGTCCCCCCCCCCCGCACTTATGATTTATGACAAACACTTAAGATAGAAATAGACTTTGTTCTGCACACCAAAGAAAAGAAAACAATGCATCATGTGCTAGCACGCCTCTAATAGGACAGGGAAATTGCAGAGAGTCTATATTACACCCCTGGAGCAATAGCTGCCTCTGCATGCCAGGCCTAAGAACATATGCCAGGTCTGGCTTGAAAAATACCTGGAGACTTTGGGGGTGGATCCAGGGGAGGGTGGGGTTTGGGGAGGGGAGGGGAGGGGCCTCAGCAGGGTACAATGCCATAGAGTCCACCCTCCAAAGCAGCCATTTTCTCCAGTGGAGCTGATCTCTGTCAGCTGGAGATCAGTTGTAAAAGCAGGAGATCCCCAGTCCCCACCTGGAGGCTGGCAACCCTAACATATGCTAGCTGGATTTCTCAAAGTCTTGGGAGCTCCGATAGGTATCTTCCTGTTCTCTACACCAGTGAGAAGGAAACTACGTACCACTCTTGGCCAAAATTGCTTGAAGGACAGGTTGTGGCCCACAGCGCAAGCTGCCTCTCTGGGTCAGGCGCACAGGTAATGATAATCACTTTTGGGTTGGTGCCCATGTCTCCCTCCACCCCTGACGTAAATAGTTACCCACATTCGGGAAAGTAAAACAATGCTATTGTGTTTCTGACCACTCTTTGGGAAAGCAGAAATTGCTACGAACCCAGATCATATACCACAATTGCCTCTCCTGGATAGGCACAGGAAATATGGCAGCTGACTTTCTGGTAGGGTTGCCAGCTCCGGGCTGGGAAACTCCTGGAGATTTGAGGGTGGAGCGTGGGGAGGACAGGGACCTCAGTGGGGTAAAATGCCATAAAGCCCACCCTCCAAAATATCTATTTTCTCCAGGAGAACTGATCTCTGTAGTCTAGAGATGACCTATAATTCTGGAGATTTGCAGGCCTCACCTGGAAGCTGTTAACCCTACTGTCTGGAAAACCTACACACGGCCAGCATCCATCACCTATATACTAGATCACTGGGTTGGATCCAGACTAATTTTTTTTCATCAGTGCAACAGAACTTCCCTGCCTCTCCCCCCCCCCCCAAATTCCTCCCCCAATCTCACTGAAGCCCATTGATTGATCTCTTCAAAATGTTGCTCCTGGGGACAGGGGACCCTGAGAAAAGACATGAGGGAGGGTTGCAGCGGGAAGTGGAAATTGCCAATTTAGTTGGGATCCAACCCATGCTTTGTACCACAGATGAGAAAGCAATGTTGTCATGTACTTGTACTTAGGAATATGAGTCCAGAATACTAGTTGAATCTCCAGACCAGATGCATGCTTTTTTGACATTCCCCATGCATGCTTTCCCTGCTCCTATATCACGTTCCCCGCAGTGGAGATGTGTGCGTATGCATTTATGCCACAGTTATGGAGATAAAGAAATTTCTGCACGTCCAGATTGCAAACCTAGAATACCAGCTGCTTTCCTGAGCTATGTATAATGAAAAATGGTAACTGGCAGGGGTCATTTCCTGCAGGAGCACACAGGAGCGGAGCTCCGGCAGTAAGGAGCCCCGAGAGTGGGCACATGCAACAAGTCCCGCCCCCTGCTCCCAGCAGCCCTCAGTCGGGCCAC
>NW_015174280.1:1356746-1363899 GCF_001447785.1 Gekko japonicus | reverse complement strand
TATCCCATCCAAATACCACCCCTGCAGTTGCATATACTATAGCCAGAATTCCCCTCCCCTGCCATGGACTGAAAGCATCTTGCAAGAGGTGTGTGTGAGATTCCAAATCAGAAAAGGTTATTTGAGCTTGTCAGCCCATTGCCAGAGTTTTGTTCATTTCTATTTTCTGTACAGATCCAATTTATTTTTAGGTGCTGCTGCTGCTTCTCCATCATCAGATGTCATCCGCATGTATCTGAAGTCAACAGTGAACTTCAGATGGCAGGGACTGCAGAAGTGTAATTATTCTGGTTCACATCTGGAGCACCTTAGAGACTGGTTTCTGGTGGCAGGAGCATCCAGAAGTAACTGAAAGAAGTAACTAAGATGCAGTCAATCAGTTACATCTTCACTAGAAAGTTACTTTGGTGTGTCCCAATTTAAATTGTCCCATTGAATCCTGGGGATTGGATTATCAGGGTAGTGAGGGTTCTCTGGTAGAGATCTCTCCCCTCCCAAAACTACAATTCCAAAGAGGATAAAGAATGACCGTTTTAACTCCAGAATGTACACACACACACCACTTTTGTCCCCAATGGGATCCCAAAGTGGCTTGCTTTCTCCCTTTCTCCATTTTATCCTCACACAACCTTGTGAGTTAGGTTAGGCTGAGTTTGCCTCTGGAGCATCACTGCATTTGTTAACTTTGTTGGTTATTTACTCTGCTTTTCTCCTCAGTGTACTTCCACTAGCAGCTTCCACCATCATTCTCCCCTCTTACGTTTTATCCTCCTAACAATGACCTCAAGGCAGCTGTTTTATTACAAAGGAACTTCAGGGTCAGAATGGAAAGGAAATTGCTGAATTACAAATTATTACAACACATGGAACAAAATTTTTCCCAGGACTCAACAGGAATATTGGTTTCTTATCTCATTACATATGCTGAATCATTCAGTCTTCACATATGTATTCTCATACAGAAGGACTAGACTTTACATCCTCTGTATATTAGTGTATTTCTTTTTCAGAACAATATATTAGAATACTGAATGTAATACAAGGAATATTGAAATGTTTGGCTGACATAACATCCCAAAAAAGGTGGGGAAATGCTCTTAAGTGACCTCCATGCCTGAGAGGAGTGAATGGAGAGTCTCAGTCTTATTTGGACATATTTATTGCTTTACAACTGTTGATCTTATAACCTTAGCTTGTTATTTTTTCTCTTTGCATATCTTAAAACATTTTCATCATGTTACATGTTAATTTGTTGTTCTATAAGTCTGAATCTTACATTCCTTCCAATGTATTTGAAAAAGTGTGTGTGCACATGAAAGCTCATACTTTGAATAAAACTTTGTTTGTCTTAAAGGTGCCCCACTGGACTCTAAATGTGTTCCCATGAGGGAGAGTTGGCTGAGAAAGAATGGCTGGCCATAGGTCACCAAGGGAGCAATCCTAACCAGGTCTCTCATGCTCAGAATGTGACACACACATCCAGTAACTTATTGGGAACTTTTCAGTGCATAGCTTCCCTATTGCATCTGCAGTCAAAGGTCACCTTGGAAACGGAAATCTTCATCTCTTGTCCATTATTCTGTGACCCAGAGTGGCTCACATAATTTCCCTCTTCCTTTATATCATCACAACAACCCTGTGAAGTAGGTGAGGCGGAGTGTGTGACTGTCTCAGAATCACCCAGTAAGCTTCAGTGGCAGAGAGGCGGGAATTGAATCCCAGATCCTTCTCAGGCACTCTAACCATTCTACCATACTGGCCGTCTGTTCTGGGGACAGTGGCAGTGATGGGAGGAGGTTGGGATCCAGATGTTAGAATAATATAGAACTAGTCAAGGGGGTTTGGAGAGATGAGGCTTTCCAGATGACATTTCCAGCTGTTTCACCTGAGGTCACAGTTCAACCTCTGATTGACATCAGAAGTTGCAGCTGGGTTCTGTCTCCACCCTGAACTCTTCTGTTTGTTTGAAATGAATGACAGTAGTGAGACATCCTCCAAAATGAGGGAATGTATATAAAAATAGTAATGTCCCTTCTTAGTTTGCTTTGTTCCCACCTCTGACTTTCCCTCTGTCTAGTGCCTCTTGTGAATTTTTCTGACTACTTGTGAATTTTGAACCATTATCAGTTCCTACCTACATCTTCTCTTCCTTTCAATTCCTAATCACCAGTAGTGCCCATCCCTGTAGCCATGGTAAGTGAGATACAGTGGTTGCTAGTAAGGGTTAAAAAAATTCCACTTACACCACACCTCAGACTCCCAGGACTCAACAGGGATATTGATTTCTTATCTCATTACATATGCTGAATCATTCAGTCTTCACATATGTATTCTCATACAGAAGGACTAGACTTTACATCCTCTGTATATTAGTGTATTTCTTTTTCAGAACAATATATTAGAATACTGAATGTAATACAAGGAATATTGAAATGTTTGGCTGACATAACATCCCAAAAAAGGTGGGGAAATGCTCTTAAGTGACCTCCATGCCTGAGAGGAGTGAATGGAGAGTCTCAGTCTTATTTGGACATATTTATTGCTTTACAACTGTTGATCTTATAACCTTAGCTTGTTATTTTTTCTCTTTGCATATCTTAAAACATTTTCATCATGTTACATGTTAATTTGCTGTTCAGCCCCTGTCTAGAAGTCTGAATCTTACATTCCTTCCAATGTATTTGAAAAAGTGTGTGTGCACATGAAAGCTCATACTTTGAATAAAACTTTGTTTGTCTTAAAGGTGCCCCACTGGACTCTAAATGTGTTCCCATGAGGGAGAGTTGGCTGAGAAAGAATGGCTGGCCATAGGTCACCAAGGGAGCAATCCTAACCAGGTCTCACATGCTCAGAATGTGACACACACATCCAGTAACTTATTGGGAACTTTTCAGTGCATAGCTTCCCTATTGCATCTGCAGTCAAAGGTCACCTTGGAAACGGAAATCTTCATCTCTTGTCCATTATTCTGTGACCCAGAGTGGCTCACATAATTTCCCTCTTCCTTTATATCATCACAACAACCCTGTGAAGTAGGTGAGGCGGAGTGTGTGACTGTCTCAGAGTCACCCAGTAAGCTTCAGTGGCAGAGAGTGGGGATTTGAATCTTGGTCTCCCAGATCCTTCTCAGGCACTCTAACCACTATACCATACTGGCCGTCTGTTCTGGGGACAGTAGCAGTGATGGGAGGAGGGAGGAGGTTGGGATCCAGATGTTAGAATAATATAGTACTAGTCAAGAGGGGACTTTGGAGAGATGAGGCTTTCCAGATGACATTTCCAGCTGTTTCACCTGAGGTCACAGTTCAACCTCTGATTGACATCAGAAGTTGCAGCTGGGTTCTGTCTCCACCCTGAACTCTTCTGTTTGTTTGAAATGAATGACAGTAGTGAGACATCCTCCAAAATGAGGGAATGTATATAAAAATAGTAATGTCCCTTCTTAGTTTGCTTTGTTCCCACCTCTGACTTTCCCTCTGTCTAGTGCCTCTTGTGAATTTTTCTGACTACTTGTGAATTTTGAACCATTATCAGTTCCTACCTACATCTTCTCTTCCTTTCAATTCCTAATCACCAGTAGTGCCCATCCCTGTAGCCATGGTAAGTGAGATACAGTGGTTGCTAGTAAGGGTTAAAAAAATTCCACTTACACCACACCTCAGACTTATTTCCATACCTAGCAACCAATGAAGTTCACAGTAAGAATAGAGGCAGCTTCTGCCCAGCTAGGAAAAGGGTCTGAAAACCAAGGGTCAAAAATGAAAGTGGTTGTGTAGAAGTGACCAACCTCCAGCAGAATTGCAGTCTGGAAACATGGTGGTCTGGAAACAGAACGTGGTGAAGGAAGTACCTCAACAAAGGATGTTTCCCTTTGTGATTCTTAGGAGGAAAAGGTGGGGAGGAGGCACTTTCTCCCAGGTTTCTCCCAGGAAAGCTTACAAGTTTCCCAAATATAAACTATTACATTTCCCTCCCAGTCTGCTTTCAGATGGTTTCTTTCCCACCCACAGCAGCACAGCAATTGAGGAGGAGAAGGCAGACAAGCTTGCAGAGGACACAATGTCAGAATCCTGGTTAAATCAGTTCTCAACACCACTCACTTTGAAGAAAGTTTAGTTTATTGAGATGTTGATGAATACTCTACTTAACACGAGCTTTGTTAGGACTGAAGGTGAAAGCGTGGGGATTGCAGATATATTGTCTTCAAGCAAAGGCACTAAAGATCAGGACCCAATCACCCCACCGCATTTGCCCACCAGAAGTAACGGTAAACTACCCCCCCACTAAATACGTACCCCTCTACAGAAATAAGGCAAAACAACAGGTCTCTGCGACACATCAAAGCCTTTAGGAAAACAAAAGCATTCGGTTTCACACCCCTCTTCTCCCCCTTCTTCCTCTATGGCAGGCGAACTATAAAATGCATACTGAGCCTGACACAAGGATAAACTTAAAATCCAGTGGCACCTTTATGACCAACAAAGGTAAATTCCAGGTATGAGCTTTTGTGTGCCACTGGACTCTGAAGGTGCCACTGTTCCCTACTGATTCAGACCAATGCAGCTGACCACAGAGGACAAGGATGTTATTGTAAATCCATGGTGATCAATCCATGGGTTCGGACCCACCTTTAAGACCAACAAAGGTATATTCCAGGTATGAGCTTTTATGTGCCACTGGACTCTAAAGTTGCCACTGTTCTACTGATTCAGACCAACACGGTTGACCACAGAGGACAAGGATGGTATTGTAAATCTGTGGTGATCAATCCATGGGTTGGGACCCACATGTTGCTTACAGAACCTACCTGCTACATTGCGAGCCCCTAAGGAGCCTCCATTTTTTGCTGCAGTTTGGAAGTATCTGCTGCTAACAAACATGCATTGAGCGCAAGAGCCCCATGCCACCTCCCTCTCTTTGCAGACATGGTGAAGTGCAACTGAATGACAAGGTCACTCAACGGTGAAAAGGATTCCTGTTTAATTCAGGGTTGGAGGCTCCGGCCCCTTCTCTATCTGTCACAGGACTGCTATGTCATATGACTTCCTGCCACATGCTAGGGTTCTATGCAGTTTGTGTATTTACAACATTTATACCCCACTTTTCTGCCCTCATCAGGGCCACCTAGGAAGTTAACACTCTAAACTGGATGGCTCAAGCTAGGCTTATCTCATCTGATCCAGGAAGCTAAGCAGGATCATCCCTGGGTATTAGTACTTGGATGGGAGCCCACCAAGGAAGCCCAGGGCTGCTATGCAGAGGCAGGCAATGGCAAACCATCCCTGCTCGTCTCTTGCCTTGAAAACCCTACAGGGTTACCATAAATTGGCTGTGACTTGACAGCACTTTACAGACACACAGGCAGCTAACTGATTAAAAACACACATAATAAAAACATGTCTTAAAAAAGCCATTAAAACCAAACAAAAACACATCATTAAAACAGTTAAAACCAAGGCAAAATACTCATGTAAAAGCTACAATTAAAATATAGGGCAGGAAGGAGGGATCACTGAGAGAACAATGAAAGGAAAAAGTCTTAAACTGCAGGCAGAAGATGGCAACACAAGGGGACAGGCAGGTCTCTCTGGGGAGAGCATTCCAGAGTTAAGATGACACTGCAGAGAAGGTCCTGTCCTGAGTGGCCAGCCATCTAATCTCAGAAGGCAGAGGCACCTTGGAAGGTGACTGTAGTGGTTGGATAGGTTTTTAAGGGAGTAGGTGGTCCTTCAGTTTGCTAATGCATGGCCTGGTAGTTGGTGGGACATGGGGGGAGGCAAGTACTTACTGCAGGGTGGGTTAGGTTATGGGTCATTTCGATCTGCTCAGCCTAGAGGAAGTTGACAAATTGCTTTTATCTGTATGCCCTACCACTTGCTCCCTGGATCCGTGCCCTTCGTGGCTGATTAAAGCTGGCCACTCTGGGTTTCAAGGCGCTCTTAGGGAAATAGTCAACAAGTCCTTCTCGGAGAGACTGTTCCCAGGAGCACTTAAGGAAGCTGTAGTACGTCCCCTCCTTAAAAAACCATCCTTGGATCCGGCCGAATTGGCAAACTACCAGCCAGTTTCCAACTTGACCTATTTGGGCAAGTTAATAGAGAGGGCTGTGGCAATGCAGCTTCAGAGCTTTTTGGATGACACTTCCATTCTAGATCCCTTCCAGTCCAGCTCTCACCTGGGTCATGGGATGGAGATGGCTCTGGTCGCCCTCACAGATGACATCCAGAGGCATCTGGATCGAGGTGGATTGGTGGTGCTGTTGCTGTTGGACCTGTCAGCTGCGATCGACATGGTCGACCATCAGCTACTGGCCCACCACCTTGCCGATGTTGGAAACCAGGGGCCTGCCTTGCAATGGCTCGTCTCTTTCCTCCAAGGCCGGGGACAAAGGGTGGTGCTGGGGAAACAGCTTTCCCAAAGGCACCCACTTGATTGTGGAGTGCCTCAGGGGGCGGTGCTGTCCCCAATGTTATTTAACATCTATATGCGCCCCCTTACCCAGATTGCATGGAGACATGGGTTGGGATGTCATCAGTACGCTGATGGCACCCAGCTCTATCTGTCATTGGGTGGCTGGTCTGACTCCAAACCGGAAGGGGTAAATATTTTTATTTGATTTTATGATATCAGCCTGTCTCATACATACTAACCAAGTCAACCACAAGATTACATAAAGATCCTATAACAACACTTATCTTTACCATCAGCACAGAGTAATACACAGGTCAAATTACATTTCCATGTACATTTTAAGCTTATCTTCACTTTAAACATCTCATCTGTGTTGAGTAAAACCTAATAATACAATTTCCTTAAAGAATACTTGTTAACTTTTCAGAAATCGATTACAAAATTTCTATCCATAATATAGAACCTTCCTACTGTCTTATTGTTCTTAAAATTAACTTTACATCCATCCTCCTGTAATCTGCTGACTCTTTGTTTCCACAATGAAAACAGGGTTTTATATTTCACACATTTTTAAATCCAATTTCTTTTAATACACTTTTTATTTTCTGTCCGTCTTTACACTCTTTAAATTCATTAGTCTTCTCCTGAATGCCTTTATAACATATTTAACTAGAGGGTTTACTATTCTATTTTAAGACTTAAATTTTTACATTTTATTAGTGCCATTATCTTTTCGTTATTA
>NW_015174280.1:1345064-1355109 GCF_001447785.1 Gekko japonicus | reverse complement strand
TGTCTCTCCTGCAGCGCATGGCTCCGCCTTCTTCTGGCCTCAGCAACGTACCTTCCGGCTCCGCTGGGCCAGCACTCGGCGTTCTTGCGCGCCCTTTCTTGGCGGCAGCCACTCTGATGTCTTCGTCTCTTCGGCCGCCAGGGATCGCTCCTCCGGCCGTGCCTGCTCGCCATTGCTGCCGCATCGCCACGCCACGCCATCTGCACAGAAACCGATGCCTCGCCGCCGCCGCCGCAACCACCACGCCAGGCAGGGTGCCCCCCACCCCACTAAGGGTGGGTACCCATTTATCTACTTGCAATTATGTTGCTTTCGAACCGCTGGGTACGCGGGAGCTGGGACAAGGGTCGAGAGCTCACCCCGACCGCGGTGGTACTCGAACAGCCATAGTGACTGCTCGAGATGTTGTTACTTGAGCAGGCATTAACTGCCTGCGCCACCGCTCCCTATTAAAACCTAAATACATAGCTTAAATTATTTTACCCAGCTCTAATATTCCCCTTATCCTTATTTTTCAAATTGTGCTTACTAAGCCATTCCTACTCCCACCTGAATTTATTCTTCCCTATACCTACCACCAATCCACTGTAACAAATAAATAAATACCACCAGTCCACTGTAACAAATAAATAAATACATAAATAGATAAGTTAAGGGTCATTTTTCCATTTTATCCTACATTCCGGGAAAATCAGACTTTCTAGCTTTTATACAGTTTGTTCTTCCATCTAATCATTTGTAGTCTCCTTTTCTGCCTCAACATGTCCACTTGTCTTCTTCCTTTATTCATTCCAAGTCTTTCCCTTCTCCCCTCTCTGATTTTCAACCAGTCTGTTTCTCCTGTTTTGATGTTGTTCCCTTTAAATTTCCAAGCCCGACGCTTCCTTCTTGTAACCCTTCTGTCTCTTTCTCTTTCATTGTTCATCCGTTGTTTCTTTCCCTTTATCAGTCCTGGCTTAGCACACGATAGTGGCAGTTGTTTTCTTTCCCTTTTAGGTACTTTTTCATCCAGTAGTAGTTGAGTTTTTCATTGTCCTTCACAATTATCAGCTCTGGGTTTTCTTCCCCTTCCCCTTCCTGAACGCTCTCCTTTTGACAGTCCTCTAACCTCTCCTGTTTTTCCACCTTTTCAGTTTCTGTCTGAACATTATACTTTTTTCCCAATAGTCCCGCACATGCCTCTTCGCAACCCTTTCGAACTGCCTCTTTCACCATTTCAAGGAATTGCTCAACCGTCATCTCACATACATACATATTATCCTCAGGCTCCTCCTCCATAGCCATCTTGCCTTCCATTTTCAACCGGCTCTTCAAAACAAATCATTCAGAATACTCTCATATATGTTCTTTTCTCCTTTTATCAGTCATTGCCCTTTTTGTAGGTCAACTAATCCAATACATTACAAAGACACCAACAAAAAGTCCTTCTCTTCCCCATGTCGATTTCCATTTCACAATTAAGTCCCGCAATTCTCCCGGCCACCGTCATTTACAAGTCTGGACCTTTTCGTTTTGGGGCTTTCCCTTTTTAACATTCCAAGACAGTCTTACTCGCACATTGCTTTACTCTTTTCCTTTGTTGCTGCGCTTTTATTTCTTCTTATAGTTAAAAGGACGGATGGCAGAATCTAATAGGAGCATGGCAGCCATGTTCCTTCCATCAGGCTCGTCTCCTTCCTCCAAGGCCGGGGACAGAGGGTGGCGCTGGGGAAACAGCTTTCCCAAAGGCACCCACTTGATTCTGGAGTGCCTCAGGGGGCGGTGCTGTCCCCAATGTTATTTAACATCTATATGCGCCCCCTTGCCCAGATTGCATGGAGACACGGGTTGGGATGTCATCAGTACACTGATGGTACCCAGCTCTATCTGTCATTGGGTAGCTGGTCTGACTCTAAACCAGAAGATCTTGATCGGATGTTACAAGATGTGGCTGATTGGTTTAGGCTGAGCCAACTGAAATTGAATCCGATGAAGACGGAGGTCTTATGCCTGAGTCGAGGTGGACTAGGGGTAGGGATCCCACTCCCGACCTTCGATGGGGCTCCGCTGGTGCCAGCGCCGGAGGTTAGGAGTTTGGGAGTGCTCCTGGATGCCTCCTTAACAATGGAGGCCCAGGTAGCAGCCACTGCCAAATAGACCTTTTATCATCTTTAGCTGATTAGGCCGTTGGTTCCCTTCCTTGAATGCAACATCTTGGCAACAGTGATCCATGCGATGGTCACCTTGAGGTTAGACTACTGTAATGCTCTCTACATGGGGCTGCCCTTACCTCAAATTCGGAAGCTACAGCTGGTGCAAAATGCTACAGCCAGGCTGGGTCAGCACATTCAGCCTGCGTTGAAGTCATTGCACTGGCTACCGATAGCATACCGAATTTGCTTTAAGGTGCTGGTTCTTAAAGCCCTTTATGGTCAGGGACATACATACCTGAGGGACCGCCTTTCCCCACATGTCCCCCAGAGAGCACTGCAATCAGGGTCTCAACACCGACTCACCCTTCCCGGACCAAAGGATGCCAGGCTAGCTTCAACCAGGGCCAGGGCTTTCTTGGTGGCGGCCCCCCTCTGGTGGAACGAGCTCCCGGAGGAGATCAGGGCCCTGCGGGACCTTATGCAGTTTCATAGGGCCTGCAAAACAGAGCTGCTCTGCTAAGCGTTCAGTTAGGAACTGCCCCGGGAGAATGCCCTGTCCCCTGAAATCTTTGAGGCAGCCTGAGCCACCCGCACAATATTAGATCGAGATCAACCACCAGGATGGTAAGAAAGTTTGAGCGCAACCCCAAATGTAATGCTGAACTTATCTGCTTAATGATATTACTTATTGTTAGCACCTTTTAATGTTGCAATTGTTACATGCTTTTATGATTATTATACTATTTTTATCCTGTTGCAAGCCGCCCTGAGCCGGCCACGGCTGCGAGGGCGGGGTATAAATGTAATAAATAAATAAACAAATCTTTGTTACCATGCAATGACGTAGGGATGTAGAGAGTTTCAGTTTTCACAAAGATGTTGATGATTTCCAGGTATATCAAGAATCAAGAGGGGAGCTGTTGTAATTTATTGTGAAGCCTTCAACATCATTCAGAAAGGTGAGCAATGGACAAAAGCATAAGTCACTGGCTCTCAAACTGTGTACTGCTGCACACACAGCTGAAGTGTGCCTTAAGAAATAACGCTCCCACCAATGTATTGTGTGAGCCTTGGAACAGGGATGCCTGAGTGCACAGAAATTGTTTCAACGTTTGGGTCTGTGGTGTTGTGCACGTTTTATTTGAATTTTAAAAAATATTTTCATGTCACGTGTTTGGAGGCATTATTGTATTCAGATGATGTTCACATGGGAACAGCTCCTCCACCCTGCACTTGGGATAAAATTCTGAATGACCGTAGCCTTCACTCAAGGGACTCCCCTCACCAAACTACAGAGAAAGAAGAGAAAGGCTCTCCATTTTACAGGCAATAAAGAGTATCCCTTGCAGAGTGGCCTCACTGAGGCAGGAGGAGGAGGTTTCTCATTGTCCTTTCCTGCTGCCAGGAGCTGGAACCTCATGCTGGCACTGGTCCTCTGTGCAGTACCAGTGGGGATGCCAGCCTCCCCTGGAATTACAGCTCATCTCCAGACTACAGAGGTCAGTTCCCTTAGAGAAAATGGATGCTTTGGAGCGTGGATTCTGTGGCATTGTACCCCACTAAAATTCCCGTCCTCCCCAGGCTCCATCCCCAAATCCCCAGCTTTCCAGCCTGGATTTGGCAACCCTACTATTCAATACTGGGTTCTAGATGCATGGCAGTGAGCGGCTCAGGTTTATTCAGGGATTTCAGCAAAAAAAACCAAGACAAGACTCCAGAGCCTCAGCTCTGTTAAATAGCATGCAATTGCCACACCCAAACACACCCCACTCCCAGTGATAGGCTATTTACATAACATTACTACTTGATTGGTTTATTCCAGAGTCCTGGTCAGCTATTGTTCTTGTGCTCTAAACTCAATCAGTCTCTGGGGTGATTCAGTAAGGGATGATTCAATCCCAGTACATAACACCTACCCCCCATCCCCTGCCGGTGACTAGGGAGGTCCTGGCAACCCCAGCCAGCAGGCATAGGAGCCTGCTGTTCAAGAGAAATGGCAAGGAGCTGTAAATTCTGCAGGCACATGCACTTGAAACCAGTGGCAGACCCTGGCCCTTCATTTTTGGGACCCTGAAGCTTGAACTGTTATGGGGGTCCCTTCTCAACCAGCAACAATAGGGCAACATCCAACAAGGTCCAAAGGGCCTTGCTGCCCTTGCAAGGACCTCAAGGCCCAAATGGTGAAGAATGGGATTGTGGGGTGGAGCCCTTGAAAATGGCCCATATAGTGAGCCCCTTCCCACCAGCAACGAGGCCTGGGTAACCGCAGTTCGGGTGCTGCAAGCCCCTGAGAAAATTTTGAAATCTGACCAATTACAGGTACATTTTGAGGCCATATGAAATGGGTATTAGAGCATATTCTAAAGTCAATATTAAGCACTTCAACCCATTGGCTTATGAGTCTGTCACTAAAATAGCCTTATTTTAATAACAGACCCAAAAACTCCATCAATTTTGTTGCAAATTTCACTCATTAAAAAAAAAGTTGCTTCAGTGCCCCTCCAGGATTAGGGGCCCTGACGCTTAAGCTTCATTAGTTTCATAGGAGATCCACCTCTGCTTGAAAACTGCTTTCCTTACATCGAGAAACCAGAAAGCTTGCTGAGGGAAAAAAAGTTTAAAATAACACACCACAGTGACAGAAGGGACAGGACGATGTGGGCTTTACCCACATTATTGTAAAATAAACCCTACACTCTTCACAGCTTTACATGTGAATAGCTTGGGTCCCTCCCTAAGCTAGCAGTGAGCCAGCAGTGTGATAGGGAGAAATGTGCCCTGCAAAACTAGAACTAAGCCCATATCTGCTGAGTCACTCTCCTTCCAGCCCTCTCTGAACCCTTGGAAATGGAAACTGAAAGCAGTGTACAGCCACAGATGTTTGGCACCATCTGGGAAAAACTGCTACAGCTGGCAGTTGGTTTGGTGGCCACAAGTCGGAGAAAAGTTCAGATCATTTGCGGTTAGCAAAAAGCGTGCTTGGCCGGGGCTTTGATTAGTTAGTTTCTGCATATACATCCCTGTTTTCTACCAATATCTGGGTGGAAGAATGAACGACGCACAGGGACTCCTTGATGCAGCCTCTCTGTGCTACCATTGACAGGCACCAGCATCACTTGTGTCCAGAAAACACAGCCCTGCCCCTGACCAGTTAGAGACAAGGAAAGGTGGGGTGATGAAAAACAGTATTGCAAGCAGGGTGTCTGTCTGCCCTTGTTCTGGGGATCTGGCTGGGGAAAGGAGTGTGTGCAGATGTGTGCATTTCCCTTCAGTTTTCATTCAGGGGGAAAAACCCTGTGCCACAGGTGCCAGTCTCAGGAATACTGATGTATGTGTGTAAATCTGCATTAACTGCAGATACATATATGTTGTTACCCACCCTGAGACTATATTGTGGGGAGGGTGGGCTATAAGTTTAATGAAATAAAATTAAATTAAAAATACTTGCTGAAGTAGGTAATTGCCTTTAAGAATTCAATGCTCTTCAAAGAAAAAAAAAACAACAAATAAATTCAGGCCTAAAGTGCAATTAGACTTTTTATCCCCCCCCCCCCCCCATGTAAATTGGTGTATGTGTTTCATCCCATTCTGACTGCAGTACTGAACCAGCCAAAAAGCCAGTGCTTCTACTGTGCCATGTTCTATGCTTAGTTTTTCCCTGTTCTGATCCATCAAATATCCTTTCTGGAAATGGCTGGAGCTTTCTATCCCTCCTTGTGCCAGTCCAGTATTTGCTTAATAACTTGATAGTTTATTACGCATCACAAAATATTAGTATTCAGTGCCTTGAATATTATGGAGAATGTTTTATAAATTCCCTAATAATTATGGGTGTGGGGAATCCCCCCCCTCCCGACCTGTGGTTAACAGACTTCTTGGAAACATGCTCCAAACGTGTTTCTCCAGCACCAATCTGTCAAAAACCCTCACAGCCTGGTTTGTGCCTTTGACAATAAAGAACAGGCGTGGCAATCCCTAAAGCCTGGGAATGAGAAGAGGCATGCTCTTATTCCTAGCGGGTGTCCCTTTTTTCTAACTCAGGCTTGTTTGGGCCTTTGAGAATCTAGTAGCGAGCGTGGATTCTCAGCCTCTGGGTCATGTTTCTGAACTGCCATTCTGTGTGTGGGTTACTGTGGACAGGAATTGGAAGCTTAAGTGGGGCAGGAGGGGGTTTCCATGAGCCAAAGGGACCTCCTGCCCATGCTGAAAACCAGCAAGTTTCTTAGTCCCCCTCCCCCCATGCCTTAGCTCAATTTGCAGAGTACTAATGTCTGAGAGTGGGAGCTGTGGTGGCTCAAGTGGTTAAGACGCTGAACTGCAGGCTATGGAAGGTCGGTAGTTCAGCAGTTCGAGACCTGAGTGCCGCATGACAGAGTGAGCTCCCGTCTCTAGTTCTAGCTCCTGCCAACCTAGCAGTTCAAAAGCAAGAAATTGCAAGTAGATAAATAGGTACCACTTCAGTGGGGTTTGATCCCCCAGTCCTCCACTTGCAGCTGCTGGATGACCTTGGGCAAGCCATAGTTCTGTCATGGCTGTTCTTGAAAAAGAGCAGTTTCTGTCAAGAGCTCTCTCAGCCCCACCTACCTCACAGCGTGTCTGTTGTGGGGAGGGGAAGGGAAAGGAGATTGTAAACTGCTCTAAGACTCCAAGTGAAGGCCAGGGTATAAAACCAGTCTCCTCCTCCTCCTCCTCCTCTTCTTGCCAATCCCTGTTCTTGTAATGGTAGCCAACAGCCCTGCTAAATTTGGGACTGCAGCCACACACCCTTACCTTTATCATCCTAATTACAGTTAAAATAGGGGAATGGGGTGGGGAAGTTGGAGAGAAAGAGAAGAGGAGGGGGATGGAGCTAGGGTTCATCATTTATTTATTTTCTTTTATTTCTATCTCACCCTCCTCACGAACAGGCTCAGAGCGGGTTACAAGGTCACATAAAAGTTGTGACAATAACAGTATCAAATTAAAATGACATGTAAAAATTCAGAAGGTTGAAATTTAAAATTTAGTATCAGAAGACCAGAGAACCAGAGCGAAAGTAGCCTCGGTAGCGATGCTCGGATGGAGCCTTCTAAGCGGTGTTGTCGGATGTGAAGCCACTGACCACAAGGCCAGGGCTGTCTGCAGGGGAGGCAAAAAACCCGGAAAATGTGGAGGCCTGCTGCCTAACTGAAAACAACCGCCACACACCCTTACCTTTATCATCCTAATTACAGTTCAAATAAGGGAATGGGGTGGGGAAGATGGAGAGAAAGAGAAGAGGAGGGGGATGGAGCTAGGGTTCATCATTTATTTATTTTCTTTTATTTCTATCTCACCCTCCTCACGAACAGGCTCAGAGCGGGTTACAAGGTCACATAAAAGTTGTGACAATAACAGTATCAAATTAAAATGACATGTAAAAATTCAGAAGGTTAAAATTTAAAATTTAGTACCAGAAGACCAGAGAACCAGAGCGAAAGTAGCCTCGGCAGCGATGCTCGGATGGAGCCTTCTAAGCGGTGTTGTCGGACGTGAAGCCACTGACCACAAGGCCAGGGCTGTCTGCAGGGGAGGCCAAAAAACGGAAAATTTGGAGGCCTGCTGCCTACCTGAAAACAACCCCATGAGATGGGTGAGAGAGGATGAGTGGCCCAAGGGCCCCCAGCAGGTTTCATGGCAGTGTGGCAACTAGAACCAGGGTCTTCCAGCAGGCCCTTTTCACAGACACCAGTCACTACACTACACTGTTGCTTGATTCTGCTCTAGACAGAGACACTAAAGAACCACGACGGGAGGTTATATTAACTGGGCCTTTCTCCCTTGCCACCCTGTATGTGTGGAATCCTCTAACACCCACATGGTGCCATTTCTTTCTTTGTTGAAATCCCTCCTCAAAACTCACCTCTTTGTGAATCCTCTGGCTTCAACACAAACTGAACTGCAGCCTATTTCTGAGCAGCACGGCCATCCCTTATCAGCCCTGTCTCTTTTTCCTCCTCCTTTTGTGGCTCTCCACTGTTGTTGGTTTTTTTATTGTTAAGGTCCTTGGAACAGCAACATGTTAGGTTTTCTTTTCCTGTAACGTTCAGCATGGCTCCATCTAAATTGTACAAGTGTTGTGATCATTGTAGAGAATTAGAATATGGGGAGGAGAAAAACACAAAAAGGGAAATATGGTGGAAGAGGTGGCGGTGGTTTAAGGAGGTTAATCCTCCAGTCCTGTAGGTCATCTTGCCTTACTTTCTCCCCTTATAGGAAAGGTTAGGCTAGATTAGGTTATTAATGTTGTTGATGTTATTATTAACATTATTAAAGTTATTAATTGCGTTGATGTTATTAATGTAATTATTATCATTGTTGGTAAAGTTGTTACTTTTGTTAATGTGGTTAATGCTGTTAATATGAATTACAGAATTATTGAATTATGTAATCATTGAACTGCTGCATCGTAAGACTTTGATCTTGGGTTTGTAATCGGTTATTTGTTTTGTATTTTATTTTTTTTATTGTGTATTGTGAATTTTGAATGTTGAAATGCTGAAAATGTTTTCCTAGTTTGTATGTTGAAAGGTTTTTTAAATAAAAATCACTATTTTCCTTTTAAAAAATCTATATTTTCCATCTAAATTGACAATGCTATGGAAATGAATTCAGCAGCAGCAACTTCATTCAGCCTGAGATCTGATAACAAAAGTTTTTAAAAAGGCAAAATGCAGCTGAATCCAAAATGTTTGAAACCCATTTTTCTGTTCCAGAAGGTTGAAAAAAGCCAGATGGGAGCATGGGCTATTATCTGATTCTGACCAACCAAGATGAAGTCATGGGAAACATGAAAAGTAGAAGCAGATGTACAAGTGTGAGAAACAGTCAAGGGATAGAGAAGATGAGAGGGTGGTCAGGTGGAAAATGGGAAAGGAGGTCTTGTTAAGAAGAGAGAGAGGAAACTGGTGTGTCTCTTGTCGTGCAGGAGCAAGAGAAGCTTGCAGGTGTCTACCACAAGGATTAGGTGAGTGCTCCCTAATCCTTTTTTTAAAATAATCTATGTATTAATTTTCAGACAAACAAACATACCTAATATACTCATACCCTTAACTACATCACAAAAATCACAAGTAAGTTGACAAAAATAATTACACCTTCCTTACATTTCATATTCTTTTTCCCTTTAACTCTCTTACTATATTTCAAGATCTAATTCATTTTTCTGATATCAATAATAATAATAAATCACAATATCAACTCATATAACAAAGCCATTCGTGCTGTTAATTAGCCTCTGTGATGACCCCTTAACTGGGGAGGTCTGGTTTTACTTTAAAATGTTTTTTCTGTTTTGTTTTACTCTGTATATCTGGCTGCCACCAGGAAATTTTAAGGCTTTCCAAACCTTTATAATATAATATTTTTTCCTACTGGGTGGGTAGGTCGGGTCTTTAGGCTTTCAAGGGACTATGTGTTCCTCAGGATGTATTTATTTCAGAGCTGGTATACTTGAATGAAATAGGATTTATTTAAATAAAGCATAAATACGAGGGTAGAACCATGTAACTAGTAAAGTAGGTATAACACACAGTTTGCTCCCTACTGACAGGGATTTTTCATAGGTAACTTTGTAACACTTTTCCTTCAAGTCCATATAATCTTTACTGTTTCCTAGACTCTCAGCTTTCAGCTTATAACTCCTATAACACAGAACTGAATGTCTCTCCTTTCACACACAAATATTTAACTCAGAACTCTTATATCATACAAGACTGCTTCACTCTTTTCATACACAGGACCAACTTATCCCACACAAGGATGTGTCTCCTTCTCTCAGAGACAGAACTTAACTGACTTAACAACTGTCGTTTTCAACTGTCCCAACTCTATCTGTCACTCTTGAGAGACATAAATATCATCCACACAGCATCACTTCCAAAACCCCTCCCCCT
>NW_015174280.1:1343989-1344959 GCF_001447785.1 Gekko japonicus | reverse complement strand
GTTTAACAATCCCACATATACCTTGCTTCTAATTTTCTTTATATTATGAGCTATCTTAAGTAACACACTTTGCTTAGGGTTGCCAAGTCTTCTTACCTTGGCAGTGGGGGAGCCTCTCCGGGCTCTGGGAGCTCCTTGGTGGTGTGCGCGCTTTGCGCGCGCGCCGCCAGCACATCACAGGAAGTTACGTGCTACATCGCTCACGTTGAGGGCGTGGCCCAGATCATCAGAGGGAAAACCATAGAATTTTCCCTCCGACGATCTGGGCCACGCCCCCAACATGAGCGACGTGGCTGCGTCACCTCTGGTGACGCAGCCACGCTGCGCTTCAGGGGGTGAAGTTCCCCCCGGGGCCCGATTCTGCGGCGGCGGAAATTGGGCCTCCAAAGCAGGGGGTTCCCCGCCCCCACTTGGCAGCCCTAACTTTGCCCTAACTATTAGGCTCATCTAGACATTTAACACTCTTCAGATAACATTTACACATGTTGTACACATTGCTTATGAAACACGTTGTACTCTGCCACTGACTAACAGTCCGTTTAACTTAGTAGGTGCACTTAACACTTCCATGGAGCATATGTTAAGTGCCTTTGATTATTCTAATCACAGTGACTGAAATCAATCATGCATATATTCACTTTGGTTCATTGCTTAAAGGCATTCTGGGTAAAATACCAGATGCTGACAGGCAGTAACTGATGACCTGGCTTGTTCTTGCAAATTGTAATGGCGCATGCTCCTGATGTCAGTTTGCTTGCGTTAGATGAAGAACACTGCATGATGTAGTAATATTTGTTACAATTAGATACTTTTTAGAATCTCACAGAATGGGAAGAAGAAAGCCTATTGTTCAACGGAAGAAGGTATATTTTTGCCTGAGAAAATCCAGCCTACAGGTTCGAGCCCAATCAGAATGGTGTGATGGATATATGACAAAGTTTGATGGAACCAATAATTGTGATTTATTTCT
>NW_015174280.1:1320354-1343450 GCF_001447785.1 Gekko japonicus | reverse complement strand
TCCTGACTCACATTTTGTGAGGTTTTGAGAATATTATTACAAGCAGTTCTAAAATCTTGTGATATTTCTCTCACCAATAGATTTTTAAACTGTTCCACTGTGAAAGTTACAATTTCAACATCCGGGTCTCATTCCTCGCTGTTCTCTCCCAACTCCATTTCAACGTTTCAACATGCAGGGCAATATAGGACAACCCTCCCGCCACGATGCCAAAGCGAGGAGGGGCCAAAAGGAAGCTCCCTGCCACCTAGCTCACAGGTTTTTTTAAGCCTCCAGCTCACACTTTCTTTGTGTTAGCTCAGGAAGGAGGACTCCAGAGCAAACTAAATTATGCAGCAGCCAAATCACTCACTCACAACTTTCATGCCAGTAGCTCACAATGTAGAATTTTTGCTCATAAGACTACACAGCTTAGAGGGAGCATTGCCATTTACCCAGAGCCCTGACCTGGCTGGCCGAGGCTAGCCTCATCACATCATATCTTGGAAGCTAAGCAGGGTCAGCCTTGATGAGTACTTGGATGGGAGATTCTCCAGGGAGTCCAGGGTTGCTACACAGAGGGAGACAAGGGCTAAACCCCTCTGTTCATCTCATTTTGTAAACTGTATGGGACCCACACATGTCAGCTGCGATTTGACAGCACTTTCCACCACCATTGTCCTGGAACAGTTCCTGTGGCCAGATGAATGTTGCTGGTAAAATTACTGCCCTTATTTTGTATCTTGGGAAGATTCCGGAGATGGTTTTCTTGGGGGGGGGGAGTCTTCCTGTGTGGACCTCCAGGGCTAGTCATAGGTTGCCAACATCTTCCATCAATGTATTCAAGGCACCATTCATCTGTGCAGTACCTCTCCCTTCCTGGGAGTCTTTCCCTAAGGAAAGGAGAACTGCATCCCATCATTTCATATATCGAGTCAAACTGACCAAGTGAAGAAGAAGAAGAGAAGAGAAGAGATTGGATTTATACCCCGCCCTTCACTACCCAAAGGTGTCTCAGAGCGGCTTACAAACTCCTTTCCCTTCCCCTCCCCACAACAGACACCCTGTGAGGCAGGTGGGACTGAGAGAACTCTGGCAGAAACTGCTCTTTTTCAAGAACAGCTGTGCCAGAATTATGGCTTGCCCAGGGTCATCCAGCCAGGTGCAAGTGGAGGAGTGGGGAATCAAACCCGGTTCTCCCAGATTAGAGTCCGCGCACTTAACCACTACACCATACTGCTTTCCTGTCCTGCATAGCCAGGTTCCATCTTACTCGATCCAAGGAGGAGGTCCTCTTGCAGATGGAATCCACACCCTCTTCACTGGTGGTGTTACACCAAAGTCAGCTGTCAGCTGTCTCAATCTGCTTGTGGGTCCTTGACCTCAGGGCAATCAATTGAATGGAGCAATAGTTGTAACCCCCCCAAATGAGGAAACTTAAATTAGATACCACTCTCAGAAGACTTCCTCCTACGAAGAAACAAACATGTATACTATAGGAAACATACAGATCCCCATTAACTCAGGATGTTTGGATTGCTGTCCCTGCCGTTATCACCCCCTCCCCGATCAAGATTCATCCTAGTCCATTATAACACCAGAAGCCCCAGATCTGGAAAAGTATGCTACATTTTAAGGCACTTTGCCTTTTAAAGAATATAAGAAGAGTCCTGCTGGATCGGACCAGTGGTCCATCTAGTCCAGCATCCTGTTTCACACAGTGGTCAACCAGTTGCCCTGAAGGGCCAACACAGAGGCCAAGCCTTTCCCCTATGTCACTTCCTAGCATTGGTATTCAAAAGTTTACTGCCTCTGAATGTAAAAGTTCCCTTGTAGTTACTGTTGCTAGTAATAACTGATGGACCTCTCTGTGCTCCTGGCCATCACTTTGTCCACTGGAGGTGAATTCCACAATTTCTTCACTGACTAAAGAAGAACTGACCGGAAGCCATTTCCCATCAACTCCATTGGGTGACCATGACTTCTAGAATTATGGGAGAGGGAGAGGTTCTCTCTACTCACTTTCTACATACATGTTTGTTGTTGTTCAGTCGCACAGTCGAGTCTGACTCTTCGCGACCCCATGGACCAGAGCACACCACTGGGTTTTCCCAAAACTGTACCTGCTCAAACATGCTGCCATTTCAAACTGATCAGTAGCCATTAGTTCCACTAAAAATTATATCGTTCACCACAGAAGGATAGGATTTTATTGAAACATAGCATTCATCGATGACTGATTTAGGAGATTTGTGAGTGATTTTTAAAAGATGTCTCTTTAAACGATTGCCTGCTCAGTAGAGCATTTATGCAGCCAGGACGAGGGGTGGGGTAGAAGAATCAGGGTGAGAATGTGCATGTGTGAAAAGCCAATTGCTCTGTTCTGCATAGTTAGTAAGGAAGGAATACAATGAAACAATCTGATCAAACACGGGTGAATAGCTTGATGAACCGTTGAACTGATCATCAAAAAATCAGGTCTTTGTACCTGGCAGGATGCAAGCCAAACTGGCAGGTGATCAAGCATCCCTATACATAAGTAGTGCTACGATATAGTCCACTTCCATCAATGTCCAGTTGAACTGAAGGTGCTCTGTTTGTAGACCTCTTCTTCCTTTCCTCTGGGGTTTATACTTTTCCTCCTGGCTATTTTCAGCCCCTTTCTCCTTGAGGTCCAGGCACCCATAGCATCACAGCCTCCCGAGTGGATTGCAAGTCCTAATCTCCAGAGGCCACATTACCCAGGGTTATATCTGGGCTGGAGTTTGGTTTTTCTACTCCAGGACAGTGAGTAACAGTCTGTGAGTTCTTCAGCTTGGGGATAGGAGCTGTCTTATACTTACTAACTCACAGGGGGCCTGGGTGGTAGGGAGTGGTAAAATGCTAAATAAATTGTTTAAGAACTGTTCCCTCTATAGGTCATAGCTACTTGTACCACTAGCCACTGGTATAATTGTTTATGAATGCAGATAAGGCCATTTCTATGAATGGTTCAGCATCCTATACTAATTGGGACATAATGTGGAGACAGCACTGCCAATCCAGTGGAATGGGCGATCACTGCCCTGCCATTTCAGTGATTGTAGAAGGGGGATGATATGGTGTAGGGGAGCCGGTCCTGGAAGCTTGCTTCCAACTTGGCATCACATTCCGTGTATGAGCATTCCCTAAAGTAACAACAACATTGGTCACAAATGCAGCAGGTTCCTTGCTTCTTCTGGATTCTGAATGTCTCATTCTCTTTATTCTTTGGAGCAATCTCTTAATGGGTGTGCTCTCAGTCTCCTCTGAGGTCCAGACTACATGTAATTTTGGAATCCATGATCTAACTGCAGATGAACATATGGATCAGTGCTCAAACACTGGGAAAGGTTTTTGTTTTTTACAAAAAACTATTTTGTACACATTATTTCCCTCATTAAAGTCACTCCCCACTACCATGACTTTTGGCCCTGGTAGAAGGGCTCAAGTGGTTAAGACACTGAACTGAACTGCAAGCTGTGGAAGGTCAGTAGTTCAGGAGTTCAAGACCCGGGTGCCGCAAGATGGGGTGAGCTCCCGTCTCTAGTTCCAGCTCCTGCCAACCGCTGGGTTGCACTGGGGTTTCCCAAAACTGCACCAGCTCAAACATGCTGCCATTTCAAACTGTTCAGTGGCCATTATATCGTTCACCACAGAAGGATAGGATTTTATTGAAACATAGCATTCATCGATGACTGATTTAGGAGATTTGTGAGTGATTTTTTTAAAAAAATGTCTCTTTAAACGATTGCCTGCTCAGTAGAGCATTTATGCAGCCAGGACGGGGGGTGGGGTAGAAGAATCAGGCTGTGTGAGAACGTGCACGTGTGAAAAGCCAGTTGCTCTGTCCTGCATAGTTAGTAAGGAAGGAATACAATGAAACAATCTGATCAAACACGGGTGAATGGCTTGATGAACCATTGAACTGATCATCAAAAAAATCAGGTCTTTGTACCTGGCAAACAGGATGCAAGCCAAACTGGGAGGTGTTCAAGCATCCCTATACAGAAGGAGTGCTACGATATAGTCCACTTCCATCAATGTCCAGTTGAACTGAAGGTGCTCTGTTTGTAGACCTCTTCTTCCTTTCCTCTGGGCTATTTTCTACTTTTCCTCCTGGCTATTTTCAGCCCCTTTCTCCTTGAGGTCCAGGCACCCATAGCATCACAGCCTCCCGAGTGGATTGCAAGTCCTAATCTCCAGAGGCCACATCACCCAGGGTTATATCTGGGCTGGAGTTTGGTTTTTCTACTCCAGGACAGTGACTAACAGTCTATGAGTTCTTCAGCTTGGGGATAGAAGCTGGCTTATACTTACTAACTCGCAGGGGGCCTGGGTGGTGGGGAGTGGTAAAATGCTAAGTAAATTGTTTAAGAACGGGTGACCTTGGACCAATCACCAATGTTCCCTCTAAGCTGTGCAGTCTTGTGAACAAAAATTCTACTTTGTGAGCTGCTGGCATTAAAGCTGTGAGCAAGTGATTTGGCTGCTGCATGAATTAGTTTGCTCTGGAGCCGCCCTTCCTGAGCTAAGGCAAAAATGTGTGAGCCGGAGGCTAAAAAACTGTGAGCTAGCTCACAGTAACTCAGCTTAGAGGGAACACTGGCTACTTGTACCACTAGCCACTGGTATAATTGTTTATGAATGCAGATAAGGCCATTTCTATGAATGGTTCAGCATCCTATACTAATTGGGACATAATGTGGAGACAGCACTGCCAATCCAGTGGAATGGGCGATCACTGCCCTGCCATTTCAGTGACTTTAAAAGGGGGATGATATGGTGTAGGGGAGCCGGTCCTGGAAGCTTGCTTCCAACTTGGCATCATCACATTCCGTGTATGAGCATTCCCTAAAGTAACAACATTGGTCACAAATGCAGCAGGTTCCTTGCTTCTTCGGGATTCTGAATGTCTCATTCTCTTTATTCTTTGGAGCAATCTCTTAATGGGTGTGCTCTCAGTCTCCTCTGAGGTCCAGACTCCATTTTGGAATCCATGATCCAATATCTCCCGAGAAGCAACTGCAGATGAACATATGGATCAGTGCTCAAACACTGGGAAAGGTTTTTGTTTTTTACAAAAAACTATTTTGTACACATTATTTCCCTCAGTAAAGTCACTCCCCACTACCATGACTTTTGGCCCTGGTTGAAGACAGGTACCCATATTGTGCCTGTAATATTTTTCTGCTGGGTAGGTGTGGAGGAAGGAAAAGTTCAGCTACGTGTGGAGGAGTTAAATGAAATCTGTGGCATTGGTCTTATGCCTATCATCTTCCTGCCTATGTTGTGTAGCTACTTTACAGCAATCCCCTTTTAAAATGTGCATGTCAAGCTGGCAGTTTCCTGGCCAGGACACAAAAGAAGGAACTTTGGGGATTGACCAATCATTGTCTGAACTGGAAGAGGTCCATTGGTTTGGACATTCTTCAGACCATCCTTGTGCCCATTTTTGCCTTCAGTTGTGCCAGGGAGGGGCAGAAGCAGGGTTTGGGGGAGCTGGTCCTTTTGGTTCCTTGGTACGGCCTGGTTTGGAGCTAAAGGTATATTTGTCTCCTTGTCGAGCTTTACGTGGACCTCAGTTTCAAAGATGTAGCTCACACACCTAAATCCTGTACCAATGCTCTGCTTTGTTGGATACTCACGAGCAGTGTGAGGAGCCTTGTAGGCCCTCGCTTGCTAGGATGTAAGTTTCCTCAGACAAATATCACAAGTCTATTTATGGAATTCACTGCCACAGGAGGTGGCAGCGGCTACAAGCATGGACGGCTTCAAGAGGGAATTAGATAAGCATATGGAGCAGAGGTCCATTGGTGGCTATTAGCCACAAGGTATAGATAGGGAGTCTGGGGCAAGTAATGCTCTGCATTCTTGGTGCTGGGGGGGGGGGCAACAGTGGAGGGCTTCTAGTGTCCTGGCCTCACTGCTGGACCTCCTGATGACACCTGGTATTTTTGGCCACTGTGTGACAGAGTGTTGGACTGGATGGGCCACTGGCCTGATCCAGCATTGACTTCTCTTATGTTCTTAAGTCGCATTTGTTCCCCTCCCCCATATCTCCAGAGGTATCCAAGCTTTTCCTGACAGTGAGTTGCATCACCATTTGCATGGCAATAGGGCCAGGATGCCCTCTTGTGCTGGTGTTTGCTTGTGATGCTTTCCCTTGGATCTTGTTCACTAATTTTTCATTTGGGTGGGCTTGGGGACACTTTGCTTTACTGTTTGGAAGGTACAATTTTGGAATTGTCCTTAAGTAATTCCTGGCAGGTGAAACATTGAGTTTTTCATGTCTGAAATTGGAAGAAGTTTTTTTCTACTATTTAATTTCTTTCCTGAGGCCATAGTGCATCTTTAGAATAATTGACACTCCCCATTTGAATGGGAAGTAATGAACCATGCATTGATGAAGTGGGCTCTGATTCACACAAAGGTTATACCAGAATAAATGCGTGTGTACCTTTACTAGAAGACAGGTACCCATATTGTGCCTGTAATATTTTTCTGCTGGGTAGGTGTGGAGGAAGGAAAAGTTCAGCTACGTGTGGAGTTAAATGAAATCTGTGGCATTGGTCTTATGCCTATCATCTTCCTGCCTATGTTGTGTAGCTACTTTACAGCAATCCCCTTTTAAAATGTGCATGTCAAGCTGGCAGTTTCCTGGCCAGGACACAAAAGAAGGAACTTTGGGGATTGACCAATCATTGTCTGAACTGGAAGAGGTCCATTGGTTTGGACATTCTTCAGACCATCCTTGTGCCCATTTTTGCCTTCAGTTGTGCCAGGGAGGGGCAGAAGCAGGGTTTGGGGGAGCTGGTCCTTTTGGTTCCTTGGTATGGCCTGGTTTGGAGCTAAAGGTATATGTCTTCTTGTCGAGCTTTACGTAGACCTCAGCTTCGAAGATGTAGCTCACACACCTAAATCCTGTCCCAATGCTCTGCTTCATTGGATACTCATGAGCGGTGTGAGGAACCTTGTAGGCCCTCACTTGCTAGGATGTAAGTGTCCTCAGACAAATATCACAAGTCTATTTATGGAAGTCACTGCCACAGGAGGTGGCGGTGGCTACAAGCATGGACGGCTTCAAGAGGGAATTAGATAAGCATATGGAGCAGAGGTCCATTGGTGGCTATTAGCCACAAGGTATAGATAGGGAGTCTGGGGCAAGTAATGCTCTGCATTCTTGGTGCTGGGGGGGGGGGCAACAGTGGAGGGCTTCTAGTGTCCTGGCCTCACTGCTGGACCTCCTGATGACACCTGGTATTTTTGGCCACTGTGTGACAGAGTGTTGGACTGGATGGGCCACTGGCCTGATCCAGCATTGGCTTCTCTTATGTTCTTAAGTCCCAGTTGTTCCCCTCCCCCATATCTCCAGAGGTATCCAAGCTTTTCCTGACAGTGAGTTGCATCACCATTTGCTTGGCAATAGGGCCAGAATGCCCTCTTGTGCTGGCGTTGGCTTGGGATGCTTTCCCTTGGATCTTGTTCACTAATTTTTCATTTGGGTGGGCTTGGGGACACTTTGCTTTACTGTTTGGAAGGTACAATTTTGGAATTGTCCTTAAGTAATTCCTGGCAGGTGAAACATTGAGTTTTTCATGTCTGAAATTGGAAGAAGTTTTTTTCTACTATTTAATTTCTTTCCTGAGGCCATAGTGCATCTTTAGAATAATTGACACTCCCCATTTGAATGGGAAGTAATGAACCATGCATTGATGAAGTGGGCTCTGATTCACACAAAGGTTATACCAGAATAAATGCGTGTGTGGTAGCCATGTTGTTCTGAAACAGCAGAACAAAGTTTGAGTCCAGTGGCACCTTTAAGACCAACAAAGTTTTATTATTTATTGAATAAAACTTTGTTGGTCTTAAAGGTGTCACTGGACTCTTTAACTGGCCCATTCTGCATCTAGCATTCGCTCTGCTGTTTTACCAAACCCAGCACTGGAACAGAAAGAGACGCGGCTCAAAACCACATTCAGATATCCGGGGCCAAGGCTTTACTGACTGCAAAGTCACCCCTGAATGGCCATAAAAAATGGCCCTAAATCTATGCAGACAGTACCATAAAACCCGAGAGATCAAACGAAGTGAAAGCGGCATGCAGTCTGGGCGCTGCCATAAAATCCAACGATCAAAGTGAAAGTGGCATGCGATGTAGAGGGGAGTTTCTGTTCCGACAACAGCGGAGCAAATGATAGATGCGGAACTGGCCCTTTGTGCTAGGCAAAGAAGGCTGTGAAGGTTCATGGCTGGTGGCCATAAGGGGAAGATGAGCAACTGAAGCTCATCGCATGCCACGTATTGCCCTGACTGTCAACGGACAGAGGGCTTCCTGTCTGCAGTGGAAAGACAAGTTGAGATGGAGAGCAGGTGGGAAAAGGGCCGGTGAGATGCCAGCTGGACATGCAGAAGCTACCTAGCGAAGCCGCAAGAGTTCTGTCAAGGCCGTGGTGGAATATCTGAATTAGGGTATTGCAGGCTGTGGAGAAACGGGGGCCTCACGGTGGACAGAAGTGGCGGACGCGAGAGGGTGAGCAAAGGACCGAGGGTCAGGGCCCATCGAGAAGGCGGGAGGCGTCAAACAAGAAGGATCCATCCAGATGGGTCATTTCAGTGGCAATCTGTATGAGTATCAAAATAAGCAGTCATGGACACAGGGCTAAGATTAGGGATTTCCTTCCCATTTCTCCTGCCTGGGCATTTATTTATTATTATATTTGATTTATCGGCTGTCCTTCCCTGCGAGCAGGGCTCAGGGCGGCTTACATCAGAAATAAATACAATATAATTGAGTGAAAACATTAAAATACTTAAAAATAGTCAGAAAAACAACACTAATTCCAAGATGATGGTAATTTCCACCAGCCCCATGGGTGGAGGGGATATGCAGGAATAAAAAAGGAGGTTGAAGTATGAGAGAGCATCTAGAGAGAGTTGCATGACAGAATGGGATTTGAACCTGAGTATTTCACATCCTAGTCCAACTTTTTAACTACTACAGCAGTGCCTTGAAAGACCCTCACTGGGTCTTTCTTTTAATAAGTAAAACCAGAAATTAAGGATTCAAGATTACGCGAGTTTCAGTAGGCACAAATATATGGGAAAAGGTGGTGCTGGGTGCAAAATAGGTTTAAAATTGCACGAAAGTCTACTGACATAGAGAAACGACAAACACACAACCAAAGGAAAAAAAACCCCAAACAATTTCTCTTTGAAGAACATAATTTTTATAGTTCAGCAGTTCGAGACCTGGGTGCTGCATGATGGAGTGAGCTCCCATCTCTAGTTCCAGATCCTGCCAACCTAGCAGTTCGAAAGCAATTGCAAGAAGATAAATAGGTACCACTTAGGTGGGAAGGTAACAGCGTTCCGTGCGCCTTGGTGTTTAGTCATGCCGGCCACATGACCACGGAAATGTCTTCGGACAGCGCTGGCTCTTCGGCTTTGAAATGGAGATGAGCACCGCAACCCTAAAGTCGGATTCGACTGGCTTTCGAGCAAGGGAACCTTTACCTTTACCTATCGTCACCTTACTTCTCTGAGCTGTAAGGAGCTCCAGTTAGAACATACCTCACCCTGTATTTAAAATTCCCGTATTTCCATACTGTTTTGTGCTTTCATGCCAATAAAGGTTGTGTGTGTGTGTATTTAAGAGTCACCTTACAATATTAACACGATAGACTTAAGAAGCAACCTAAAAACAACAAAAGAACTGAGTTAATGCAGCAGTAGCCTCTACTTTGAGTCACTGGAAAAGATACAACGGAAATGCTTTAAATAATAAAACATTCTGGATAGGAGGGAAACAATTCTCTGTTCCTTCACATCAGGCACAATAATGTTATGAAGCTCCACTATGTCCTCGATGTTAGTATTTATGTGTTTAAAGAAAACAAGCTCCATTATTCGTTAGCAGAAGTTTGAATTTTGGTGACTTAACTCTTTTTGTGCGGCGTACGAGGAACTGAGAGCAGTTAACATGTCTACAATTTAGAAGAATTAAATAATAATATATTTAGAATAAACCCCCCATCACATCCCCATCCCCTTCCCCCCCCCCCAAGAACACCAACCCTACGATCCCGCCTGCCTCTGACTAAAAAAAACCCCCTTCGAGGCAAAGTCCCTCATTGGTTGTGGCTCCTGCCTGTCCAACCGCCAGAGCTTAACGATTGGTGATCTCTGACGATCCGACCAGCCATTGGTCAGACGAGCCGCCAGTCGGAACACGGAGGGCGAGAGTTGCATCATCCTTGCGGTACACCGCTTTTTGATTGGTTGGGGCCGGTTTCGCAATCGCAAACATCCCCCCCTCACTCCATCAGCCCTGAGAGAGAATTGAGAGAGAGAGAGAGAGAGAGAGGGAAAAAGAGTGGGGCCTGGGTAGGCCCGCGCCTCTTTCCCCCTCACCCCGGATCGATACCGGGCCAGGTATGGGGCTGGACGGGGACCCCTGTGGAGGGAGGTATAAGCGAGGGGGCGGGGCCTACCGGGGTGAAGGGCTCTGTGGGGCGGAGTTGGTGGTGGTGGGGGGTCCGGAATGGGAAAGGTCGGGGAGGGGGGAAAGGATGACGGCAGCTCTCCGTGGGAGTCCCAATAATGGGGGTGGAGAAGCGGGCCTTGGCATTGCGGGAAGGTGAGGGAGCCGCGCTTTGTGGGGCAGAGTTGGGGGTCGGTTGTCGGAGTCGTTTCGCTTTTTCTCCCCCACGTTTTTTTTTGGGGGGGGGGGAGCCTAAGTTTGCGATCCCCCCGGGATGGGGGGGAATAGGGGCCGGAATTCTCCCAAACTTCCAACTCCACTCCGGAAGACAGAAATCCTATTTCCGTGGAGGACATGACTGCTGTGGAAGGGTGAACTCCGTACTTTTATACCCTTCTGAGGTCCCTGCCCTCCCCAAACCCCGCCCTCCCCTGGCTCCACCTCCAAATCGCCAGGAATTTCCCAACCCAAAATTAGCAACCGTATTCCCAGGCAAGGCCATCATGAGCCCGCCGCTCTTGCAGAGGTCCTGTGATGTCCTTTTCATCATCTGAACCATCTAGGCCGCCCCATGAGAACAAATCACATGTCTTTCCTAGCATGTCCCAGAGAAGCAGGTTCAGAACCTTGGCCCATCGTGGTCAGTACTGTCTACTTTGCTATGGAGCTGGCTGAGTGGCCTTGGGCAGTTGCTCTCTTTTCCTTAACACACTTGAAGGTTTTTATAAGGGAAGGGAATGTATCCTGTTCTGAAATCCTTGGAGGAAGGATGAGACAGAATTGTGCTAAATAAGTATATGTTAAGGGAAAGATTTATTTACTTTCTTTGATGTATATAATGTTTGTGTATCCACCTTCATGGGTGTAGCCAGAAGATTTTGGTCGGTGGGGCAGTGGAGCAGGGAACTTAATTAGATTAAGAGCAGACAAATTACCATAAGCAAATTACACCATTATTTTGACTGACAGGACTTTTGGCTCTCTTAAAATCATTAATAGCAGCTCTTCAAACATGAATTGTGTTTGTAGCTGTTCACCCCCCAAACCCCCATGAGCCACTGCCCCAAACAGGACTTTGATTCCCTACTCCTCCACATGCAGCTGCTGGTGTGACCTTGGTTCAGTCACAGTTCTCTCAGAACTGTTCTGGAAAGAGCAGTTCTCAAAAGAGTTCTCTCAGCCCCACCTACCTCACAGGGTGTCTGTTGTGGGAAGGGGAAGGAGATTGTAAGCCACACTGAGACTCCCAAGTGAATTGATATAAATCCAATCTCCTCTTCTACTTTTGGCACGAGTCGGACAACAACCAGAGGTGCTTACCAGGGTCCCAGAATTGAGGATTTTAAATGCAGGCTTCAGGCAGGGTGCAGCGTGGCAGAGCTTACCTGAATTAATATCCAAAGAAATATTTTGAAAACATGGTTTTTGGCAGCAGGACTTGTGGGGCATGGCTATTAAATGAGGGGCCCCACCAAAACCAAGGGCCTGTCCACCTTTCTCCTGAACACCTCAGGAGCCAAAGGTGGGTAACAGCGGTGTAAAAATTACTGTATGAAACTTGGAACAACAGATATAAAAACATTAAGATGAGTCTAAAACAACAGATATAAAAACATTAAGATGAGTCTAAAACAAAAAGGGCCGCAGTGGCTCAGAGGTTAACCTAGCAGTTCGAAAGCAAGAGATTGCAAGTAGATAAATAGTTACCACTTTGGTGGGAAGGTAACAGTGTTCTGTGTGCCTTGGCGTCTAGTCATGCCGGCCACATGACCACGGAGACATCTTTGGACAGCGCTGGCTCTTTGGCTTGGAAACGGAGATGAGCACTGCCCCCTAGAGTTGGATTCAACTAACTTTCAAGCAAGGGAAACCTTTTTCTTTAAAACAACATTATGCCACCCTCCTGTAGGTTGAGGATTAGTAGTAGAGCATCTGTAGATGGGCCCTGGTTCGGTTCCTGTCATCTCCAGTACAAAGGCCATCTCCAGTACAAAGATCTCCACTTGAGACCCTGGAGAGTGGCTGTTGGTCAGTAGACAGTACTGACCATGATGGGCCACAGTTCTGACTCTGGATAAGGCAATGCCATGTGTTGATAATTTCTCTGTGGCCCTGGTTCCAGGTATCTTCCTTCTGAGCTTCCAAACCACAGCCCTGCCCAATAGGTAAAGTAGGGCCATCTGCCTTGTACAGGGAGTTCCAAGAGTGGCCTTAGCTGGTGTTCAGTATTTCCTACAGGCTTGAGAGAAGTCTGGTTCTAACATACTCTTTGGAGATCATGCCAGCCACTCATGTGCTTCCAGTTCAGATGGGCAGGGGATGTGGTTTAGTGGTAAAGGATATGCTTTGCTTGCAGAAGGTCCCAGGTTCAATCCGTGGTCTGACCCACTTTGATTGTAGTGCTTCTTGTCTAATACAGTTCAGAAAGTGATAGCTGTAATATTGGTGATGTCTAGGAAAGAAAGACTCCGGCTGTTCAGTCTCTGTGAAGCGTTGTGTTTATTGTAAGAATGCTTTCACTTTTCATTGTAAGTACTATGATAGAGGTGAAAAATCTCTTGCCAAGACAAGCTAGAGGAAGCTTTAACATTTATTTATATCAGTGTTCAGAGACTGCCTTTCCTTACATGTTGGCCCAAGGCAGTTTACAAATTACGCTTGCAAGTATGTGTAATAATAAAACCGTAAATCAGAATAATCCTGTTATAAACATAACCCATATAAACAGAAATTAAATCAACAAAAAGCCTGCTGGAACGTGCTTCTCTGAATACTGACAAGAAATAGCTTAAAAAAAAAACACAACAACCTCTATTGCCAGCCTAATCCAAAGCCACTGAAAATGCCTTCGAACAGATCAAACCCCTTTATGGGAGGGAGGGAGAAAGAGCTGGTTGGAGGAATGAAGATGATACATGCTATGGGGTCATAATAATTACTAGTTATTCCAGGTTTATTGTAATCATTTCATTACATTCTTATATACTCCTTGGCAAAAGATACTTCACTGTATCTTGGAGATGATAACATACACAGCTTTTTAATATGAGATTTATTATGCTTAGTGCTTCCTTAGAGGTACTGAAATTTCTGGTTGTCCCCTCAAAATACACTGCCCTATTATTAACTGCTTTTGGAAACAGCGCACAATTCAGAAACGTCTATCTTTTGCCATTCAGGATGTGTTCCATTTTATGTCTCTCAAAGATACTGTTTTTAAGCAATATGATGGCGGTATGGCTGACAATAGTGAAAAATAGCTTCCAGTGTTTCCTCTAAGCTGTGTATGCAAGTGGCCACTCATTAACACAGGAAGCCCTGCTCAGCAGCAGTCTGGAGCCATGCAGGGTCTTGCACTGCTCATTGCCAGTTTTAAGATTACAGCGGTTATGTTCGGCTCAGGATGTGCTCAGTAGGGGGAAAAACATTAGAGGAAACATTGATAGCAGCTGATTTTTAGGGGTTCTTGTCAGGATGCGGCCCAAGGGCCAGAAGCACACATATTTTCACAAGCAGCCAGGGATCATCTCACAGTGTAAGGAGTATGGGTTTTGCAGTTGTGAAGCACATGTATTTAAGCATGTTTACATGCAGATATGTGCTGTTAACAGTTCTTGAATTCTGTGTGTAATATTGAAATACAAAATATTTTAAAATATATTTAAAGCATTTGAAACTGATAAATATTTTGATGTATCTTGATTCAAATTGGTGGGATCGTTGAGGGCTGGCTTGATTGTAGGCTGCCATAAACCCATAATGGTTGACTGAAATAGTTGTGGCTGAGTTTACAGTTTCAGTTGAAACTTTTTTCGGAGTTCTTGTGGTTATGGTCATGCACAGTGTTACTCACATGCAAGTCCATCAAAGGTCACACACAATCTTGCGATTGGCACCTGTAGAGCCAATGTTTTGTTACAATTTTCTCAAGATGATTGGTGCACCAAGAAGTGTAGACAGAGCTGGAAAAAACAATAACCATGAAATACTCTCTCTTTTGGAATGAATGAAATGCTTTTTAAGACAGTATTTTTACTAACTCAGAATATGTAGTATGAAGAACTTTTTGTGGCAGTCTGTATTATGTAGTACAGATTGTGCCAGTCTGTCGTATGAAGATCTTTTTTGTGCCAGTCTGTATCATTTAACAATGAAAATTCCTGTGTTTCCTATAAATGTATACAATATTGCCTAAGGATATATATAGCTGAGGTATAAACTATGCATTTTATGTTAACACAGTAAAAGAAATTTATGCTTGATAAGAAATTAAGTAGTCCATATATTTCATTTCCTCCAAAAGTCGTGTTTTTCCTATTTTTATTTCTCTTACTTCAAGATTTTTGCAAATCTTACATTTCTCTGTGTACAGTCCTAAATTTATATGGAAAGCATTCCCTGGCAACAGACAGCGGGGCTTCCGGTGTTCACTTAAAGCTTTGGGAGTGCATATCATATGTGGTACCAGAAAGAGTTTTAGACCCCCATCCAGAATTTGCATTCTGGTTTACAATATTCAGTTTAAAAACTGAATATTCAGTTTAAAAACTGAAAAAATTCCTACTGTCTGATTTTTGTAAAATCACCAAAACCTTTGCATAACCGATGAATATGCATTTTTTCATACTAACAACCTTAGTGTACAAGCTCATTGAAAGAAGGGTTGGCTCAAAATGTACAAAAAGCCTTGGAGAGAAACTAAATAAAGGTGACTCTTGCAGAGAGACAACTCCGACTTCAGGATTGAGAGAGGTTTCCTCCTGTAGGCCAGTGTTTCCTAACTGGTGGATCCCAACTCCCAACCCAAAAGAGGCCTGCGAAGCCTGTGAAAGTGGATCCGAGGCTTTTGTAATTTTATTGATTTGTGTATGCTCTTTTTTTAAAAAATGGGTCACAGTACCAAAAAGGCTGGGAACCACTGCTCTAGGGTACTAAGAGGTTATAACTATTACATAATATTTCATTTAGGTTTGTAGCCCACCTTTCTTTTAGTACTCAGGATGGTAACTAATAATACAAAACTAAGAAGCAACTGAAGTCTTCTCTTACATGTTTATTTTACCCTTTCATCAAGGAACTTGGAGGGGATAGCATACATTGTTCTTCCCCTTTCCGTTTTATCTTTACAACAAACCTGAGAGGTAGACTCTAATCTGCGCGAACTCTAATCTGGGAGAACCGGGTTTGATTCCCCACTCCTCCACTTGCATCTGGCTGGATGACCGTGGGCAAGCCATAGTTCAGATAAGAGCTGTTCTTGAAAAAGAGCAGTTTCCGTCAAGAGCTCTCTCAGCCCCACCTACCTCACAGGGTGTCTGTTGTGGAGAGGGGAAGGGAAAGGAGTTTATAAACCGCTCTGAGACACCTTTGGGTAGTGAAGGGCGGGGTATAAATCCAATCTCTTCTTCTTCTTAGACTAGGCTGAGAGAATGTGACTGGCTTAAGGTCACCTAGGGAGCTTCTTGGACCAAATAGGTTTCCCCCCCATCCTAGATTGATATTCTTAACTGCTATGCTACAGTGTGTGTTTCCCTTTGAGGATATCCCATTTCATTAAAATTATACTGTGGTATTGGTGGTAGCAGCAATGAAGGTATATAGTGAATGGTGTCGAACTCATTTGTTGTGAGGGCTGGATCTGACATAAATGAGACCTTGTTGGGCCGGGCCATGTGTGTCATAAAATGTAATGCCAGGTAGTGGAGATATAAACTTTATACAGACAAACGCAATTAAAGATTTTTTAAAACTTCAAACAAAACATGCTCAAAACACAAGCACTCTTGCAATATTTTGTCTATTTAACAGTCTCTGATAACTGACACCTCTTGCTCTGAATTATTGCATCAAAATGTCTGTGCTGTAGCAATCTTGAGTATGCTGTTCAGATGTGTATCTGTAAGCTGCAAACCTACTTTTGATTTATTGACATTCATTATAGAAATCTCATGCTCAGTGTTCTGAGCCTAGGACCCAGGAGAAAACATGAAATGGCTGGGCATTGTGAGCTTTTGTACATAAGTTGCTTCATTTGCTGCTCAAGAACGTGAGAAGGCATCCTGACATAAACTGAGGGCTGTTTGTTTGTCTACAAAACTATAGTCTTCCCCAGAGAAATAACTACAACTTCCTACAAAGGAAATGTGCTGGGTGAACTTGGTCTGGACACACACTCTCAGCCTAATCCACCTCACTGGCTTGTTGTTATTCCTCTTCCAAAACAGTTCACATTGCTTTCTTACTGAGAAAGACTGGATCACGAGGGCATGAACACAGTGAAAAGGGGGAGGAAACTCAGTTGCACCCATGAGAGCCCTGGCATAAGGAGCCCAACAAAACACACACAAACACAACATAAGGAGTTGAACAGAATACACAAATATTGTAGCAAGGCACACAGAAACTCATACCTTGAACAAAATTTTATTGGTCTGGTGCCTGGTATTTCTGCCATGCGATTGAGACAGCCCAGCAAAACAAGCTTTCCCTTGTTCCCTCTCTCCCTGCCTCCCTTCAGGGAGGAGCCTCAGCCAGTGGAAGGAAAGAAAGGCTTCCCTTTGTCTCCTGTATATGATTGAGACAGCCTGGCCAGGAAGCAAGCTCTGGCTGGTTCCCTCCCTCCCACTGGGAGGAGCCTCAGCCAATGCTTTACCAGATTCTCTCAACTGCACAGGAGAGGCTTGCCTATGTATGCCTCCTGTGCGATTGAGAGACTGGTAAAGTAAGCTGTGATGTAGCAGCAGAACAGGAAAAGGAAGCAGGAAACAGCCAGGGCCTTGTGTGCCAGGTTGCCACCCTCCAAGGGCTTGATCCCGCCCCCGGGCTGCATGTTTGACACCCCTGATATAGTGTGTCCTGTTCGTTTTTGTATACTTAATGCTTTTTAGGTGAATCGGTAAGCTAAACAAAAAGACTGCAGAGGCCATGAAACTTTGTTGTTAGTTTGAAGCTACCAGTTAAGTAATTATTTTATTGTTTGTAATAAAAGCTTTGAATTATATGGTTCTGTGTCTTTTGTTAGCAGTATCCAGCCCCTATGCAATCCTGGGTAGTGTTATCATACTTATATCCTGCTTTTTTGGCAGAGCACTACAAATAAATACAAGTTGGTGGAAAGAGGCCAATGAAACGGGGCTTGCTGTTTCTCCTTCCCTCCTGCAGAACAAGTTGGATATTGATGAAGTCTGAGGAGGAGGGGAAAGGTGGTAGTTAGGCAGGCTGGTGGAAAAGCCTTGTTCTCGCCTCTCCTCTCCTGCAGAATGGCTGTTGGTGGGGTCTGATGCCCCCCCCTCCCGATTATGGTAGCCTTGTTCCACTGAGGTAGCCATGGTTCCATGTTGGCTGGCTGAAGCTTCTTACTTAGACTGACTTAGAGCAGCAGGGAGAGTTGCTGGCTTGCTAAGGTAGTAAGAATAGCAGTGACATGCTGAATGGGAGGCCCAGGTTAGGGGCCACATTCTTGTGCTTGTCTCTTCATGTGCAGTTGCTAACATAGCTTGCACTCTTCAGTGTCTTTTGACCTTGGATGTTCCTCTGCCTACCGGCTTGGTTGATTCCCTTTGGGAAGCACTGCCGCTGCCTCATGTTTTGTTGAAAGGAAAGGGAGAGAAGGAACGGTCTTCTGCAGAAAGTGTACAGATCTCATTAAAAATGGCTGAAACTCTTTAAAAATTCCTAGAATTATGTAAGAGGGTTCTGCTCTGCAGCATGGTGCCAGCACCAGCCATAGCTGCACCAGAAACGCCTCAAGCCCTCCCCTGCTGATGCAATGGCCATGTGTGGTGGGTAGCAGAGGGCCAGCAGCACAGTTTAGCAGGTTGTGCACCTCCACACAGTTTCTCAGTGTGGTTCCTGGGACAATAGAACTGGGAAGGCACCCAGCAAACTAGTATGTAGGGTGCATTCCCCTAGCTAAGGGAAGGGTGCCCACGATTTCATTTGTAAACCTCAAACATGACATCCAGTTAATGGTCTTTGGGCTTCTGTTGCTTCTGCTTTCTGATACTACAATACAGAGCTAAGGCTGCTGTGCTGCCCATGCTCTCAGTTCATTAATCTTTTGCTTTCAATCTTTTTTTTTTAATCTAAATAAAACCTAATAAAAATAAATTTACACTTAAATACATGCTTTATGTTGCTTGACACACAGCTATGTTATTCTCACAACAGGACTAAAAAAATTGCTTTATCCTCTTGTGTGCCTTTCCCAAGGGGGTTTCGAATTGTACAAAAACAGGATCATTGGAAGGCTTAAGTCATTAATCGTTTTTATTTATTCAGCCGTTCAGATCCCCAGCTTGCAAGTTTGCATTTTCCCCATATGATCAGGGTGCTAAAGAAGCTGAAGCAACTTGGCTAGAAAGAGATGTTAAAATAAATTATAAGTGGCACATGATGTCTTAAAAGTGATGCATTTTAATATTGCCCCACGTGAGTAGTAAGGAGCCCAAGCTTACATCTGCTTCTTTTGTTGGTATTTCCTTACAAAGCCTGTCTGTTTCCATGGGGGCTGTCGACACAACAACCCCAGAGATAATCAAACAACTTGTTCTCCAGTTTATGACTAGGAAGGTTGTTGGGAATCTGGATAGTGCTCTCTAATATTGTTCTCTAGTATCAGAGCAGGAGTTCTCGTGCAAAGAAGAAGAAGAGAAGAAGAGATTGGATTTATACCCCGCCCTTCACTACCCAAAGGTGTCTCAGAGCAGCTTACAAACTCCTTTCCCTTCCCCTCCCCACAACAGACACCCTGTGAGGTAGGTGGGGCTGAGAGAACTCTGACACAAACTGCTCTTTTTCAAGGACAGCTCTTATCAGAGCTAGGGCTTGGCCAAGGTCATCCAGCCAGGTGCAAGTGGAGGAGTGGGGAATCAAACCCGGTTCTCCCAGATTAGAGTCCGCGCACTTAACCACTACACCAAAGGCTTAACTAGTAAGGCACCCAGGTGTACAACCATTCAAATGACAAAATGGAATGACATCACTCCAGTGGTTGTACCTATGTACCTAAGCCTTTGGTTTCCATGGGGACAATACCATGGGGAAAACCTCCTGCATAGTATGACCACACCCCACAGATGCATGTTCCGCTTCCCTTTATGTTTGTGACAAGGGCGAAGGGGGCTGAATATTCTGTTTAAAAACATTTCTGCCAGTGGGTATCAGGTAATTACTCTGTTGGCTCTTGGTCGTGTGCTAAACAATTTGGTTTTGTTAAACTCTCACTGTGAACGACAAGATGTTTCTCCTTTTAGCCGTGCCGAAAGAAAGACGTTCCTGTTTGTCCAGTCTGACAGCCATGTGTACGCTGAAATTGGTTAAGTGGTTCCTTTTATGTCACTCTGTCAGACCTTCAAAACATTCCGTATATTGTCTCTTTTTTTCAAAAAGAAAGAAAGAAAATAGACTTCTCATCATGTTGTGTGTGTATGAGTAAAAGGCCTTTGCAGAACACAAACGCAGACTTCAGCAGTTCTGATTATTTGACCAGTTGCAAAGCTCCCAGCAATGATATACTGTGGAACAACAACAAACATTTTGCAGATCTTTCAGAATCTGGCAAAATGAAATATATTTGAAGTGTGAAATGTGTACTGCTGAATTCAGGAGCTTTAGGTTCATTGGTGGGTATCAAATATGCAAAATTTCTGAACTGTTAAATACCCATGCATGTTATCAGTGCATGTGAGTCACCAAATACTGTATGTGCTAACCGTAAAATGTTGTTTGGCATTTATATAATGCATTTAAATATTCAGAGTATTTCATAATGTTCTTGGAAATCCATACAGCAACCTAGTAAGAGAGGCCGGTATTGCCATCTCCATATTATGGATCTGTTCTTGCTGAGGTATCGTTTAATAGGGATCTTAGCTATGCATGACATCTGATCTCTCTGTCTTTATATGGTATTTTACGATATTCTGTGCGATCTGTCATTTTAACGTTGTTTTAATTGTATTGTATTAATTGGTGTACACCACTCTGAGCCTGTTATGGGGAGGGCGGTATATAAATCAAATATAAAATAAAAATGTTGGATGAATATTCAATCAGTAAGAATACAGTTGGAGAATATTCTACATCAGTATTTGTAGATGGGAATTCTGAGAACTTTGAGGAACAGTTTGAGAACAGAGCCCTCAGACCCCTAGAAACAGTTATGTCCAGGGTGAATGCTGAAAGGCTGTGGGCCCCAAGTATGATTGAAGATGTGCAACACAGTGTCATTCCTAACATGCTTCATTGTCAACAGATGAGGCTTTTCTGAGTTAAAAAAGGCATAGTTAAATTTAGGAGTTAAAACTAAAAAGATTATATGTGTATCAAATTCTTGTAAAAGTCAGATATGGACAGAGCTTTGAAAATCAGAGTTTGCTTTAGACCTATCTATTGGTGAAAGTTTAAGACGATTGTGTCTCTCTACATTACGGGCAGTAAGAAATATTGGGGTATTTTATACTGCAAAATTCAAAAACAGCAGTTATTAAATAGACACTTAAACAACAAACAAACAACACCCCTTACACTCACATTCTTGCAGATGACCAATGGCTCTGCACTCTTCCACGTCCACTGGCTTGAGATAAGCATGGGAAAATGTCTGTCCAAAGGATGCTGTGTCTAGAAATGCTGGGTCTGAGATTACTATAGCTGTTTCCCCCAGAAGAAGTATCAAAAAGCTATATTATAACAGATCACCTTGACCCAGCATTAAAAGTGTTTATACTAGTATTGTGTCTTTAAAACTGGCTGGTACTTCAGTCCTAAACATTTCTACTGCCATAGCTACCTGTTGTGCTTCCTGAACTGAAGAGGAGTGGGGGTTCAGGCCCACAATGTATGAAACTATGAACCAAATTACACATGGCATGACAGCCAACTGCCTTTAAAGCTGGGATGGGTGGGGTGGGTAGAAGGGGACTACTTTTAACCTTTCCCCTCCCCGGTTTGGACAGGAAATAAGCCCCTGTATGTGTTTTAAGATGAGGATTTGCTGTCCTTTTAACTAGCAGCTTTTCCAGATATTGTTGCTTTGATTCTCTGAAGTGCAGAATAGAATCAACTCGCCTGCCTGTGGGAATGGGATAGATCTTCCAGTACCAGGCCACCTTAACAGCCACATTGGAATAAACCTTTTCAGAGTTTAGCAAAACAGGAGATGGTTAAGGATCTTGGACGTCAAGTCCTATGTGGAGGGACCAGATTTCGCTGATCCTGTGGGGTGGCAGAAGGATGGACTGCTTCTGAGTTCAGTTCTTTCTCAGTAATACAGGCAAAACTTGGGCATGGAAGGGAGTGGCTCCAAGTCCCAGTGCATCTTGTCTGACAAATTAAGCACTTGAAATTGTGATGGTGTCATACCTTTGATATCAGCAGTAGGGTGCTGGAGCTGTACATAGGCATGTGTAGAGCTGTGTCTGTTTGGAAAACAGAAATGGAGATTGTTGAGGTGGTAAATGTCCTTGTTTGGGGGACAGCTCTGAATTTCCAGCTGGCTAATTTTAGGTAAAATGATGGATCTATAAAAATAGAACAAATGTTAGACGGTAAGACCAGTCGCCAAGACAAGGTTGTGAAATTTCAAGCATTTAAGGCCTGACTAGACATTTCATACACTAGGGATGTCGTTGTGATAGCTGAATACATCCAGGGATTTGGAGGGAGGTTGCCTAAGAGTGAGGCAACAAGGGGGTTCAGACAACTGTAAAAATGCCCTTTGAATACATCAAACTGCAGAAAAAATGTATCCCTAATGTTTTGAGATGTACTGTTTTCAAGGGATATAGGCTTACATATCTGAAATTATGGATATCCACACCTACTTTGTTAGCTTCTGAACTGTAAAATATGTGGGAGGGAAAAGAAGATCCTGAAACGCATGAGAATAAAATCTTATTCTGCACAGTGTTTTAAAGTTTTTTTTCTAGCTTGACCAAAGGTCTACCTAGACCACTTCTGCTGCTTTCCTGATAGCGCTGCAGAGTACAAGAGAATTCATAGCACAATAGGAAGTCTACCATCTAATCAAAGGCAAAGACACCTTATGTACTGGTAGATGTCCATATTGTTTTCAGAAAATGGCAGGGCATTACTGCGGAAGAAGGTTTTCCTTTGCTTAAGTTTGCTAGGTTTTAACAGGCTGCACAAACAGTTCTATCCCTGAGTAGTGTGGATGATTCAGTTCTTTAAGAACTGTTAGAATGCAATATAAAGTTAAATAGGTCACCATACTGTGCCAAAATAGTTGGGTTGGGCAGTGAGAGAGAGAGAATAATTGTTATTTCTCATCACCTCTGATGTTCTGAGGAGTTGCCAGTAGAAGCCTGTGATAGTCTAATCCCTCTTTTAATTGCAGCAGTTTTTTTTTCTAGCTGGGTGGGGGGAATCATTGAATTTTATTGTTGATGCAAGTATTGCCTTTTGTGTGCTTGAAAAATGTATTGCGTGATATAACAGTAGTGTGGTAGATGGGTTGAAATCAAAGTGATTTAAATCATTACCATGTTCAGGCTTCTGATTTGAGATTACATACTTACACAACCAGGGGACACTCCAGAGACTTGCAGGGGTATCTCATTTTCCTCTCCCTCACTGTTTCCTCTTTCCATTTCCT
>NW_015174280.1:1272793-1320341 GCF_001447785.1 Gekko japonicus | reverse complement strand
TTTCCCTTTCCTGCTCTTTCCTTTTACTGACAGAAACCAAGGCTTCAACTGGCAATACTGTTGTGGTTGCCTAGCAATGTCTACTGAGGCCACTTGGTTCTTAAAGCTGCAGGTGCTACTGCTGTTATTTTGGAGGGTTTAACCTCCAAAGTGTTGTTTTTTTTTAAAATCAGATTTTCCTGCAAACTTTAGGTTTTTCTCAGGTTTGTAGAAAGATATGTCTTGTCTGTTCACGGTTCCAGTCTACAGATTTAAGTATTCACAGATCTCGCCACACTGAGAATGAACTATATTGATATAATAAATCCATTTCTGAGAGAGCATGAATACTAATGTTGCTATAGCATTTAGAAAATATTGGTATGTAACTAAATATAGCCTTTATGCAACCAAAGAGCATAGGCCAATCTCTGGTCATGCAGCCTGCATGCACAGCAGAATCATCTGCTTACAGACCAGAGACAGATTTATTATGCTCAAAGGGAACCAACACAAGACTATTAAGCAAGATTACTTTCTTGAAGGCTAAGGCTACAGTCCTTAGCTGACCAAAGTGAGTGTCGTTTCTGAGTAAGTATGGAACTCTAGAATGTTCCAGAAGCAAGATTCGCTATGGGGGGAAAAACCTTCCTCCTTGAGACAGAAAGCCATGTCGTCCAGTAGAATCATCAGTACTTTCTAAAAAAAAACCACACACACACATAGCAGAGCACAGTTAGTTGGCAGTAGGGGTAGTGGGTAAATTAGGAGTGCAGTACCCCACATATGGGCTCACTGGGTGGCCCTAATTAGGTACAGAGTGTGTTTTCTGCATCCTAGTACTAGCCTGAGATGACTTCCCAGTCCTTGAACTGAGTAGGAAGCCTTCAGGAATAAATGCATAACTTAGTGTCCTCACCTGAGATATTTTGCCTGTGCACATGTAAGTGCACTATACAGCAAAGGTCGGAGTCTTCTATCTGGAAGAGGGTCTTGACTCAGTTATAGGAAATGGTAGTGTAAGCTTTAACATCTTGTTATAAAGGTTTAGTAGAAATTTGTTTAAAAGTTTAGATTTTTGTTTACAGGGGGAAAAATCAATTTTTATCTTTCCCAATTTAAAGATACAAGCGCCTTGGAGATTAAAAACATACCAGCAACTTTGGACGTTACAAAGAGGGATGGTGCATCATTCCTTGTTGTGCTTCCCCCTCCCCCAAGTATATCAAGTCACTGATGTTTCTGTTTCTGACTCAGTTGGCCAAGTGAAAAAAAAGTTGTTTGCATTATTCAGTTGTAACCCCTGGCTTTTCAAGATCACATTTCAGAGTGTTGGGAATTGTTCTGGCATTTGTAGCTAGGACCCTACTAACCTAAGTAAAATCAAAAGCATTCAGCAGTTTTGAACTGTTACTGCTTTCACATGCTTTCTGGTCTGGTCTGGTCTGTCATATCTTTTCCACACTGTGGTCTAGTATGCTGAGCTAGCCAGGAGGTGGATTGGTGCACTGATGCCTCTCACAGGAACACTTGCTGTCAGAAAAGCAAAACAAGCCTCCCTTTGTGCCCAGGGCATTGGGAATGGCACACGGCAGCAAGCTGCATAAGATGGCGTTTGTTGACATAAACAGTGGGGTTGATCCAGCTGCTATCCTACCATGCCACTGAGCAAAGTTTATCAATCAAAATGTTTACTCCCCATCTTTCCTTTTGCGTCAAGTTTGAAGCCTTTTTCCAATCTAAGAAGGTTTCCTCACAAGTAAGTGGCTCTTTCATTGAAGGAAAAGCCCCTCGAGTTGGAGGAAGGAACCTTGGCAGATGGTTGGTTGGATCCACCCCATTATGAAATTTGTCTACTGGAGCATTAATTACACAGCCTTTGAAGGCCAACGCTAGTGGTGGGGAACAGGTATTGTTAGTGTTCTATAATCTCTCTTTTTTCTTTTTCCTAGGTTTAGCTTTTGATTGATCCGTGAGAAGGTTGTTCTGGCAACGTCTTGGAAACCCATAACATTTTACTCCGTCTTCTAAATCATACAGTGGGTTTAAAGAAGAGTCTGTCCAAATGAGCAAGACATCACAGCAGAACACAACTGCAGAAACCAATGGAGTAAGTGTCATCTTCACCCAAGCACACACCAGTGGGTTGCAACAGGTCCCTCAGCTGGTGCCTGTTAGTCCTGGAGGGGGAGGGAAAGCGACGCCTCCCAGCAAGCAGGGCAAGAAGAATTCTGCCCTTGACAGGAACAGCGATGAATACCGCCAGCGCAGGGAACGAAACAACATGGCGGTGAAAAAGAGCCGCTTGAAGAGCAAGCAGAAGGCACAGGACACACTCCAGAGGGTCAACCAGCTTAAAGAAGAAAATGAACGTTTGGAGGCCAAAATCAAACTCCTGACAAAGGAGCTGAGTGTGCTCAAAGACTTGTTTCTTGAACATGCCCACAACTTCACAGACAGTGTGCAGCCTGTTGGTACAGAGAGCACCCCAACAAACCCAGATGGCACCGGACAGTAGATTCTCTTGCCCAGTTCCTAGGCAGGGTAGAGCTGGCACTGCCCTCCTTACACATCAGATGCAGCAACAAAGAAGGACCTTTTCTTCTAATCTTTGTAACAACTGTCATTTTGTGGGTGTCTTTTCTAAAATAGTAGGCTTAACACTGAAGAGGGATGAGTCTAGTAAACTGCAACCTGTTTATTATCGTTAAGTATTTGTTTGGAGCGAAATGATTAATGTGCTATTTGCTCTGGTGTTTTTGACTAAGGAAAAAGTGACAAAATTGGCAAGCATCCATCCGCAATATTGCCTTCACCATGGCTGAAACTTTTAGTCGATTCATAATTTAGGCTATTAATTTAAAAACCTAATTAAAACGGCAGCATGTTTTTTTAAAAAAATACATAAATTATTTTTTAATCTGAGGACTTGCAGAAATCATGGAAAGCCGGTGCTCTCTTAGGAAAGTCATTCCTCTGTCTTGTAGGGCCTCTTCTAAGGTGGTGCCTGCTTGTAATGCATGCTTTTTCTTAAGCCGCTTTTTGTGCAGATTTATGCAAATCAAATTGGTCAGCTCAAATTTCTTAATTTGGGGGACAGCTTAAACTAGTTGATTGATTTGACTTCAATAGAGTGTCAAAACAAATATGCACAGCATAGAAAACGGACTTCATTTTAAATTAAGTGATGAATGAGACGCTGGTTAAGATACCATTTAAAATTTCTTCAGCTGATTTATTTTGGGGAGCGGGGTGGGTAGTAGCCTCCTTTCATGTTTGAAGCCCAAATCTTGCTGACTACAGCTTTTGTAGTTTATGCATAGTGAGGAGAGAGGCTTACTATTCTTTGGGCCTGCTGAGAGATTGTTTCTCACCTGTAGGGGGATTGGCAGCTGTTCTTAAGAAATAAAAGTTGGAAGGATGAGAAGAAGGGTGAGGACTGTAGAGAGATCCAGTGTGTTTTTGAAGGTGGGAATTGTGTCCATGAGCCTTGTGGGATAACTAGCAACCTGCAGGAGAGCTGAATATATTTCAAGGACAATCCAGAAGCTTTGCCTGCTACAGTGGCATTACATTGAAAAGAAGGCTGTGATATTGACTGCACATGACTCTGTTTCTACCAATGGCACTGTTTCTACCAAGCAGCCTAGGGCAGAGGTGTCAAACTCATTTGTTACAAGAGCCAGATCTGACATAAGTGTCACTTTGTTGGGCTGGGCCACGTGTGCCATAAAATGCAATGCCAGGTACCAGAAATACAAACTTTATAAGGACTCAAGCAAACCCAATTAATGATATTATTTTTCACTCAAAATACAAACATGCTTAAAACATTAACACTCTTACAAGATTTCCTTATAGTATCTCCCTGATGCCCACCCTCCCACTTCCACTGCCCATTACACATTAGCACTGGGACAGGATACAGGGGCATAATGCACAGCCTCTTGTCATCTGGCAATAAAGGTAATAACCAGTTGCTCGCGGGCTGGATACGAGCCCTAGGTGGGCCGATTCTGGCCCATGGGCCGTATGTTTGACACCCCTGGCCTAGGGTCTCGGCTAATTCTATGCAGACTTGATTGCTGACTACCCTGTGGGCCAAACCAGGTTTGGTGGTTTAATAGCCTGTAGAATTACAAGCAAATTTGGGGTAGTTTATTCTTGTTAACGAGAAGTTGTCCTCGTATGGCTACCAACCAACAACATTTTAAATTCTTTCGCCCTTTGGCTTTCCTTGGGGGGCGGGGTAGCTTTTTGATAATTTTCCAATGTTGTTAATAAGCCCTTTATACATTTTTTGTCATATAGGAAACGTACTACATGAAACAAAGCAGGGAAGTTAATGTAATCTTATTTTAATTTATTTTCTGTTAAAAAATATTTTCATTCATGGTATGTATGCATTTGATTGGACTACCGCAAATGACTGTTTTATACCTCCCCTTCCTTTCCAGTCATTGTGTTGTATATGTATTTAGAAAGATTGTGGTAAAAATTCAGTCATGATAGAAAATTAAAAAGCAAAACCTCTACATAAATTATGCTGATATTTACTTTTTTCACGGAAACTGGACGTTTCTTTACAGAGGGAGCAAGCAGCAGCTGCCTAAATTCTTGGGATGAGTAAAAATAGCATCAGGACTTGGTCAAAACCAATAACCACTCACCTGTATGAGAGAGATTCTGTAATGCTAAGGTACCTGAGAACTAGTCTGCATCCAGGTATAGGAATTTCTACAAGTGCAAACACTGGAGAAGTAGCAAACAGGAAGCAGTCCCTGCTCTGCATCCCTCAACTCATTTTTTCCCTAATTGCTGTCATATTCCTGTAGCAGAAAGATGCATTTATAAAAGACCTCTAAAGAATCTGTGCTTGCTGTGTACAAGACCCAGAGTGGAGTAAGATTAGGATTGTTGGACTTGCACCAGACAGATCTGGGCTATGAGCCCCACTCATCTATGAAGCTTATTAGGAAGCCTTGGGCAAATTGCCATTTCTTCGTCTCACCTCCCAGAGAGGGTTGTTAAGAGGATCAAGTGGCATAACCCCCTGCATGCTGTATGGAATATACTGGAGGAAGGGCAGGATAAGTTCATGGGGGGGGGGGGAGGGAGAACTGCATCAAGTACAGGCTCAATTAGCACATAATGGTCAGTAGTCTGGGCTTGAGTGTTCTTGGCACAGTGGTAACCGTGGTATTTTGGGGTAACAGCAAGGGAGTGCAACAGTATCCCCCTCCCCACTTCACAGAGGGGAGTAGGGATGGGCACGAACTGCATTTTGCTGTTTTGGTCATGAACCGAACCAGGAAGTTGGTTTGGGAACCAAACCAGTTCGTAGTGGTTCATCATGACCCCTGCTTTCTATTCCCCGTCACTCTTAGAAGGGAGCAGAAAACTGAGGTTTCCCCATGAAAGCAGCAGGGAACAGGAAAGGGGTTTAAATGGCTTTCTGCTCCCTGCCACTCAGTTGTGTGGTTTTTTTGTGAAGAGCAGAAAGCAGGGGTTTATTTTATTTTATTTATTTATTTAGGCATTTTTACCCCACCCTCCCCGCGAGCGGGCTCAGGGCGGCTTACAAGGGGCAACAAGCCCGTACATAAAATCCAATAAAACAGTAAAATCATAACCAATAACATTATTAACAATAAAGTCCTTGCATTATCAAGATGGTCTTAAGTTGTTATAGTAGTGTCTTCCAGCTACCCCATTGGGGTACCACTGTCCAGTAGGTGGTCCGTGCCAATCCGTTGTTCTCGTTACCACGTAATTATCACTGCCACTGAGCTATCAAGGGCACTCCCGATCTCGACGATATTGCCACCGTTGGTAGTGGTGGTGGTGGTGGCGGCCCCTACATGAAAGCCTGGTGGAAGAGCTCCGTCTTACAGGCCCTGCGGAACTGCAAAAGGTCCCGCAGGGCCCTGATCTCCTCCGGGAGCTCATTCCACCAGGTAGGGGCCGCCACTGAGAAAGATCTAGCCCTTGTCGCAGCAAACTTTACTTCTCGGGGACCCGGAATCACCAGACGGTTCTGGGTCCCCGACCGAAGTGCTCTTGGGGGTACATACGGGGAAAGGCTCGGAGCTGCAGAGAAGGGTATAGGGATATTGGAGAGGCCAAAGCCTCTCCAGTCATCTCTGGTATGAGGCTTACATTTCAGGGACAGTTTACCCATCCTCCAATGGCAGCTGACTTAAGATGGGAACCACCCACAAGCTACGGGGCAGTGGTCTCGCCCACTTTCCTGAAATGCAATGGGTGCCACGCTGGAGAATGGTGCTCAGAAGAGTCGCAGGGGGCATATCATAGCACCACCTGTGGCTCCGGAGCCAGTGAGTACCACTAGTTCAGCGCTTTCAAAATAAGCTGCTTAAAAGGAACCCAGAAACAACTCGGAAGCCCGTGCAGCTGAAATGCTGGTACTGGAAGATCATTCTGATGAGTCCAGTTAGGACTTCAGCAGCTGCTTTTAATACAAATTGAAGTTTTCTGGGGCAGCCCCATGTACACTATTTAATATATTAAATGTTGTCAAGGTGTATCCAACTGGCTGGGTAACCAGGCTACACGATTTCTCCGAAACGGCTGCAACTGTTGACCCAGCCTAACCTGGTAAAAGGCACTCTTAGCAACTTCAATCGCTTCCTGATCCAAAGACAATGAGATGAATCCAGGCCAGAAGTAACTTAAGAGTGCAGTTAAGTGCATGTGGACACACAGCTGTGTCATCAGCACATGGATGGCACCATACCCCAGCTACCTGGACATGCGTGTGCAATGTAACAGAGCAAGGCAGGTGAGGCACTTGCCTCAGGTGCACAAAAGCTGAGGGGTGCAGGAAAAAATAATAAAATAGGCACCTACTGTCCTGAACTGCCATGCCATTAAGATAAGGGTGTATTTCTAAAAATTCAAATTGAACCAACTGAACAGGGACGGCTGGTCCATTAGGGCAAGAGGCAGTGCCCCACCACGCCCAGGTCCTTGCTGTTTGCCTCCTTTGCAGTAAACTAAAGCTACAGACTTAGTGAACTTACTACCAGTCCAGGATACTACTAGGCTGTCAGGTCCCTCCTTAATCAATCTTAGCCTTCTTGACTACTTGTCTTTCTGGACCTCAGCCAAGTCCCTCCACTTGAGCTAGAAGGTTTCCGCCCCCACAAGATCATTTCTTGTCCAAAACCCATGCCTACCCAATGCAAAACTACAGAAAGAGGGTGAGGCATATTAAAATAGAGATTGATGAAAGGTTTTCTCACTGGTGCTGTTCAGTCGTTGCACTACTTAACTTCCCTGGGGTCTCCCTAGGCCTCAGAATAGGAAAGGGGGTGGGTTGCAGCATCCAAATCCACCTTATCCCCCGAAGCAGTGTTCTTCCAAAGTATGGCACACTCCTCTCTGGCATGGCTGTGGGAGCAACCAGATATGATTTCTCCCCACTCCTGCCGATCAGCCTCACCATGGCCCCGCCCCTATGGCCTGAGCCATTATCAGGGCCAGGGGTTGGTGCACCACTTCTTCCAGGCTGCTCCTCCATCCTTGCTTGCCTTTGCCTCACTGGCCAGGTCCTAGGAGGTCTTCAGCCAGGCCTTCCCTGCCTGGCTCCTCCTAGGTTGTTGGATGGCTGGGCTTCTCCCATGACCCACCTAGCCATAATGGTTGGGCTTCTGCTGGCTGCCTCCATGCTGGCCTTGGCTTCTGAGGCTTGTTCTACCCCAGCTACCTGCTGCCGAGGGTCCCATCCTGGGAGTTCTGGCCGAGCCAACAGTGTCTGCCTGAGGTATAAGGGAGATGGGTGGGTGGGTCCCATGGCTCCTGCAGTATTGGGTAAGTTCCTGGCTTTGCCCCAGGCACCTCAGCTGTGGATGGGCCAAGCGCTGGCCCCAGATAACTGACAAGCTTGGTTGATATATTGACCAATCAGGTCCTCTCCTGGGTTGCCACCTTCCTAGGGTTCCCAGTTCTGGGTTGGGAAATACCTGGTAGGGTTACCAAGTACCTACCGTGAATCTGTGGGGGACACATGCTTTCCCGCCGGAACATTCCTGCCTGTAACACACCCGCGTTGCACTATGCTGTCGCCCAGACGTGGCATCAGCATGCTGGGCACGTAGCCGGGTGACACTCTGGCAATGGGGCTGAAAATTCGACGGTACCATCGAGTTTTCAGCCCCATTGTTAGAGCGTTGCCCGGCTACGTGCCTACATCACGTCTGGGCGACAGTATAGTGCAGCGTGTGTGTTTTCCCCGTGGGAATGTTCCTGCCAAGAACTATGTGTCCCCCGCCGATTCGCTGTAGGTACTTGATAACCCCAATACCTGGAGATTTTGTGGGTGGAGACTAGGGTTGCCAAGTGTACTTACCCTTGGCAGCGGAGGAGCCTTGCCGGGCTCTGGGAGCTCTTCCAGGACGCGTTCGTGCGCACGCCACCAGCACGTCACAAGAAGTGACGTGCTACATCGCTCATGTTTGGGGCGTGGCCCAGATCGTTGGGGGGAAAACCATATGGTTTTCCCCCCGATGATCTGGGCCTCGCCCCCAACGTGAGCAACGTGGGTGGGTCACCTCTGGTGATGCAGCTTCGGGGGGCGGAGTTCCCCCCCGGGCCCAATTCCGCCGCAGCAGAAATTGGGCCTCCAAAGCGGTGGTTTCCCCGCCACCCGCCCCCACTTGGCAGCCCTAGTGGAGACTGAGGAGGGTGGGGTATTGGGAGGGGAGGTACTTCAATGGGTATAATGCCATAGCCCACTCTCCCAAGTGGCCATTTTCTCCATATAAAGTGATTTCTGTCACCCGGAGATCAGTTGTAAAGGCGGGAGATTTCCAAGCTAGTACCTGGCACCCCTACACCTGCCTCAATGCAGATGACAGGGGCACCCAAAGGTGACTGTAATGCTGGGGTGGGTTCTTAAGGGAGAAGGCAGTCTTGTAGGGATGTTGGTCCCAGACCATGTAGGTCAACGTCAGCACTCTGAATTGTGCCTGAAAACAAACTGGGAGCCAGTATTGACGGGCCAAAAATGGAGTGGTCCCTACAACCCACTCCAGTCAAAATCCTGGCGGTTGCATTCTGCACCAACGGAAGTTCCAATTGAAGCAGCAAGAACTAAGGGAAGGCTAAGAAGTCAATGGGTGTGGTTGTGCTTTGCTGAGGCCTGGCCCGGATGAAGCCTTTACTGTGCAGGGCTCCTCTGGAAGGGCCTGGGCCTTCTGGTAAGGAGTAGGGGGAGAGGAGAGTTTGTGGCTGCTGATGATATGGAGTTGATTGTTTCCTGGCTCATTTGGCCTGATGAAAGGGAGAAAAAGGGTGTGGTGTGATTTTTTTAAATGGTAAATTTGAAGGGCTGTTCAGTTGATTCAGGCTTTGGGGTGGAGGACTGTGTAAAGCCCCTAAAGCCCCCCCCCCCCCAAGAGATCCATGGCCATCCATGTAGGCCTGACTTTTACTTTTTAACTTAAGAACACTTTATCTAGCAATGTGGAGAGGCAAGGGGTTTCTGTTTTATTGTTCTTCTGTAATCAAGGGTGTGTGTCCCTCATTGTAGAGCTACTTTCCTGCCAGTTGTGCTACACAAAGGCCGCGATCCTATGCACATTTACTAGGGGGTAAGCTCCGCTGAGCACAACTGGACTTCTGAATCCACAATGTGCTTCAAACTACACTGAAAATCAGTCTGTCCGTCTCCCATTAGACTTCTGGAGAGACTTTATCTCTCTCTCCTCCAACCCGTTTCTGTTTGCTTTTTAACATCCAGCCTGTTGAAAAATGCTGAAGAACCTGAACGCTTGCATACTGTGGTGTGTTATTTTGGTTGGTATCAATTAGTCCTATCACATGGTTTTGGCTTTTGAATTATTTTTTTTTTTTAATTTCTCTTATGCACACACTGAAATCTGACTTTTAAAGGTTTTTTTTCTGCTGAATTTTCTGCTGTTAAACGCCATGTGCATTTATGATGCAGTAATATGAGTTTGTCATTTGTCTATGAGACAGTGAGCTACTTTGAACAAATATAAAAGCTTGCAAAGTGAACACAAAAAATACACAATTTGCAGGATTTTAAAAGGAAGCTTATTTCTTCGATGGTAATGTTGCCAGAAGAAGCCGTAGGTTCCTCACTGTGTATTCCTGTGCAGAGTCACTCCAGTCTAAGTGCACTGAAGTCAGTGGGCTTAGAGTGGAGTAATTCTGCATAGGATTGCACTGTCAGAAAGAATTTTCTCCTAACGTGGACTTGTCACACCAGTCAGTGCTTATTTACTTGTAAGTAAACGGAGCCTAGTAAGTTTTGCTCTCAAATAGGCATGCGTGGAATTTGTGGTCTGCGGCTTTCTATGAACAAAGCTTATGACTGTTACAGGTGTAAAAGAATTAAAGACAAAACAGTGAAACTGAACTGGGTGGTATTACTAAGTGGTTGGAGGGCTGGTTGTGGACCGAGATGGTTGGACCCAAGCCTACTGAACCAAGGTCAGAGACTTTTCTTCAGTTCATTTATATGTTGTCTGTTATAAAACTGATGACGGTTGTTTGAGTGTTCTTAGTGTGCAAGGGGAAAAAACGGTGACAACGTCAGGGTTAGTTTGCTCTGACTCTGACCACCACTGCCTGCCCTGCAAGCCCCACTGGGCACCAGCTACCACTGCAGCCAAGCATTGTGAATTTCAAACTGTATGTGGTACCATATACGTTCATGTCCCTTGCACACCTCGTTGGCCCAGCCTAGCCCGATCTCGTCAGACCCTGCAACCTAACAGGGCTGGCCCTGGTTAGTACTTGGATGGGAAGCCAGCAAATCGCTATGCAGAGAGAGACAGGCAATGGCAAAGCACCTCTGAATGTCTCTTGCCTTGAAAACCCTACCGGGTCACCTTAACAGTTGGCTGTGACTGGACAGCACTTTCCACCACGTTTACGTTCACGGTTCTGTGTGCCTACTCCCCCCCCCCCTCTTGTTCAGAATAGTAATTGTTTGCTTTGTGGCATCAGAGAAAGTCTGAAATAAAAACGTTTTAAGATTATTCAGGTCACCAGTGCCAGGTGGCTCATGTTAATGTTCCTAGTGTCTGGTGGTAAGCAGACTTTTAAAAAAAATCTTGTTGAATGTTTAATGCCATTGAAAGAGTGAAAAGTGCAATTGTAAAAAAAATGGCCACACTTGACGTAGTTTCCTTTTGTATTTTTGAATAGTAAGTTAGATACTCACTTATACATTAGTTAATTGTGTATGCAGATATCATGACAAAAATAAATGCTGTGATGTTATTATCCTTGCTTCTTGTTACCTATGTATTATGTTGTTTTACCAAAATAACTCGGGGGAATGCAATTGTATATTCTTGCCTCTGGCACAAAATTAGTTAGTTATGGCTCTGCAATGTAATGTGTGAAGCTTCGTTCATTCCTTCTGTAGGATATGTAGTGAAAAGAATTCAGTAAATCCATCTGGGTGAGTCCCATGGTCTTTAATGTTTGGGGATCATATCTGGAATCTTAATTTAAGAACATAAGAAGAGCCCTGCTGGATAAGACCAATGGTCCATCTAGTCCAGCATCCTGTCTCACACAGTGGCCAACCAGTTCCTCTCAAAGAGCAATCGTATCGCTCTGAATTGTGTTCTTTCAAAGTAAATGGACTGAAATTTGCATCCTACCTTACCAAAACCCCAGAAAATCAGAACAGAGTAATATTTCAGGCAAAGCTTTTATTGATTTGTTCAGCTTAATAATGTCTGGCATAATGATCCATCCCAAAGTTAAGAAAGGTGAATATTGTTGATGCTTGCAGTTGTTAAAAAATTGGGGGACCTCCTCCCCATACAAAGGCTACATGTATGATTAAAAAAAACATTTAGTTAGGCTGAGGTCCTTGGCACTTGGTTATTATATGGCACTTGGTTATTATTACTGAGCATCTGAAACCTCCAAAGGTCCCTGTCTTAGGAAATACCACTGCTTTAAGCCCAGTGGGCTACTTGCAGAACTAAATGCATCCCAGTTCTGAGGAAGCCTGCCATTACTTTTAGTTAGAGCTGGAAGCAAAGGATTTGGTGCCACTTTGAGCTTTGGCCATGAAGGCTTCGATGTCTTCCACAGTGCGGGGGACGCAGGTCAGCAGTTCCATCCCGGTGGCTGTCACGACAATGTCTTCCTCAATTCGTACCTGGGGAAGAGACAAGAAAAGACCAGCGTGCTCGAGTTCATGGTGGCACCAGATCACTTGACATAAAAGGAAATGGGTTTGTCCATACCAAGTCAGGATCAGGCCTGGCCAATCAGAGCACAACTGGAGGTGCTCAACCGAATCCCATATCGCCTTTCCTTTGCTGGGGAAAGTGGGAGGCAGAGGGGTGGACCCAGTCCCCCATTTCATGAAAATGCTCGGCTGCTGGACAGGCCTTTTGGCACGGAGAACGTGGATGCAGCTTGGTGTGTTTCTTAATCGGCTGAAATCGGTTTGGAGCCACTACAGAGAAAGACCAGAGCCAACGACACAGCGCTAGGTTCACGGCCGCCCTCCCAAACCCGGGTCCTGCACTCTCCCTATTTGGGACCTTGTGACTCTGTGGGCTGAGCTCCATTACCAATTTTATGCATGCTGGCTCTCTCATCTTTTTTAAAAATACAAATCAGGGCAACCGATGCTTTACAGCTGATAGTGTTACTAAGAACTTCGGAACCTTTCCAGTTCTCATTTGGGTGTGAATGAAAAGGCCGGGCTGTTCTCTGCTCTCTTCCAATTTCCTCCACAGGTTAAATATGCCAACTCAGTCGCTTCATCCCCTTATCTTATCAGCACTGTGCTAGCTGAGCCTCAAAAGCGGCCATAAAAATCAATTTTAGCAAGGTGTCGAATCCAAAGGAACACAACCCCCCCCCACCCAGCAACCCCAACCACACACCGTCTTTAATTGTCTCTGACCTCTGGGCGTTTTAATCTAAAAATAATGCTGGCTTAATGTTTGCCCTCCTGCTTGCAAAATAATCCATTTGTTTAAACAAAGCCAAGCCAACGAGCCCTATTAAAGTATTCAATGAGGTGTTCACGAGATTGTCTAATTTGTTTGACATTAATTTAAGTGTGTTATGGACCTGACTTAAATACACTTTGCAGAGTTCTCTCTCTCTCAGAGGGTAGAGGGAGAGGCACTACTCTTCCCACTCAGGTTCCATCTAATAAGCGAGAACTGCAGCCTCCCAAAGAAATAGACCAGAGGCCAGTCAGGATCAGACCAGGCACCTTGGCGAGGAATCAGGTTGTAAAGCCTTCTGGTCTGAAGTCAAAGCATCCAAATAAAAGCAATGAAGGTGGGCCAGGGTAACTAGCCTGGCTCTTCCGATGACACAGAGTCTGATCCGTTCTGTAACTATCACACTGCCCCAATGCTTCTGATGGGCCCCGGAGCCAAGGGGCTGCAGAGAGCGTCCTGCTTCCTAGCTAGGCAGACACGTGCGACGCATCCAGGATCCACCGAAAGAGCAGCAGCTGCGTGGAGCTTGATGCTGTCTGGGTGTGTGTGTGTGTCTGTCTGTCCTGCAGTAAGCACTGGATGGGCCGAGCCGGGTCGTCACAGTGGTTACTACTCGGATGGGAGACCGCCAAGAAGTTCGGGGTTGCTATGCAGAAATGGGCAATGGCCATGTGTCTCTGGCCTTGAAAACCCTACAGGGGCATCATAAGTCAGCTTGACTGCACTGCTGTCCATAGAGGTTTTTAAATACACGCGTCTTGGGGGGGGGGGGGGGAGGTGGTTCTGCACATAGCCAGGAAGTGCCGCTTAAAATAAGTGTTAATGACACGCCAAGCCCACCAGCTTAAAATAAAGTTTTAAAGTAACGTGTTTCATGCTGCATTTTTAACATGTACTTATCGCAATGGTAATTTTAGATTGGGGGGGAGAGCTATAGACACAGGAGAGTTTTTTTTGGGGGGGGGGTTCGGCTGTCAAGTAGCAGCAGACTTATGGCGATCTTGTAGGGTTTTCCAAGGCAAGAGGCGCTCAGATCTGGTTTGCTGTTGCCTCTTTCTGCCTAGCAACACCCGGCTTCCTTGGCGGTCTCCCAGCCGAGGACTAGTCAGGGCTGACCCTGCTTCGCTTCCCAGATCTGACGAGACGGGGCTAGCCTCGGCTATCCAGGTCAGGGCACACAGGACTTACCTTAACGTGATTTCTAAGCCCCAAACGCTGACCACAATAGGAACGGTCTCTATTTTCAACTTTCTGTCGTTGCTAAGCAGCCAAGCACGCTTTGGTACCAGGGCAGACGCTGCAGCTTGCAAGACCTGCCTGTAGCGCTACGAGTGCATTTGGGATCATGGTTTAAATGTGTTTACTTCATAACAGATATTACATGTATTAGAGATGCACCCCCCCAATTATTATTTATCTGTGCTAAATGCTTGGTTACACATAATATATTCCATGTTCTCAGACTAAGAAACATTGTTTAATTAAATATTGCATTTATTTTAGGGTTATTTCCAAAGATCCACCCCACTGCCCATTTTTTGTTACAAAGTGTTTATCTGTATTGTCTGTAACCAATTTTTACTAAATGTGTGGCAATTGGCTGTGCTATTTTATACGAGATGAAATCATTGACACCTAAGGATGAGACGCCACACCACGGTTGTGCTTAACCTACAATGTTCCACTGCCTGGCCAGTATGCAACATTATCAGTCATCTGGAGATCGGATTGTAGCGGCTGGCTGCTATTGACAGCCCAATCCGGAGAGCCAGTTTGGTGTCGTGGTTAAGAGCAGCGGACTGTAAGCTGCAGAACTGGTTTTGATTCCCCGCTCCTCCACATGCAGCCAGCTGGGTGACCTTGGGCCAGTCACAGTTCTCTCAGAGCTGTTCTCTCAACAGCAGTTCTCTCAGAGCTCTCTCAGCTCCACCTACCTCAGAGTGTGTCTGTTGTGGAGAGAGGAAGGGAAGGAGATTGTAAACCGCTCTGAGTGAAGGGCGGGGTATAAATCCAATCTCCTCCTCCTCCTCTTCCTCCTCCCCCCTTAACCCAGCCCCATGTCAGAATCATAATGGAGCCCAGGCCACCCCCCTCCCCGCTTTTTATTGGCCAGCTCCTCTCCTTCTGTAGCCTTAGGCTGCTATGGGACTGGGACCCCCCCTGGGGGCACCTGCAATCCCCTGGCCCCACAATACTTAGCCCTTTTACTTCCAAGATAAAAGGAAACCTATGAAACAAACCCGCTTCTGTCAAAGGGGCGGGGAAACATCAGTTTGACACAAGCAGCTCTCCCTGTGCTCTGAGAAGGGCTGGAGTGCAGCATCTGTGCCTACGGATTGTAGGAGATGTCATTCCAAAGAGATAACACTGGCCCCAGGAAAAAAGGAAGGTGACGGGAAAAAGCCTTAATGCACAAGCCTGGAGTCTTCAAAATGCCAGAATCTCTTGCAAGGCGGATGCAGGAGGGGGGCTGGTCTGGCTTCTGAGAGGCCAGGCATGTGGAGGACCTGCCTCTCACATGGCACCGTGTAGGTGCCAAGCAGGGTGCTTGTGCCAAAATGCAGCCTTCCTCCCCCAAGCTGCTTCAGGCTGACACTGCAAAAATCTGTTGCACTGGAAATGGCACACATCACTCCTTTCAGGGCCTGGGATCCCGGCTGCCCTGCAGACCCACTGGGTAAAGGAACAGCCCGAAGCCAAGATAACCTCTCCAACCCGGGGGAGAGGACTCAGCAGCAGAAGGTAAAGTCCCACCTGGCTTGATAAGATTGTATACTTGGCACACAGGGCTTTCAAAGCCCTGAGGACAAATGACTCATGGCTGTTAAGCGAACATGGAGCCTTCCCTTTATCAAGGTGGTGATGCAAACTCAGCTACAGCAGAGGCCCTGTTTCCATGACTGCTTTGACCCAGTTAACGCGCCGCGGTGAAATATGGCCTTACCATGGGCAGGGTGTGTGTGTGTGTGTGTGTATAGCACTGTCTCCCCAAAAGAGGCTGGTTTTCCTCCATAGGGATCACCAGTCTCTCTGCTCACTTGAATCAAGGTCCAGCCACAGAGATCTGCACGGTTTGGTAGCCACTGCACAATCCCACCAGAAAATGATGGAGAATTCAACACCCCTTGGGTCTGTTCTGCTTGCACTGATGCCTTCCTCCCATGGAAGGAGCAGTCTTTAATGAAGTAAGAAGAGCTCTGCTGGTTCAGACCAGGGGTCCACCTAGTCCAGCATCCTGTCTCTCACACAGTGGCCAACCAGTTCCTCTAGACAGCCAGCAACAGGGCACAGAAGCTGACACCTTCCCCCCTTATTGCCTCCTGGCACTGCTATTCAGTGGCTGACTTCAGTGAATGTGGAGGGTCCCCTGACACAAGAGCTCTATCTCCCAACATGGTGCAGTGGTTTAGAGTGGTGGACTCTAACCTGGAAAACAGGGCTTGATTCCCCACTCCTCCTCCATATGTAGCCTGCTGGGTGACCTTGGGCCAGCCACAGTTCTCCCAGAACTCTCTCAGCCCCCTCACAAGGTGTCTGTTGCAGGGAGAGAGTTAAGGTAGAGAAAAGCAGGGTATAAAAACCTACTCTTCTTCTTCCAAACCTCTGGCGATCCAGGTCACTAAGATGATTTTGTGCTACCTCTTCAACTCCTTCACCTTCAGCCTCTTTCTCCATGCTGCTCCGGGGCCATCAGCCCTGTCCTCTTTCTTTTAATTGCCCTGATACCCTCCTGGATCCTAGTATCAAGCAGTCCCAATGGCTCCTCACCTAAGGATCTCTCCAGGGCCAATGCATCAAAGACCTTAGCACATATTTTTCATTGCCAAGAATTCCAAAATCCACAGACTACTGGATACTATAGCCAGAATTATGGAACTGATGCACTTGCCCCAGAGAGGTCTGGAAGTTGCAAGCTTTCAACATCCCAATGAGGGCGCCCCCCAGGGAGAAGGTCTATAAAGAGACATGAAAGTTCACTTGGAGACAGCTGGACCGATTCCTACAGATCTTCTCTGGGTGGGTTTCTGGGGTTCTGTTCTCAGTCCACAGAGATGACACCTAGATGGTCACTGCGAGGCAGAGATGCTCTAGGTCTACCACTGGGGGAAAATGCCAGGTGGAAATATCTAAATAAATACACAGCAAATACAAAGTGTGCATGCTATTACCTGATGCACGAAGTGTCCATAAAAGGCAAGAAGCTGAAAGGTGCTGAACGGGGACAAAGGGTTTGCCTCCCCAGCATGCTGGGACACACCCTGTGGTCCATTTTTGCTAGCACAAAAGCCCTTTCTATTAACACAAGTTCTTTAACAAAACAAAACAAAACTGCAATATGCTGTTGCACAGAGAAAACCCAAAAGCTATTTCTGCTTGTGCAAAGCACAGAATTTGCACTAGAGAATGTTATCCTACATTTTTAAATATTAAATCTAACCCAGGTAAAGAATGGCATTTCAAAGCAGGAAATGGTAAGCACACAAGGATTGCACGGGGATCAGGCCACATACAGTGTAGTGATCGTTGTGTTCAGGGAATACTACTTATACTTGGAGATGAACTCTGCTGACATTTCACTGGATACACACTTTCTCGGGCATGGCTCTGAATTGCTTTAAACATGGTGTGCAAGCACAAGCCATTCATGTTTCTGTGTCTTATCTGAAGTCATCCTATTTCACTAACAGTTTCATGTGATATCAGGAGCCCCCCTTTCTCCATTCTCCAGTTTGGTTTAGTGATTAGGAGTGCAGACTCTGGGAGAACCAGGTTTGATTCCCTACTCCTCCACTTGCAGCTGTTGGGTGACCTTGGGTCAGTTACAAGTTCTCTGAAGAGCAGTTCTCAGTCAGAGCTCTCTCATCCCCACCTACCTCACAGGGTGTCTGTTGTGGGGAGAGGAAGGGAAGGCGATTGTAAGCCACTCTGAGACTCTGAGTGACAGGCGGGGTATAAATCCAGTCTCTTCTCTTCTCCTTCTTCCTGCAGTCCCCTAGGTCCAAACTACATGTTATGCTTCATACGAGTTGTCAACAAGGACTGGCAGCCGTACAGCTGCAAGACCCTGGAGGCAGCTCCTGCTCCTGTGTAAAAGTACAGCAGGGGCCCAATTCAGACTAAGACCATGGAGGAAGGAGGGGCTCCTGTCTCCCATCCCCCATGCTGTTTTGGGGGACCAAAATGGCCATGGGCCTTATTTGCCCTATCAAGGAGCCACACAGCTTCCGAAAAAATGGAATGGAGGAAGGCACGGGTCTCTCTGCCCCCACGACACAGTCCCACCCGAATTGGTCTCCTGCTGCGCTTCTACACAGGAGTTGCCTGCGAGTGCTGGCAGCTGCAGGGTGGCTGCCAAGCCCTGCTGGCAGCTTGTATAAAGCATCACATGTAACCAGTGTTCCCTCTAAGCTGAGTTAGTGCGAGCTAGCTCACAGTTTTTTAGCCTCCAGCTCACACATTTTTGTCTTAGCTCAGGAAGGATGGCTCCAGAGAAAACTAATTTATGCAGTAGCCAAATTGCTCACTCACAACTTTAATGCTGGTAGCTCACAAAGTAGAATTTTTGCTCACAAGACTCCACAGCTTAGAGGGAGCATTGCATGTAACTCTGTCCCTAGAGAAGAGTTCCCACTTGGAAAGAGGAAGAGCAGCTGGGAATATGTTTCAAATTTCTCCCATCTGAAGAACTCAGTACAGGGCCTTGGGCGTGTCATTCTCATGCTCTCTCTGCAATGTGAGGAGATTCGCACCGTCCTACCTTACAGGACTGTTGTAAAGGTTGATTGCAGATGTGGAACGTTTTGAACTTAAGACTCCTCTACATGTGCAGCGGGATTGCCCCACAGCTGCAAGCCACAGCTCCCCCTCCACACGCAGGGTCACACGACAGACACCCAGTGCCGAAGCCCCGACTGAGTTACTCACCCCGCCGAAGCCTCGGAAGCGAGGAAGGATGCTGTTGTTGATGAAGCAAGCCTGAACTGGGTCGGCAACGGCCTGATCCAAGAGGTGGTCAATGAAGTAGATGCCGGGCTCAACTGTCAGCACCATGCCCTGCTCCAGAACACGGGCGGTTCGCAGACTCCGGAGGCCCGGCAGGTCAATGCGTTCCACGCCCTGGAAAAGAACAGTCAGGAAATTCCACACTTAGCTCACTTTTAAGAACATAAGAAGAATTGTGCTGGATGAAACTAGTGGTCCCATTCTCCTCTCCCCTCCCCTCCCCCCGCCCCAAACCATTTGCAGTCAATTCTTTACAGGACCAATTTCCATTCATAAGGCCACTGGCCTTTTTGAGAAGAAAGGAGAGAGAGAAGAGATTGGATTTATACCCCGCCCTTCACTCGGAGTCTCAGAGCAGTTTACAACCCCCCCAACAAAAGACAACCTGTGAGGTAGGTGGGGCTGGGAGAGCTCTTTTGAGAACTGCTCCTGAGAGAACAGCTCTGAAACAACTGGTAACTGACCCAGGGTCACACCAGTAGCTGCATGTGGAGGAGTGGGGAATCAAACCTGGCTCTCCCAGATAAGAGTCCGCACTCTTAACCACTACACCAAACTGGCTCAGTTTGCTCAGGACAATTCCACTGATCATCACCAGTAAACCCTGTAGTTAGTTAGCACCTCTCAGCTTTAGGTATTGACCCCGGGAAATTCCTGCAAGGTCCAAACAGAATTTCATGGCCAGCATTTTGGAGGGGGCAGTGATTCCTGAAGATCTGTGTGCATAGGCGTGTGGGTTGGATGGGTCCTGTGGATCTGTTCTGCTAGCAGAGGCGCTTTCCTCTGGTGGAAGGAGCCTCATGCTTCAGGGTAAGGCCAGAGGAAACTGCCTCTGCTAGAGGAATGAATCCACGGGGCCCTTTCCTCTAGCAAAAGATGCTTCTTGCATCAGGGCAAGGCCCCTTCCACCAGAGGGAAGTACCTCTGCTAGAGGAATAGTTCCATGGGATCCAGCCCCTCTTGCATCAGGGCAAGTCTCCTTTTGCTGGAGGGAAATCCCATAGGATCCAACTCCCCCCCTGGATTTGGCGGTTGAAAATACCAGTTTTTCCAGGGAACAGGGATGGGACAGGGCCCTAAAGATGCGCATTATTGTGCTGCACATCTTCAACATTCACTTCTCCATCTGCAGTGCAGCTCAAATCCATCCACCTCCCACCTAGATTCCACTCAATGGATTGTGAAGTGGGCTTACGGGCAGGACTCCTCTTGTCCAAACTCCCTTTCTGTGCATTTTACGATCTGGGCTGAAAGGCAACAACTCTGCAGCCAAAGTGTCCTCCCGGGAGTTCACGAGAGCCTGCTCTGCTTACACATCAGGCGTGTGAGTGATGACTATTGAAAATAAACAAGCTAAAATGAACTGGGACAACGCCATGATCTTGGAGGATGGGCAGCCTCGAGCCAAACTCGCAAGGAGCTGAGAGCTCTGTAGAGACTGGCTGATCATTTTGCCCCCCCCCCCCCCCATAACACTCCAGGCATCCTGACAGACCCATCTCCCCCAGGTCTGACTTCCAGAGTCAAAGGCTCTCTGGTCCTGCACGTTTCACAAAAGGGCGTTTGGAGCACTGGGGTCTGCCCGTCAGGACCTGGCTTCTGTTCAAGCCGATACCAATGAAATGTAGAGCGTCGGTCAGAGTGCTGGACTGGGGGGTCTGGGAGGCTCTGCTTCGAATCTCCCGCTTTGCTGCAAGAACTGCGGGGTGGCTTTGGGCCGGTGGCTTCTCCTCAGCCTAACCTACTTCACAACCCAACGTGGTGCAGTGGTTAGACTAGGATACGGGAGGACCAGGTTCGAATCCCCACTCTGCCATGGGAAGCTTGCTGGGTGTCCTGAGGCCAGTCACACACTTTGACCCTAGTCTACCTCGTGGGGTTGTTGTGATGGTAAAATGGAGGAGAGGAGAATGATGCAAGCCGCTTTTGAGTCCTAACTAGAGAGAATGGCGGGATATGACTGATGCACATATAGAGAAGTTGTTGAGGGAGGATGAAACAGAGAAAGGGGAAGCCATGGCTGGCCTAGGCAGGATAAGAACAGAGAAGACGGTCAGGAAGTGTGGAACAGCTGAGAGTGGAAGTGGCAAAGTGCTGCATCATCCAGGAAGTCGGCAGATGCGCTTCAACGTGGCTCCTCTTGCGTCCTGTGAAGGCTCCTTCCACAGGAGGAAAACGCCTCCGCTAGCAAAAGGGAATCAGTAGATCTAGCCCAGTCCTTGTGCTACAGGCAAGTTTGTAGATGTGATGGGGTATCTCTTGGCACTGAAAAAGGTTAATCCATCGATGTGGTACAGGACTGGGCACTGAGTTCGGGGGGGTGGGTGTCCAACAGCCCAGTGACCTAGTGGTTGGAGTGTTGGACTAGGATCTGGTTCGAATTTCCCACTCTGCCATGGAAGCTCACTGGGTGACCTTGCGCTGGTTACCCTTTCAGCCTAGCCTACCTCACAGGGATGTTGTACGGCTCAAATGAAGGCAGGGAGAACCATGCATGGTGCTCCCCAGAGGAAAGATTGGATTAAAAAAAGGGACCGCACCTATTCTTGACGACTCTGTGCAAGGGTGGGGCAGGTGGGTCATGACCAGTGGTTCTGGAAGTCCAGCCTGCAGGAGTTTACCTGAATCTCTCACTTTAAAGCCTGAGTTTTGTTTTCTGAAAAAGCTGCTAGAAGATGTTGAAGAATTGCACATTTTACTGTGTGATGTGCAATTTTCATTTTTTTTTTGTGGGATGGTTGCTTTTTATTTGTGGGAGAGCTGCTTACTGGAAATGCCCCCCAACAGTAAATAACTTGGCTAAGCACATTAAAAAAAATCTGGAATGGGTTTATGTGGGTCACAAGGAACTTTGTGACGGATAGCAATTGAGAGATGAAATGAGGGAGAGCCAAGTTTTAAATTGTACACGCTTGAAAAAAGAGCAAGGGGAAGAAAAAATAAAATTAACTTGTGACTCTGCCATGATTGGCATGGAAGGGTGCAGCAGTGCTCATCCATTCCATTGCACAATGAGAACAGCATGCAGAGACATGCCAACATGCGCACAGACTCAGACCGGGTTCCCTCACAACCGTGGTTCACAAATCGGTACTCAGATTGTGCTATCAGACTGCAGTCTACGAAGGAACCATTATTATTGCTTTGTACACATGTAAAATGGAACTGCGATTCATGCCAGCAATGGAAAGGGCTTGATTTTCCCTAGGTTATGTTCCCAAACTGGATTGTGATTAGAAAACTATGGCTTGTAAGGAAGTAAAGTTGCATTTGTACCAAAGTGTTCCATTTCTCCTAATTAGAGGAGGAGGAGAAGCAGAAGAAGAAGAGGAGGAGGAGGAGATTAGAGTTATACCCCACCCTTCACTCAGCATCTCGGAGCGGCTTACAATCTCCTTTCCCTTCCCTTCCCCACAACAGACACCCTGTGAGGGAGGTGGGGCTGAGAGAGCTCTTTCGAGGACTGTTCTTGAAGTAACTTACCCAAGGTCACACCAGCAGCTGCATGTGGAGAAGTGGGGAATCAAACCCGGTTCTCCCAGATTAGAGTCCGCGCACTTAACCACTACACCAAACTGGCAACAGATGCACAGATCCTGGCCATCCCTTGAATGACGGCTCAGGTAAGAAGCAGCAACCTCTGACTGTTTCGAATCCCAAAGGTCTCCCTTCTCACAACTAACCCCAATGGCAGGAGCGGCTTCAAGTGTCAGCTTTCCCCTCAAAAGCAGGAAGAGCTCCGTGCCTGATGAAAGGAGTGAATCACGGTATTGTTTGGCTGCTGGCTGGACTTTTGGGAGGAATCGGGGGAGGAAAGTGAAGAACATTTGCAATCAGAGAAGTTAGCCAACCCTTCCTTCCCCAAGCTGGAGACCTCTGCACACAGCTTGGCTCACTCGCTGGGGTCAGGGGGCAGCTCTCTGCCACCCAGAAAATAAAAAACAAAAGACACCGCCAGAAGCAAGAGGACGCACAATTTCAGTTGTCTGGAGGCCCAGACAGCACTGATATGATCTGGGTCTTTTTTCTGTTGTGACCTGGGAGAATTCCTTCCTCTGGGAAGCCTTCCTGGTTGACTCCCTTCTGAAGTTCAGAAGGTCCGTCAAGATAACCTTCTGGTTCAGGAAGGATTTCTGGATCTCTAGAGGGATTTGTGATGCCAGTTGCAGAGCCTGCTGGTGACTGTTTCATGCAACCGCTTTAATACCTTCCTTTTAGATAGCCTGGTTTTACTGCAACGTTTGTTACGGACAGCATGGCTACTTCCAAGAGTTTAACCAAGCTGGTAAAATGGGCGAACAAACAGATAAAGCGGGGCTGGTTCCAAAAGTGCCTGCAGAATGACACTTCAGTTGGCAGAGGAGGGGTGCCGGGATATTTGCCGATTCCGCCCTCCTACTGCACGCGTGCGCACACACACACCCACCAGTTTGCCCTTCATAACATTCCTGCGGATCCCTTACTCTCCTCTTCAGAATGTCAAGGGACTCAATGGGCTGTGCCCTGACCTGGACAGCCCAGGCTAGCCCAGTCTTATCCGATCTTGGACGCTAAGTGGGGTCGGCCCAGGTTAGTACTTGGATGGGAGCCCACCACGGAAGTCCAGGGTTGCAACGCAGAGGCAGGCGGTGGCAAACCACCTCTGTTCCATCTCTTGCCTTGAAAATGCTATGGGGCTGTCATGAGTCAATTGCAACTGGATGGTTCTTTTCACCAAGAATCCCCGGTTGGCCTTGGCTTGACTAGCCAACCCTTGCTCGATCTTGCCAGACCTCAGAAGGTAAGCCGGGTTGGCCCTGGACCACCAAGGAACTCCCAGGTTGCTATGCAGAAGCAAACAATGACAAATCATTCCTATTCGTCTCTCGCCTTGGAAACCCTATGGGGGTCACCATGAGTTGGCTGTGACTTGATGGCAATTTCCACCAAGAACTCACCATGAGTTCTTGTCAGATCTCAGAAGGTAAGTAGGGTCAGCCTTGGTTAGTACTTAGATGGGAAACTACCAAAGAGGTCCTTGGTTGCCACACAGAGGCAGGCAATGGAAAACCACCTCTGTTCACCCCTTGCCTTGAAAACCCTACAGCAGGGGTGTCAAACGAAAGGCCCGGGGGCCAGAACTGGCCCATCCAGGGCTCTTACCCAGCTCACAAACAAACGTTATGTATGAAATATAAGGTGCTCTCCTTTTTACGGTATCCCTTGGAAAATACCTAGTCTTGCATATGATTAAGTACATTTACTGGGGCTTTTGTGGGCTCCCCAGTAAGTCAGCTGCTTTCGCTGTTAGGAATCAATTGCTTTTGTCTGCATTTTGAGTAAAAAGTAATAGCGTCAATTGGGTTTGCCTGGGCCATGGATAAAGTTTATCTCTCCAGTACCTGGCATTACATTTTATGGCCTGGCCCAACAAAGCGACATTCATGTCAGATCCGGCCCTCGTAAAAAATGAGCTTGACACCTCTGCAGGGTTGCCATAAGGCAGCTGCCACTTGATGGCACTTTCCCCCCATCAATGGGCTGGGGGGAGGGGAGAGTGTCATTTTGCAAGTTTCATGGTAACCAGGGTCCAGCCCTGAATAAGTAAAGATACTGAATGCTACAGCAGGACATGGGGAAGATTTCTGCCTTGGTGGGGATGGAGAAGGAGGAGAGAAGGAGTGGGGCCTTGATCCTCCCCCAGACTTCAACGTCTTCTTGCAGTTGCAAAAGAAATGCCCGGTTGGTTTAACTGGGACGTCTGAGAATGCACCAACACTGACCTCTGGGTAGCCTCCAACATCATGCACGTCGATGCCGAGGAAGTGGCCCAGCCCGTGTGGCATGAACACTGCTCCCAGGTGAACCTTCACCATGTCATCCACGCTGCCCTGGAGGATGCCAATTTTTTTGAGCTCCTCCAGGTGGACTCGGTCAGCCAGACGGTGCATGTCAGGCCAGGAGACCCCTGGGAGAGAGCAGAAGAAGAGAGTCAGTCGCAACCAAGAGGGTTTCAGATCAACACCCAGCGGAAGCACGGCCGTTGCCCTGGGTTATTTTACAAAACAACAGCAAAGAAACAAACAAAGGCAGGGCATTCGTTTATTTGCAAATGGTACTTCAAATTCAAATCACCCTATTGCAAGGAAGGAAGCAAATGGGAACACAACAAATAAAACAATGAAGATGTTTAACAAAAGCTTTTTTAAAAAACAGCCAGCCAGGACACTCTACGGTAGATGCCCCAGGTGACCATCTAAGCCAGCACTACTAACTGTTTTGGGCAACAGGCGACATTCTCTCCTGGCCCATTCAGGCTACAATCCAAAGAACTCATCCATGGGTGCAAGACCCACTGAATTAAATGGGACTTACTTCTGAGCAAGCAGACATAAGGATTGCACTGTTTGTTTGCCCCAACCTAGAGTGTGACAACTACTGTCCTGTTTCAGCTTGTGGAGCTCTGGGTTCCAAGCCGATATCAGTTGGGAAGTTGGCTAGATGACCTTCAGCTAGGCTCTTTCTGTCAACCTAGTCCTACTCCACAGGGCTGTTGTGGTGGGGGGAAGGAAGGGCGCAAATGAAAAACTGAACACTGTAATGCTTGTGTGGATTTTCATTAGGGTTTTTTAAACCCTAATATGTAATGTGATGCAATGGCCTGCTTCTGTTATAAGACAGTTTTTATGCTGCTTATGTCCAATGGTTTCTTTTTAATGGCTGGTTTCTATATTGTGATGTTCTTAACTGTAAGCTGCCTGAAGCAGGACACTGAAGAGGTGACACAGAAATAGCCTAAATAAATAAAAAATTCTCATCCATCCTACCCATGGGAATTAAGGTACAGCTGCACCTTTTTGTGTGTGTGTGTGTCTGTGCCTGGAAGTCATGGTGGCCTCTTCCAATTCCTACTGAGGCATGGAGGCCATTCAGAGAAGTGGCTTGATAGCCTGCCTCTGCCTCCCAGCCCTGGTAATTCTTTGGAGGTCTCCCATCCGAATACTTGCCAGGGCCAGCCCTCCTTAGCTTCTGAGATCTAACAAGATTTGGCTTGCCTGGGTTTGCCGGGTCAGGGCAGGAAGAGCTTTTTGACTTATAGTTTCTCATCACCCCCCAAATGCAAAATTTAGCGACCTTCTGTACCACCACCTCACCCAAAGGGACCTCTGTTTCCTGAGGTATGCACAATATCTCAGAGGAGGGATGGAGAAATCCTGGCTCACATCTCTGTATGATTGTCCAGAGTTTGCCCAGCTGTTCCCTCACTCGTGGTGGGCAAACCATTCACTACAAACACACCTGAGTGCAGGAGGTTGCCTTACACTGAATCAGACCCTTGGTCCATCAAGGCCAGTGTTGCCTACTCAGGCTGACAGTGGCTCTCCAGGGTCTCAGGTGGAGGTCTGTCGAATCAACCACTGACTGTTCCTTTCACTGGAGATGCCAGGGATTGAACCTGGGACCTTCAGCTTTTCAAGCAGGTGCTCTACCACTGAGCCACAGCCCCTCCCATGGGTACCTACATGAACCTCCCTACTCACGGCCACATATCACCATGGGCTTGGAAGGCCTCAGGGCTGAGGTAAACAACCTTTCTGGCTCAAGAGCCAAAGAACACACAACTCCCACGTGTGAAGATGCTGGTGCACTGACAAATAAAAATGGGGGGACTGGAGAGACAGATGCGGGTAGTACTAGGCCAGAAACACGGGGTCAGAACTAAGGCCCAACGGCATGGGCAGTACCTTGGTATGGCGTTTAGAATGCCTGGGAGACTCAGGTTTGAACCTCCACTTGCTGAGGGGACCACAGGCCAGTTATGCACACTCTGAGACAAACCTACTTCACAGGGTTGTAGTGAGGATAAAACACAGGAGAGGAGAATGATGTAAGCCGCTTTTGGGCGAAAGGAGAGGTATAAATGGACTGAAACTCTGGGGCTCATCTTGGGCAGAGAACTGGCCCTGAGCACCACACAAAAGGGTTGGCCTGGTTATGTCACTGCTTGGCAGATGTGCCACATGTTGCCTCCCCCACCTCAGGGAACGGCACGAACATTACATACTTCCTCTTGAAGTCTGAACTGCCACAGCCAAACAGGCAGCCTCTTCTCTCCCCCCCGCCTATATCGTTCCTCTTCAAGGTAAGCAAATGACTCCTGGGTAAGCTTGATCAACTGTGGTAAGGAGTGGGACTGCCAGACAGCAGACCGAGACGTGTGGGAACACATATGGGAACGTGGCTACAGGCACAGACTCTGCATCACCCTGCTATACAGTAAGCCTAATTTTGCCACAGATCAAGCACAGATACATGGGGAAAAGGTCCTCTGAAACAGCCTGCTGTCTGTCAAGCAAAAATAACCACCCCGCATGAGACATTAAAATCCCCACGTGCAGGTGTGCATGCACAGGTACCCTACAGTACCCTGTCACATGAAGCTGCCATATCCTATGTCAGGCCATTGGTCAATCGAGCTGAGCTTTGTCCTGTTGAATCTCCAAGGTCTCAGGTGAGGGTCTTTCGCATCATCTTCTACCTGATCCTTTCAACTGGAGGCGCTGGGGACTGCAGCCCCCCCCCCCAGCAGATAACAATCCTTTTTACTATTCATCCAATTCATCATTCAGCCCCCGCCATCTCTATCACACTTACGCTAAAGAGGCATTAGGTTTGGGCGACATAAAACACACACGCTTCTCTGCTCAGAACTGCACACATTGAGGGTCCTTCCCCACTGGAGGCCACCATGCTGCAACGCCTTCCCTTCACGTGTCCAACGGGTGTGTATGTGTGTGTGTGTGTGTGCGGGTGTCCTCAACAGGACAGTTGCCGTATGGCCTTCCCTTCACGTGTCCAACGGGTGTGTGTGTATGTGTGTCCTCAACAGGACAGTTGCCGTATAAAGGTAACTGTGGCTAAGGCCAAGTAAGGAAGATTTTCTTTTGTTTGGATTTGGCACGCTCGCACAAGAGTCAGCAGTTTGTAAATCCAAGAGGCCTTCCAAATTTAAATCAGCTTTACCCCCCTTGGTAGCGGAGACTGCTTTAGGGGTGGGTGGAGCAGGGCGTCATGTTCTAATTATGGTAACACTCTTTTGTTTCCCCCCCCTTTCCTTTTCTCTTCTCTTTCCAAGATGTGCTGAAAGTCGATGAAGACAGGAATACTCCCCATAGCTCTGCACCAATAAAAACCATTCCCTCCTCACATGTCTCTGGAATAAAGACCAGTAGCAGAATGGCCCCCTTCGTGCAGAGGCTGTCGGCATCACATCTGTTCGACATTACCATCTTACCCAAATACAAACATCTCAAGGAGGGTGTTTTGCATGCCAGCCTCACTCTGTGCGCATGGACCATTCGGAGGACAGCTCCAGTAAGTCCTCTTTGTGTGGCCTGGCAGAGGATATTGCTTAGCGGGAGCTAACACGCACACAGCACTTCTGTGCGGGAAAGGATACCCCACTGACTTTGGCTGTCAGAGGCAGCCCCATGCACGTGTGCAGCTCCTGACAGTGGTGGGAGAGGGGAAGTCTTTATGTGAAGCAGGAGCCCTTGCTGGCGACTGATTTAGTAGCCCCCAAAGAGCTGTCCTTGAAAACCCAGTTCTGTGCATTACCCTAGCTGTGTACCATTTGTAATCTTGAAACTGCACAGACAAGGAAATCCACGTGCATACCTTCAGAGCTCTTGTACATGGCACACAGCTTCTGTGCTGGGCGCAGGTTGTTTGAAGTCATATTGCCTCCAGGGGCATTTTTGCTTAAATTTCACTGCAGAATGCAAGTGACCAATTCCGTTTCCTGTAGATTTTAGCCTGTTAAAAAAAGGCTCTAGTCCTTATGGCTCTGAAGCAGAGTTGCCAGGTGCTTACCATCTGTCGGTGGGGGGCTCCAGGTCCTCCCCGGGATCTTCTGGTGCGCACACTGTACCTCTGGAAGTGACATCATTGCACCAGACAGGTTGTGTGGGGGATGCTCTAGCATTTGGCCAAAAAACTCTATGGTCCCATAGCTTTTAGCCAAATGCTAGAGAGTCCCCCGTGTGAAGAGCCCAGAGCGATGACATCACCTCTGGGTGTTGTCATTACCCCGGGCATGTCAGGGCTCTTTGGGGGTGGGGCTCTCCCCACTAGCCAGGAGGCCAGTGGCAGATTGGGGCCCCTGAAATCTGGGGACCTGCTGCCCCCATCAGGGGGATGGCCACCCTACCCTGAAAACATACTTGGAATCTTAGGAGCTACAGAACTGGCAAAATCAGCATCTTCCAGTAGTTGGGGGCAGTGTTCCCTCTAAGCTGAGTTAGTGTGAGCTAGCTCAGTTTTTTAGCCTCCGGTTCACACATTTTTTGTCTTAGCTCAGGAAGGATGGCTTCAGAGCACACTGATTTATGCAGTAGCCAAATCGCTCACTCTCAGCTTTAATGCCAGTAGCTCACAAAGCAGATTTTTTTGCTCACAAGACTCCACAGCTTAGAGGGAGCATTGGTTGGGGGTCAGGGCTTCAATGCTCTACACCACTCCCTATCCCTCAAAAGTAGATAAAAACATACACAAAGCTGTACAAGTTACAGAATGAGGACTGCCTGGAGGCAAAAGTTGATATACTTTCCCCCTAGCACGGAACCCTGATTTACACCTGCAGTTGTGACCCCAACCCTTTTCTCAGTAGCATAAAAACGAACCTTTTGAGATTTTCACACCTTTGCTCTCAGATTAATCTGCAACTGCAGTACCTCTCCGAAAGAATACAGCACCCCACTGGTTTCACCATCATGTTGCCTCAGGGCCAACACCACAGAAAACTGCCAAGAAATGCAATGCAATCTCCAGCTATTACAAGGATCACACAGAGGGATTAATCCATTCCCCACAAACCATGAACCAATTTATTCCAGAAATGGTAGAGTAACACGCCAATCAAATCCTTCAAGCAGCAGACTATGGTTGCATCCCATCAAGTACGCTTAGTCAAGAAAAAGTATGCCTTCCTTCCTCAAGTCTTCACTTAGGAAACTTAGTACCTCCATGATGAGGCTCTAGCTTCATAATGAGACAGCAGTCCAAATCAGGGACACAATCCATGGCCACTGCACCAGCTGTGTGCTGCAAGTTTTGTCAGACAGCTTAACCTGAGCTCATCAAAACCTGGAAGCTATGAACCCTGACCTGGATGGCCCGGGCGAGCCCGATCTCGTCAGATCTCGGAAGCTAAGCAGGACCGACCCTGGGAAGTACTTGGATGGGAGACCTCTCTGAAATGTCCAAGCGCCACTAGGGGTCACCAGAAGTCACCATTACTTCCAGGCTCGCAAGCGCATGCACACGTGCGCGCACGCGCAAAATACTGACAACAACAACAACAACAATAATAATAATAATAAAGCCCTTGGAAGCTAAGCAGGATTAGTACTTGGATGGAAGACCCCCAAAGAAGTTTGGGATCACTAGGCATGGCAGGCAATGGCACACCACCTCTGCTTGTCTCTTGCATGGGACATTCCATAGATGGGGTTGCCATGAGTTGGCTGAGACTCAAAGATACCTTCTTCATCATGATATTCCCACTCAAATACTTCTAGAAGAGGTACAGTTCAGGGACAGTGCAAGTTAAAACAGGGAAGAAAGAGATATTTTTTCTGCTGTACAAATCTTTTTGCCTGTTTTTGTTTTTTTCCCTGCAATACTAATTAAACGACCCAGTTTGATGAATTTGGAAACTATACGTGGAAACTCCTCCCTGGAATTGCAGCATTCAGAACTGCGGGTCGCGAGACCCACCAGCAGCCTCTGCTGACTTGGGGGGAAAAACCCTGTTATTCCTCAATTCCCTTCAGAGAACCTCTTCAGCTCTGAAACACTCTAGTTCATTCCCACAGCCACAAAGAACAAAATCCAAGGCACGCTCTCGGAAAATAAATATTTCATTACGGGCCCAAGAGACAGGCTAAGAATTTAAACTTTTTAATCCCCCCCCCTCCAAAATAGAAAGTGGGTTAAATGCATTCAGAAACGAGCAACGTACATGGCCTGAAGACAGTCGTTTTAAGAATTATCCAACATACCCAACTATTCGTGTATTAAAAAAAATCACAGCCAGTTGACTCAAAGGTCATTGCTATCTCACTGCAGTTTTGAACATTCACACACATTCCTCAGGGACCACTGACACTGGACAAGTTTTGGAGTGTTCCAAGTGGGAAGCCGTGTTGGTCTGCAGTAGGAGAGCAAGAGTCGAGTCCAGGGGCACCTGAAGGACCAGCCAGATCTCCAGCAAGATCTTTGTCAGATTGTCTGACATCCAGTATCTGACAAAGGGAGCCCGGACTCTCAAGAGCGTAGACCCTGGCAATCTTCTGAGTCTTTAAGGTGCCACTGGACCCAAAACTGGTTCACGTTTCGGACATTTGCCATAACCCGCAAAGGTTGAGAACAGCAGTTGTGCAGCACAGCGGCTGTTTGGACAGACCAAGTCAACTGGAAGATGTTTGACTGGGGGGTGGGGGTGGGGGGAGTGAACCTACTCCCTCTTGTCTTCAGAAATGGCTGAAGTCAGCGTCTTGCTTGCTGGGGAGTGCCCCAACCAGTTGGGAGATAAGCTGGCTGAATAGCAATGGATAGCAGACAGAACTGAAAGGGGACTTTTTTCACCTGGTTGGAATGGGGAGGAGAAGGGGCCAATCCAGCAAAGGAAAGGGGGGGCGGCGGGGGGGGGGGGGGGGGAAGGGCCAAGGGAAGCCCATGAGGCTGATCGGTAGGTAGCACTGCAAGCAGCTGAGCAGGGCCAGGATTTTCGGTCTACCTTGCCAGGTATCAATGGTGGCCGTCCAAGGTCACAGACTGTGGCATGGGAGATGGCCTTGAAATTAGAGGGCATCAGGCCCCGACGGACATAGAGGCATTTATTTTGTATCCCTGCCTTTCCCAATAAATTTTAGCCAAGGCAACTCACGTTAAAATGTTTAAAATGCAGGATTACTTGGCACCAAAGAATGTATGTACTAACAAAAAAATGTCTTGCTATATTTTAATCCCACCCTTCCGTTCAAGAAGTTCAAGGCAGGAGGACACATAAACAACCGATAACAAAAACTGCAGCAAAGAAAACAGAAGTCAGGCTGGGAAGTGAGCAGAGCATCCAAGAGAAAAACAGCATAGACTGAAAACGCAGGAAGAAAGATGCTCTAAAGCTGTGGTGCTGCCACAGAGAAAGCCCTGCTGCATCTCTGGAGTCAAGGTTTCCAAAGATGCATTCAGTAAGCAGGCTGGTCCAAACTGGACATTTCAGGGATGGATTCAAATCATCCTGCACTTTTTAGTCCTTTTTATCCCCATAGAAGCACTACATGTAAGCAATTAAAACCCTTTAATTCGGCAGAGCATCTGGCATGCAGAAGGTCCCAAGTTCAGTTCCCGGCATCTCCATTTAAAAAAGGATCAGACAGTAGGTGATATGAAAGACCTCCATGTGCAGATCCTGGAGAGCTGCTGATGATCTGAGTAGCCAGTACTGACGTTGATGGAACGAGGGCTTGATTCTGTGTAAGGCAGCTTCATGTGAACACGAAACACATAGACTGGGGGGAGGGGGAAGGATGTCAGATATTTTGCATTTGGTACTAACAAAAAAAAGTCTTGCTATATTTTAATCCCACCCTCCTGTTCAAGAAGTTCAAGGCAGGAGGACACAAGGTTCTCTTCTCCCCTTTTTAAATATCCACAGCGGCCTGGTGAGTCGGGCTGCCAACCTCCAGGAGGCGGCTGCAGATCTCCCGGGATCCCAACTGGTCTCCAGATGACAGAGAGCAGTTCCCCTGGAGGGAATGGCAATGAGGTCCCACCCTCCCCAGGCTCCGTCCCTCAAATCTCCAGGGATCTCCAAACCCAGACCAGGCAATTCTGCCCATGAGGTAGGTTAGGCCGAAAGACAGGGAACACCTTAAGATCACCCACACCCAGTGATCTTCGTGGCAGGGAGAGGATTTGAATTCTGTTCTGATCCAACCATTACAAATGCTGCATAAAAATAAGAACTGATTCAGAATAAAAGGGGTGGGTGGGTACGGGAGTTGTTCAGAAGATAAGGGAGGCCGAACCACTTCAGAGGTCACTTTTCACTTTCACAATCTCAAAGAAAAGACGCACAGCAGGGTAAGCCAATTAGTAGGATCATCAGTGTGCCCAATGAAGGTAGCCGGAGAGGTCTTTAAGAGCTCTTCCCACCCACCTTTGCAAGACAGACTTCCAAGGCTGGTCTAATTAACATTTTCTTTTGCGGGCCAGATTGCTTTAACACTTGATAGAGACCAAAGAGACTCCCCAGAAAGAACCTCCCTCGCCTTTTCCACTAAAGGTGTTCAGAGACACATTAATATATTTATGACCTGGGAGATGCCAAACTTCTCAAAATGTTCAGAACTCCCCACATTAAAAGATACGGTCCTCAGATAAAATGCCTCATTATTTTTGCATGTTGTTCTGGAATACACAGCCCTAATTAAAGAAATATTTTAGGCAACCATCAGACTCTCCCGCCCGCAAGGACTGCCGCTGCGTACTCTCCCCCACCAAAGCTATTTGGCTGGGTTGCAACTTAAGACAGTTGCACGGCTGATGGTTCTGGAGTCACCTGAAATAATTTTACAACAGGGTTGGCTCCAGGTGGTTGGCACGGCTGCGGGAGCCCCTCAGGTACAGGAAAGTGCCTCCTATGACAGCCATTTCCCCCCCCAGGAGGGCAGTGGGCTATGCCCTGCATTCCACCCCCCCCATGGGGACACAGCATCATACTCGTCTCCTCCATTTTATCCTCACAACAACCCTGTGAGGTAGGTCAGGCTGAGAGAGTGTGACTAGCCCAAGGTCACCCAGTGAACTTCCATGGCAGAATGAGGATTCAAACCTGAGTCTCTTAGACCCTAGTCTGACACTAATCTCTAGACCACGCTGGCTCTCGGTTTGCATGTCCCAGCCTCTTCCAGCTGAAGAGGACTGAGGTGAGCCCTCACACTCACGGTTTTGCGAAGGAAGCACAGAAAAGGAAAGGCAAGAGAATTCATGCGCGCATTAAGTCTGCATAAAAGTGATCACAGATCCAGCACTGGTGGCTGCGTCATCATTTCCATAGATCTTCGAAGTGGGGATCATCTCCAGGTCTGGAGCCGTCAGTCCCAATTTACAAGGACCTCTGCCACGTGTGATCTGAGGTTGGGGGCGATTACTAATCAACACATTTCAATTCTCCCCCATCTGGAAATTCACCCTCCCCTCATTTCCATGCAGCGCATGAGCCAGCCAGCATTATGCTACTGGAGGCCCAGGTTTACACAGCCTGACTGGAGGGCCCTTGGACTTTGGAATCCCGTCTCATGAGACGTCTGTACTCTGGAAAATTTGCTGATGGTGCGTCTGCTCCATTCTTAATTCGCTGCCAAATGAGATAGCCTGCAATGTAGGTCAGTGAACTAATGGCTGACCTTCTCACCGGAGCCGAGGCACGCTAGTGGTTCGTTGCCAGCTGCTGCTTAGCATGGGCCTGATGCAAGATGCAGCTCATCTTCTACAGTGGTGCATGCAGAGGGAGGGAGTGCTACTGGACGACTCAGGTAATCAAGGGAGATGCAAACAGGAATTAAAGAATACAATATATAAAAATCCAGGATCAGTAGGTATTTACCTGTCCTGGGATTATGCCTCTGATTTCTTCCCATAGATCATAGAACCATAGAATCAAAGAGTTGGAAGGCCAACCAATCCAACCCCCTGCTCAAGGCAGGATCAGCCTAGAGCATCCCTGACAAGGGTTTGTCCAGCTGCTGCTTAAAGACTGCCAGCGAGGGGGAGCGCACCACCTCCCTAGGCAGCTGATTCTACAGTTGTACAACTTTTATGGAATCTATAAACATGACTGGAATGTATGTGACTGCCAGAGGTGGATACCTGAGGCAGTGGATTTTGAACATCCTTATGGGTGGCACAGCACAGGATGGGTCTCACCCACTGGGCACTGTCTACCAAGATACTGCGCTGGGCAAGTACGCTTGCTCAAATCCTGCTCGTGTCAACAACGCCTGCACAGGAGCATCAGGGACAGGTCTGAGAAGCAGTGTTTTGTAATAGTTAGGCTTCTCAATCTAGGGCTTGAGAGACCCAGGTTCAAACCCACAGTCAGCTGTGAAACCCCCTGGTTGACCACGAGTCCCACCCCACTGAAGGGGGACACAAAACACAGCTCTCATGACAAGGTTCTGTGGGCTGCAGAGGCACCAAAGACAGAAAACAAAGGCAGGCTCCTTGGGGGGAAAAAAACCCTTCAACAAAAAACAGCTTTTGAGCCTATTTGGAAGCCCTTTGCTTTTCTCATATTTTACTGAAACAAACATCATCAATCAATACAATCACCCTCCCTGCCCAGCTAGTGTCTAAAGCAACATTTCAGCTCAGGAGGAATTTGGGGTGGTCAAGACAGTAAATACACGGAGAGTTTGGGGGGTGGGGAGGGGCGGGGTGGGGTGGGGAGAGAATTCAAGTGCTGCCAAATTGGCTTCCCTCAAGGCTGCTGCTGCTGCCTCTTCTCCTTGGAAGCCGTTTGCTTGACAAAAGAGTGTTTAAATGGAACTGAGGAGGACAGCCTGCCTGTCCCGGGGAGACCTGCTTTTAAGACAACGGGGCACAGAAAAAGTAAGAGGAATTAAGTGAAAGAACTGGGAAGGTTCTACTATACATTACAGCTGGTATGATTATTGAAAATCTTCTTTGATAACTGTGAGACGTCACCAGAGGTAATGAACTATTGAGAGACAGTTTTTGTCCCACATCTTTGTTCAGAAGAAGATCTTCCTTCGAAACGGCAAGACATTCCGGAGACCACCGTCAATATACATTTTTCTATGATTATGTATATTATTTTTGTTCACTTTTCTATGATTCTTTAAAGACATATATTAAGCGTCACTTTCTCACAGTTTTTCTTGTTCGTATTATCTCATTACTGTGCCAATCAATTGTTATCATCAGAGAGACAGCCAGCCCTGCCATTCTCCTGTTCTCCCAGAGCAAAGTATGGAACACCATCCTTGTTTCCACCCCTCTTCCCCCCCACTAGGCATCTTACAGGATAGCTGCAATTGGGGAAAGCCCTCCTGTCTCTGCCACCAGAACAGAGCAGAAGGAGCTGCAACCGGAGACTCATGGCTGCTGTCAAGCAGCAGCAGCCATGCGCGTCCACTCCTTCCTCACTGCCCAATAACGTTTAGTAAGGCAAACAATGCGATGTCACATTACCATGTTTTCAGTCCTTCCTCCCCCAATGCTCCATTTCATTGGATGTTGCCTGCTGGTTTTGGGGAAGAAGAGGAGGAGGAGGAGATTGGATTTATACCCTGCCCTTCACTACCCAAAGGAGTCTCAGAGCGGCTTTCCCTTCCCCTCCCCACAACAGACACCCTGTGAGGTAGGTGGGGCTGAGAGAGCTCTGACATAAACTGCTCTTTTTTCAAGAACAGCTCTTATCAGAACTATGGCTTGCCCAAGGTCATCCAGCAGGTGCAAGTGGAGGAGCGGGGATCAAACCCGGTTCTCCCAGATTAGAGTCCACGCACTTAACCACTACACCAAACTGGCACAATAATGTCGCAGTATGTATTCTGGAGTACCATGCTACGCAGGACTGCTGATTTTCAATGGCAGCAACGTGTGAACAGTCATGTCCAGTTCCAACCTTAGTAAGTTCGGCCCGAGGCAAGCCATTCGGTCTCAGCCAGAGGTGGAATTCACCATCAGACCAGCTTATTTTATTTTAAAGAATGGGCCCAGCCTACCTAATTATCATCTTGGAGGTCTCATTTCAATTTTTACTTCTGTTGAAAGGGAAAATCTACTTAGAACATTACATGTCAGGGTTTTCAAGTCTTGCTTCCATTAAAAAATTACAACCGTTCTCCCTGTTATACACAGAATGATTGCCTCTGCAGGTGTTCCTAGCTCTTGCATATTGTACTGGGCTTGGATTGTGGCAGCAGTGGTCTCGGTCTCATATCACCTGTGGGGACTGAATTCCACTCCTGCTCTCAGCCACATCAGCTGCAACATAGTGAGAATCATTCCTCACAGTGAGAAGTACAGAGGTGAAGCAGGGATTCCTCAGACTCTGTCAGAAGATACGTAGTGCATTTCTGAAAGGGAGTGTGCCTGCTGCTACCGATTTTAACCCACAGGGAATGCTGGGTGGGCTACAGAGCACCTTCCCAGTGCACACGGAGGGACAGCCCTGGCCCAAGACCCATGTGCACTCTGTGCCCTCCGGATCCTATGGAATATGTAAGGCCTCGCTGGTGGATATGTCAGACTAGAACCCAGGTTCAAATCTCTGCTAAGGCACACAGATTCACTCATTGGATGACCTTGGGACAGGGTTGCCAGGCTGCAGCTTTCAAACCCCTAGAGCAAGCAGGGGGATGGGAACTGACATGTCATCACACCAGCGTGCTAACATCACTTCTGGTAAAAAACAGAAATAATGTCACAGGATGCTCTAGGATTTACAAAAGCTCTATGGTAAAAACCCCAGAGTTTTGTCTTGGTACACTCTAGGATTTACAAAAGCTCTATGGTAAAACCACAGAATTTTTGCAAATCCTAGAGCATCTACGACATTGCTTCCAGTTTTTACCAGGAGTCATGCGCTGGTGTGCCCCCCATCCCCTCTCATTTCCTTCCACTATCACTTCAGAAGCTGGTGGGCAAAGCAGTGAGTTGCCTTGGACCTATCAGTCTCTGTAGTACTCCAGTCTTATCAGGCCTGCAGGAGGGTCCTCTTTGGTGTTTGTGTAAAGCATACACTTAATGGAGGATTCCCCCCCCCCAAGAAAGTGAAGACCTAAGCCTCCTCTTCCTACTTCAGTCAAGTTCAGGGCTTAGGATTGGCCCTTGCCTGTTCTGGAGGGAAAAGAATGACCAATCCTGAGTAAGGGATCTGCGAGGAGTTCATAAAATCCTCCCTCTCCAAGGCTGTGTGTGCATTGCCCTGAGACTGGTTAGTGGGGTGGCTGCTGCTCGTGGGGCGTTTGCCCTCCTGCTGGAGAAGCAGAGGCCATGCCAGCCTGTCTGAAAGGAAGACGCAGTACAGTGTAAGTTGTGTTAAGGAGTCAGTTCAGGCGTCTTAGGGAATCCTGGGCCCCGGTCAGACGTGCTGGAAAATGTGCGGGGGGGGGGGGGGGCGCGTTTGTGACCGCTTCGCATTCTGATGCGCTATTATGCAATCAGACGCGACGGTGGCTTCCCCGCAGCAAAGAGGATGACAGGGGAGGAAGCCATGCCGGCGCGATCACACCGGGAGGCTTCCATAGGCGGCCCGTGGCAAAGCGTTTGCCACTACCTTTGTTGAAGTAGTTTTTTACTGCGCGGCTTCAGTGACTCGCCACGGGAGTGCTACGCCTCCCAGATGTTCCCGTGTGATCGCGCCCGGATACTCCGCAGGACTCCCGTGCCGTCAGCGGGGCAAATGCTCCGTGTGAACAGGGCCTTTTATTGCTTTCCTTTTGCTTGGTAACACACAACCTGTAAGAGTACTTATTTTTGCTACCTTTTGACTTTCTTGTATTTTTAACATAACCTTTTAATAAAACCCTTTAAAAATGGGGGGAGAGCTCTTTGTACACTTCAAGGCTCGGTGGCTGATTCAGGCAGCTTCCTCCTTGCGACAAGGGGAATGCTGCCAGGGGGATTCAAGGAGGAAAAGGGTGGGGGTAACTTGGGCTCTTCTTAAAGCAAACCCTCAAAAGCCAGGCTGGTGGCAGTGGTCTATCAAACCACCATTGAACTTTACAAAAAACTAGTTGTCAAAAGATAGGAAACCCTGTTGTTTCTGGAATTTATAATATCAGCCTGTGCCAACCGCCTGGAAGGTACCCTAAATAGATCTGGGAGCCAGTTATGGGAAGAAAGAACTTGTATAGTAGCCATCATTGACTCAGTTACAACAACAACAAATTAGCACTTACTGTTAATTAGGTTTAGAAGAAGAAGAAGAGATTGGATTTATACCCCGCCCTTCACTACCCAAAGGTGTCTCAGAGCGGCTTACAAACTCCTTTCCCTTCCCCTCCCCACAACAGACACCCTGTGAGGTGGGCGGGGCTGAGAGAGCTCTTGACAGAAACAGCTCTTTTTCAAGAACAGCTCCTTATCAGAGCTACGGCTTGCCCAAGGCCATCCAGCCAGGTGCAAGTGGAGGAGTGGGGAATCAAACCCGGTTCTCCCAGATTAGAGTCTGTGCACTTAACCACTACACCAAACTGGCTTTTAGCTTGGTTTAAATGTTTTAATTGTTTTAACAGCATATATATGCTGATTTTATGTAAGCCGCCCTGAGCCAGCCTTGGCTGGGAGGGCGGGCTAAAAAAATTGAGAAAATAAATAAAATAAATAAACCCCCACCCACCATATGGTTAAGCGGAGTGGGTGTAAAGGAAGCAGAAAGACGGTGAGCGAGGGGGCACGGCAATCTACAGTCCAAATTAGGGGCTCTGTAGCTAGCCCACCGATTCCAGCGTGCCTCCACTTCCGTGACACCTTCTCAGCTTAACCTGCCTTTTAGGATGGTTGTTGTGAGGTGAAAAGAGAGGAGAGTAAATCTATGTTGCACAGCACTTTGCGTCTTTCTTGGGGAGAAGAGCAGGACATTTATATCTCTCTAAAATAAAAATAATTTCACATGGAGAGAGTTGCCTTAGTGCGGAACTTTTGAAAACTATGGCTCTAGCGCACCCTCAAAGTGCTTCATTTACAACCTTCCCCCATTCTGCTCTCAGCAAAACTAAGCCAAACTACCCCAGGATATAAACCTATGAAGAGGTATGAAAAAAAGGTGTGTGGAAAAGTCACCAGGAATTGTTTGGGGTTTGCATGAAATCTTTGGTTCTAAGCACTACAATGTCCCTCCAGGGAGTGAAACATTTCCCCAACTACAGCCTCTGGCCCAGTACTCAGATGCTGACACACTCGCTGAAACTTTTTACCTGGCTTGACTGCCCGCATTACAGCTTGGCATGACTTCAGCACGGCTTCATAGATGGCCTTCTGGTCCGGAGTGAACTTTCCGTTGGCTGGAAAGGTACAGGTGATATCCGAGCCATAACAATGGTATTCACCTCCCATGTCAAATAAGCTGTGGAGAAGAGGAGAGAGCGGCAGCCATGAGAAGCGGGGAAGTGTGCATCTGACAAAGAAGAAATCCACGGGGTCATTTGGGATCAGCTGCCCAACAGTTTGCTAACTGGCAACATGAGTGACTTCAGTCCCTTTGGAAGCAATGACACGGGAAAGACTGCTTCGACCTGCGATTAAGACTAAAGATTTTCACTGAAAAGACACACACACACATACACACACACACACACACACACCCCTCTCTCAGGAGCAGAATCACCTGAACAAGGAGAAGCTTCACTTCTTCAAATAAAACACCTAAAATGTAGCAGTTCAGGAGTGCATTTTTATGAAAGCAATATGGTTGTTTTAGCATCCGTCAACATGTTAGGCATTGCATTGTTTATTGTATTATACAGTAGGTTGGATCCAGCCAGCTTTTTTCATCTAATTTCATCTATTCCCCCTCCTTACTATAGCCCCTGTTGCATGTGCGTTTGGTCCTCGCAGGTCTCCAGCATAGTCCTTCTGATGGTTGGAGGGGACCCTTTCTCTCCCTTTTTGCCAGTGGAAACAGCAGGTATTAGAAATGAGCCTAAGAATGCTTGCACCTCAAATCCAGTATTATTATACCTAACTAGAAATAAGGCCCACTGTGGAAATAAATACAACGAGCTCTAGAAAGAGGCTTTGGGAGAGTGCCCGGCCTTGGGCACTAAGTGTCAATTTGCTGTGGCAACCTCAGCAGGGTATAATGACACAGAGTCCACCATTTTCTCCAGAGGAACTGATCTCTGCTACCCGAAGAGCAGTTGTAATTTTGAGTGATCTCCAGCCCTCCCCAGGAGATTGGTGACAATGGTTCCCCCGTAGGAAATGGTTGGTTTGGAGGATGGAGTCTATGGCATTGTACCTGTCTGAGGTCAAACCCCTCCTCAAACCTCACCCTCTCCAGGGTCCTCCCCTCAAATTTAAATGCCTCCCTGTTCCAGGAGAGGATGGGGGGTGCTCTAGGAGCCTACAGCCTCAAATTGGCCCCAGTGGGTGCAGGTTTTTGGTCTTCTCCGCACTGCCTTCATTGTAAACTCAGGACTCTATACATGAATGAACTTTCAAAGAGGAAGCCCTAAAATACCTACATGTTTTCATATTGGCCTACCTACACGGGACACTCTCTCCAGGTGCACCCGAGTCCTGTCAAGCCAGGCAGGCATCCAGAGTTCCCATGTTGAAAACTAGGTCTCAGGTGTACCGAGGCCATTGCATATCCTATGCAACTTTGAAAGAGGTTTAGATACGGAGTTCCTAGGCACGTCTGGTTGGACAGAACCCAGAGTGGACCCCGAATTCCCGTATAATTAGGCTCATCTGAGAACATGTGGGTATTCTAGGGCTGCCTCTCTGAAAGTTCCTTCAATAAAGTTGAATGGTTTGCATTCAGAAATAACAAAATAAGTGATGAAACATATGCAGCATCCATCTTCTCATACTTTATAAACCATTCTTTTTGGCTTGAATGTCCTAAATAATATTTTAAAAAAGAGAAGTTACTTTATCAGCACATCTGGCTGCATGTATCTATGCTACTCAGCTGCAGCATAAAAAAAACCCCTGGAAGGAGATCGGGCAAGTGGCTGCTTGCAAGCCTCCAGAGAGGTTATTTTTTAATCACACTTTTTTTTTTGCAGGCTAGGAAGTTTGCACTTTGTCCTTAGATAGCTGTCAGCCCTTCTGTCTGATGAGTCTCTGAGGAAAGGTCGAGTCTGACAGAAATGGAACTCCGTGCATTCTTTGTCTGTGCCAAAGCTACGGAAGGCACCAGGGCAGACAGTGGTTCAAGGTCACACGCCTGGCTGCCACCAAGCCACCCCATGCAGAGTTCACTGCTAATCTCTACGGAGCTCTTCCTCACGTCACAACGCTTCACAGGCCAGAGTGGATTTCATTAGCAGCATAATGAGCTGCATAATAATGCCGGCACGGAACATCACTAGGACTGCAGAAAAAAATCCGAGTTTGTTAACTGCCTGTAATTTTGGGAAGAGCCCCCTAACCCCCCTCCCCCGAACTCCTCCCTGCAACTATTGTCTGCACATGTGTAGATGCCAGGGTTGCCAACCTCCAGATCACCCAGAACTAGAACTGATCTGCAGACTAGAGGGATCAGCTCCCCTGGAGAAAAAGGCTGCTTTGGGGGGATAAACTATATGACATTTACACCCTATTGAGCTCCCTCGCCTCCCGAAGCACCACCCTTCCCAGGATGCACCACAAGACCCTGGGAATTTCCCAACACATAGTTGGCAATCCCAGTAAATGCTGCACGAATTAAACTGGGGGTTATCCTAACACACACCACACACAGCGAGAGATAGATTTAGCCAATGAAACACACAATGAATATTAAACATTTTATTTAGTCTTCCTCCCTAATGGGGACCCATGATGACTTACAACAGTCTCTCATCCTCTACTTTATCCTCACAGGAACCACACTCTAAAGCAAGTTAGGCTGGGAACATGTCATGGGTCCAAGTTCCCCCACTGAGCTTCTGTGACAGAGCAGGGGATTTGCACCTGGGTCTCCCGGAGCCTAGTCCAGCACTCTAACCACTCCGCCATGCTGGATGTCTACTATTTACTTTATTTATTTAATTAGATTTTTAAAACGGCATCCCCTATAAAATAGGGCTCAGGGCGGTGTACATCAAAGAGAACCATTTACAACATTCACAATTCATAAATTACATTTACTGTTTAAAACAACATTAGCTTGTAACCAGTAGATGGCGATAAAACTGCCCAAAATATGCCACCGCCTCCTGAAGGGGAGTCAGGGAGAAAAGGAGGAGTGCCAGCCAGACGGAAATAACTGCTGCTGTCCTCAGCTGAATGCCTGGTGGAATATCTCTGCCTTACATGCCCTGTGCAACTGCACTGAGAGCCAGTTTGGTGTAGTGGTTAGGAGCGTGGACTCTAATCTGGGAGAACCAGGTTTTATTCCCCCACTCCTTCACATGCAGCTGCTGGTGTGATCTTGGGTCAGTCACAGTTCTCTCAGAGCTTTTCTCTCAAGGGCAGTTTTCTCTCAGAGCTCTCTCAGCCCCACCCACCTCAGAGCCCCACCTACCTCACAGGGGAGGGGAGGGGAAGGGAGAGGAGATTGTAATTAAAACTTATTAAGAATGCTATCAATATATTACAATCTGAAGCACTACAACATGATAAACCAATCATAAGAAAATCCTTGAACCAAGGTACATAATCAACGTCGTCTCCGGATTATATAACAACATTTCAAAAAATGGATCTTCTTCAGGAGATATTACTAAATTCAGATAGGACGCTGATCTCAGTTAACATACAGGCTCAAAATATGCTGCTATGTTTCTAATGGATCCCAGCCTGGCAACATTTGTGATCTGGGGCTGTGATAAGGAGGCATCCAGGATCACACCCAAGGTCTTGACAGTTGGTGCCCATGGTAAACAGGCCCGCTTTGACTTACAGGCCCTGTTCTGCCGGTCCCCTCCTTCACTTGTGCCAATTCCTGAAGGGTGCTATTCCACTTCCTTCCAGTAGGGTATGCTGCCACCACTGTCCTGTTGGGGTCTTCCTGCCAGGAGGGACAGACTCCTGTCACCCCTTCTCAAACAGAGGCCCTTCCTCTGGTCTTCTGCTACCCAGTGCCTGGTTACCACAGGGACCAAATTCCTTCTTTGTGAGGACCCTGGAGAATTGGCAATGGGCGCCTTGACTGCTTGCCTTCCCCCATTCCCGGGACTCCCCTCTTAAAGTAGTGTGGTCCAAGGCAGTTGGGGGAACTATGTGGCCCAGAGAACACTATTAGCTTCAAAGAGTTGGCACTCCATGAAATTGCTGAGCGGTCGGGTTAGAACGGATAAAAGGAAGTACTTCTTCACCCAAAGAGTGATTAACACTTGGAATTCACTGCCACAGGAAGTGGTGGCGGCTACAAGCATGGACGGCTTCAAAAGGGAATTAGATAAGCATATGGAGCAGAGGTCCATCAGTGGCTATTAGCCACAAGGTATAGATAGGGACTCTGGGGCAAGTGATGCTCTGTCATCTTGGTGCTTGGGGGGGGGTCAACAGTGGGATGGCTTCTAATGTCCTGGCCCCACTGGTGGACCACCTGATGGCACTGGTATTTCTGGCCACTGTGGGATACAGAGTGTTGGACTGGATGGGCCTTTGGCCTGATCCAACATTGGCGTCTCTTATGTTCTTATGTTTAAAGAGTTAAATGTTTATTAAAAAGAGAAAAAGGTTACAAGCATACTTTTAGCATAGCACCAAATCAGCAACCAGAAGGACAAAGAAAAGTTTGTTACAAACACATCCTTCTTTCCATGGTTCTAAAAACACACTCTAACTAGATGTCACAATCAGAGTAGGTACGTACAAACTTAGAAAGTTGCAAAAGGTTCTAAAGATGTCCCATTACCTCAGGCTCCCTGCATCCGGTGGACCAAGCCGCGTGGTTAAAGATGGCTCCTGGCCTGCAGAACAGAGCTCAGCAATCTGTCCTCTTCCAAGGACCAGCACCAAGAGGCCCTCCCTCCTGGGAGCGAGCACTTTTATTAAACCTCTGACTCCACCCATCCTACATTACTCTCCTCACCACTCTGGACCTTGTCGAGCCAGGTCACACAGGTGCATCCTGGGAGCCCTCCTGGAAGGCATTCTGGGAAATCTCCAGGAGTTGCCAGCAGTGTTCCCTCTAAGCTGAGTTAGTGTGAGCTAGCTTACAGTTTTTCAGCCTCTGGCTCACACACTTTTGTTTTAGCTCAGGCCAAGGATGCCTCCAGAACAAACTAATTTATGCAGTAGCCAAATCGCTCGCTCACAACTTTAATGCCAGTAGCTCACAAAGTAGAATTTTTAATCACAAGACTCCATAGCTTAGAGGGAGCATTGGTCATCTGGAGATTCCTAACACCACATCCCTCAGTTACTTTGCAAGCTGAGTTATTTGCATAACTATGGCTGGTAACTGACCTAGCTTCCTGCCCTTCCAGAGAGAAGAGACAAACGACTTTTGAACCTCAGAGTGGAGGAGGGGGAAAGGCATTCTGTCACAGTGCCAATACCAAGGGCCCACTGTCAAACCTGAATCCCCCCTGCCCAGCCACAGAACCTCCATCTTTACAGGATTCAGTCTCAGCAGGCTCTGTTTCAACCATATTACTATATTAAAGCCACATTAAACCCACCAATCTTGTAGCACCCTGTTAACAGCCAGTTAACACAAAGAACACTGAACCACAGAGTTTCCGGCAATTCCTGGAGCTACATTTTGTCACTTCTGGTAAGAACTTCTAGTGCTGCGTCCCCCGCCCCCACTGGAGGATGGGCAACACTAATCAAAATACACCACTGAATACAGCTTAGCTTCTACATAATACTCAAATATTTATTTCTTCTGCTTTCTCCTCAAAAGGGCCCAAAACAGCTTACAAGAATAGTATTAAAACAAAAGATATGAAGCAACTCCACCTCACCACCACCACCTACATCTTAGGCTGGTCTTGGAACCAACAAGTCAGCTAGTCTGGCTCACGCCCACTGGCTCACACCCAAAGGCTCACGCCCATGGCCATGCCCACATAAAATGAAGCAGTGCCCCAAAGGACTGTGCACCAAAGGTGTTTTCAATTGTGACACTACGCACACATGTATCGTTTTTAAAGTTGGCTGTTAATGTCTTTTTAGTTGTTCACTGCCTCGAGGGCCCTAATTGGGTCAAAATGCAGGATAAAATTGTTTAAAATAAATCACGGTGGAATAAACTTAAACCACTGTACCAATTAGGCTCTGCAAGACATCCAGATGCCGGCTCAGTTTCCAGCTACTGAACATCTGGAGCTGCTCTCTACTGAGTCAGACTCCGTGGTCTTTCCGGATCAGCACAGCCCTTCACTGCCTGACAGCTGCTCTCTGGGGTCTCAGGCAGAGAAAAGCAGGTTTCCCCCCCCCAGCAACTGCTGACTGAAGATCCTTCACCTGCAGCTGGGAATGCTACACTGGCACCTAACAAGATCACTCAAAGTCTACCTGCTCATCTTCCAACACGATACCTGTTAACAGTGCCCTTCTGTGGTCCACAAAGGACAAATAGGTCAGTCTCTGCACAGCAAATGGAGACAAGTCTGGTATCAAAAATGCCAGCCGTCAGTGTCTTGGGGCACTCTGCTGATGTTGTCATATTTCAACACCTGGCTTTAAAAAGAGGTTCCCAATAGGAAACTGGCGAGCATACTCGATTGTCAGGACTTAAGGGATATTTTGAGGTATTAAACTAGTAATGACCAACAATTAAACAAAATGACCAACAACTAGAGTTTCTAAGCCACTCTCTTCTTATTTCGTGTACATTTGGGCTCTGTCCCAGGTCTGCTGCCACTCGGTGCATTTCATAGCCTTTTAAAATTTTTGATCCAAGCAGGAGGAAGAGATTGGATTTATACTCTGCCCTTTACTACCTGAAGGAGCCTCAGAGTGGCTTACAATCTCTTCCCCCCCCCCACAACAGACACCCTTTGAGGTAGGTGGGGCTGAGAGAGCTCTTGAGAGAACTGCTCTTGAGAGAACAGCTCTGAGAGAACTTGTAACTGACCCAAGGTCACACCAGCTGGCTGCGTGTGGAGGAGTGGGGGATCAAACCCGGTTCTCCCAGGTTAGAGTCCGCGCTCCTAACCACTACACCAAACTGGGCCTGTATGTATACACATCCGTCAGCTGAGAATCACATTTTACTGCACGAGATGAAGAGGGTGCCTCAGATCTTTCTGTTATCTTGGCCACAACAAATAAACCTCTGGTATGAGTCTTCTGTGGAGCATATTATGTTATCTTTTCTTTTTAGTTTGTTTACTTCATTTATACCCTGCTTTTCTCCCCAGAGGGGTCCAAAAGCATCTAACGTCATTCTCATCTCCTCCGTTTTCCCCTCACAACAACCCTGGGAGGAGGGCTAGGTTAAAAGAGAGTGACTGGCACCCTGCAAGCCTCCATGGCAGAGTGGGGATTTGAAACAGGATCTCCCAGATCCTCATCTGGTACTCTAGCCACCAAAGCTCCCTCTAAGCTGCGTGATCTTGTGAGCAAAAATTCTATTTTGTGAGCTGCTGGCATTAAAGTTGTGAGCCAGTGATTTGGCTACTGCATAAATTGGTTTGCTCTGGATCCCTCCTTCCTGAGATAAGACAGCAATGTTTGAGCCGAAGGCTAAGAAACTGTGGGCTAGCTCACACTAACTCAGCTTAGAGGGAATGCTGCTAGCCACTACAAACACTGGCTCTCTTTATTTGATGTTGAAATCTGAGTGAAACCCCAACTGCAAAGTGTGTGCAAGCACACACACGCATGCGTGCGCGCAGAGAGAGAGAGAGAGAGAGAGAGAGAGAGAGAGAGAGAGAGAGAGAGAGAGAGAGAGAGAG
>NW_015174280.1:1252831-1272398 GCF_001447785.1 Gekko japonicus | reverse complement strand
AGATGCCCCAAAGTTAGCCAGCTCTCTAGCTTTGGAGTTCCTAAAACGTGCACGCATGAGAGAATGGCTTCTGTGCCACAAGTCCTCAAGTTCCTAAACAATCACCAACAGGGGAAGTTGCCCACTGGCAGAAAACAGAGAGGCAAGGGATGAGTGCTCTTTCCAGTGACGCACAAACACAAATCGAAGGCCAAGGGAATGCAGCTTTGCAGGGGCAGCCTGATTGTCTGCTGATTGGGAAACAAGATGGCTGCCTCTTCCAGATGACCTTTGTGCATCCAAGGCTTTGGCCAACTTCAGATCAACGCAGAGGCCACCAAAGGTTTATGATGCCCCAAAGTTAGCCAGCTCTCTAGCTTTGGAGTTCCTAAAACGTGTGCACCGTGAGAGAATGGCTTCTGTGCCACAAGTCCCCAAAAAAGTAAAAGTTCCAAAGCAATCACCAACAGGGGAAGTTGCCCACTGCATCCCTGCATGATCCACGACTCTGGCCTATCTTCTGCTGGGGAGCAGATTATGCTGCAGCTATGAGCAATTACTCCCAATCCAGAGGTGCAGCAGACAAGGTGTCCCAACTGCTATTTTTGCTGCAATAGCCTAACACCTCTGGAACTGCTTAACCAATTTAATTTTAATACCTAATTAACAATGGCAGAAGTTTCAGTTTCAAAACCTCGTTTCAAAGGCAGTCCCCGCACTGAATGCATTGCGGCAATCAAGCCCAGATGTCCAAGCAGCCGGGATAACTGTAGCCTGGAGACCTCGCCTGGCAGTGGTACCCCTTCTTTGCAGGACTAGAGGCACCAGGCTTTAGTGGCCTTTTGCAGGACGGGACCAGTGCGGTTGGTGCTTGGGGCCATCAGCACAGACACAGGGTGGGGGGGCCTGCCCAGCAGACTGAGTCGCTGTGGCACAGTGTCACTTCTCTGTCTCAAGGCCAAAAGCAGCTGTGGGTAAACAGATGCTTCTTTGGTGCCTTGGGGGATCTGAGTGACCTGAAGCTAAAAGGAAGCTACTTAGGAAAGTGTAGCACCCGGACTGGGGGGTGGCACTAGGAACAGTCCCACACCCTGCTCCATCTTGGAATGGCAAGCTCCCCTGAGGCCACAAGACTGCTTGGGGCTCCATCCTCCCAGCAGCCTTTCCTAAAGGGTCAGGAGCAATTGCTGGTGGGTGGTCACATGAACACATGAAGCCGCCTTATACTGGATCAGACCTTTGGTCCATCAAGACTGGCAGTGGCTCTCCAGAGTCTCAGGCAGAAGTCTTTCACCTCATCTACTGCCTGGTCCTTTTAACTGGAGATGGTGGGAATTGAACCAAGCAGATGCTCTGCCACTGAGCCACGGCCTCACCAGAGTCAGCCCATATGCTCCTACTGGATCCTGAAGGGTGCTGTTTCGCATTGGTATTTTCCTGGTCATAATATCACCCTCAACTCTTTCTCCCCTGATCCAGCTTTCCCTCCACTGAGGAGGCTTCTGTAGCTTTTTCCACAGTACGCACCTACTAACCCCGCATTGTTCTAATATCTAGCGGATGCAAAGAAATGGCAATGCTGAGCACACCTGCAGAAGCTATACAAGCCAACTCCCTCCTTAGGCGGTGGCTGACGCTGCCAAGTAAGTTTTTTGGTGGTCCTCAAGTCCTCTCAGCCTTCTCCCGAGATCCCCAAATCTACTCCGATCCTTGAGCACGAAATGCCCCCAGATCGCTCTACCTACTTGTTTTTTCTCTTGCCTGTCCTCCGAGAAGACGGTGAGCTCCTACAGATCCTTTCTACTACTGGAAGAGCTTTCTTCCAGCGGAAAGAACCAGCCTTAGACACAAGAGGCTCAGCTAGGGGGAACAGACCTGCAGGGTCCAACCCAGAATGTGTAAAAACCATACAAGGAGAACGACTGAAACGGAGAATCGTCTAAATCCTGATTTGCTTTTCTGCTGCTTTTAAAGAATGGAAGAGGTAGACATTTTAAATAATTTTTTGACCTGTGCGTATTCTGAGTTGTTTTGTGCAATAGCTTTCTAAGCTGCCTTCAGCTTCTTAAGCCAAGATGCCTGATTCGGAAAACCCAGAAATAGAAGGATAGTTTGGAACTTTAAGAGGAGAAGCAAAGAAATGGAAACCTTTGCTTTGCAATCTGTAACCTTTGCTTAGGGTGAGAAGGTTTTAAAGGTCCTGATGGAATGTGGCTAATCTGGTATGAGCAGAAACCCGGGCCAATTAGGAAAGAAGGCTTTTGAATCAGTTCACTGAACTCATCTTAAGGTTTCCCCTATTAACTGGAAAACCTGAAGGGGAAAGAAACCACAAACATTAATCCTGGGAAATGTTAACGCCTTTGAGACTGACCCTGCTTGGCAACGTGCACTTGGATCAAGCCCTTAAATAAGGGATACCTGTAACAGAACCCTGCATATGTTTACTTGGCAGTAAATGACAGTGAACTCAAAAGAACTTATGTATACATAGCACTGCAGAATCTGCGTATTTTCTTTATGACTTTTATATCTTACTTCCTGCACAGAGCAAAGAGTGGTATACATCGCTCCTTTCCCTTCATGTGAGGTAGGTTAGCATGAAAGAGAGAAAGAGAAGAAGAGAAGAGATTGGATTTATACCCCACCCTTCACTTGGAGTCTCAGAGCAGCTTACAATCTCCTTTCCCTTCCCTTCCCCACAGCAGACTCCCCATGTGGTAGGTGGGGCCGAGAGAGCTCTGTGAGAACTGCTCTTGAGGGAACAGCTCCGAAAGAACTTGTGACTGATCCAAGGTTACACCAGCAGCTGCACGTGGAGGAGTGGGGAATCAAACCTGGTTCTCCCAGATTAGAGTCTGCACTCCTAACCACTACAACCAGAGAGAGTGACTGGCCAAAGGTCACCTGGCAAGCTTCAATGGCAGAATGGGGATTTGAACCTGGGTCCCCCAGCTCCTAGTCTGACACTCTAACCCCCACCCCACACTGGCTATTGATCCAGCTCAACTCATGCCAGCTCTTCTTCTGAAGTGGCTCAGTGGCAGAGCATCTGCTTAGCATGCAGAAGGTCTCAGGTTCAATCCCTGGCATCTCCAGTTAAACAGAATCAGGTAGGAGGTGATGTGAAAGACTTCTGTCTGAGACCCTGGAAAGCTGCTGCCAGTCTGAGTAGACAATACTGACCTTGATGGACCAAGGTTCTGATTCAGTATAAGGCAGCTTCGTGTGTTCATGTGAACATAGAAAGTAAATTTACAACAGAAAATTCTATGTGTGTTTTCCAGTTTCTGAAACTGCCCCCCCCCCTTTCGAAATGTCTATAGCACAGAACAATCCATTGTGGGCAAACAGCCTGTCAAATCCACTGATGTGTGGCAAATTGAATCAATGCAGGTGGGCAAGCAGGCAGGCTTTTATGGTCAGCTCGGAGGTAAAGCAAAAAGCTTTGCAAAGCGTACCAGAGAAAAGCAAAATCACTCCTGAAGGGCATAGCCCTGAGCCAGAACCCAGTACAAGCATACAAAAATGGAAAAGGGTTTCCACCCCCCCCATGGCTTCTAAAATTAGGAACCATGTGTAATTTATGATTCTTATCAAACGCTTTAATATCCTGTGAGGCCGGGGGGGGGGGGTGGGGGGGGGGAGCACCCAGAATCCAGTTTCTCGAAAAGGTAGTGCTAACTTCTCCCTTCCTAATGCAACACTGCCCCCGTCGGGTCAAAAATAATGCTTGCACTGAATATTTTAAGCACACTGTTCTCTAGAGGTCTGCGTTTGGACAGCCAGATGCCCTGTTTTCAGACCTCCCTAGCCACCCCTGCATCTAGGCCGTGGCTGAATGGGCAAGAGAGACTGGACCCAAAGCACAACATCACCAGTCTGCAGACCAAGAGAGCCTCAAGATAAAGGAAGTTCAATATCACTGCTAAATCTTGGAATGCTTTTACCATTGTTACATTAAATGGGGAACAGCCACGGTGCACTGGCAGAACATCTACTTGCACGCCAAAGGTCCCGGCACCTCCAGTTTATTTTTTAAATTTTTTTATTTATTTAGGTATTTTTACCCCGCCCTCCCCGCAAGACCTCTGCTTGAGACTGGGGGGAGCTGCCACCAGTCTGAATAGACAATGCTGACCTTGATGGACCAAGGGTCTAGTTCCGTGTAAGGCAGGTTCACATGTTCAAATGCTGTTATAGAACTATCCTATTTGCAAGTCATGCCAAGTGGACAGAACGCAGTCACAATTAAAAAAAACCCCACACTAGCACAGAAAATGCCAGGTCAGGGAACCCACACTGAAGGACCACTTCTCCCTAGCTGCTGGCAAAACCTTAATGCCTACAGGACGCAGTCAGGATGAAGGGAAAACCGGCAGCGTTTAGAGCACGGAGAGGGAAGAACTCAAGCACTCGTGGTCACGGACGACATCCTCTCCGGCTTGGCAGCCGTCTCCTGGGGAAATGGTCGTCTACTAAGACAGGACAGGATGGACAAAAGGAAATACTTTACACAGAGAGTGATTAAAATGTGGAATTTGTAGACAGAGGATGCAGTGATGGCCACAGGAATAAAGAGATTTAAAAGGGGATTAGATAGAGTCATGGAGGATAAACCTATCAATGGCTACTAGCCATATTGACTGATTGAGTTGCAGCCATAAAAATCATGGCAGGATCTGATTTTATTGAAAGGTACTAAAAAAGAAGAGGAGGGGCGGTGGCTCAAGTGGTTAAGACGCTGAACTGCAGGCTGTGGAAGGTCGGTAGTTCAGCAGTTCGAGACCCGAGTGTGCCGCATGACGGAGTGAGCTCCTGTCTCTAGATCCAGCTCCTGCCGACCTAGCAGTTCGAAAGCAAGACATTGCAAGTAGATAAATAGGTACCACTTCGGTGGGAAGGTAACAGCGTTCCGTGCGCCTTGGTGTTTAGTCATGCTGGCCACATGACCACGGAAACGTCTTTGGACAGCTCTGGCTCTTCGGCTTCGAAACGGAGATGAGCACCGCCACCCTAGAGTCGGATTCGACTGGCTTTCGAGCAAGGGAACCTTTATCTTGACCTTACTAAAAAAAAAACTAATCTAAAAAAAAAAGTGCAGCCAATTTATGGCAACCCCTTGGTGTTTCCAAGGCAAAGAGACTTACAGAGGCGGTTTGCCTTTGCCTTCCTCTGTGTAACAAAACCTTGAACCTTCCTTGGTGGTCTCCCATCCAAATACTGACTAATGCCACCCCTGCTTTGCTTCCAAGATATGATGAGACGGGGCTAGCCTGGGATACCCAGGTCAGGCTGGAGCACCTAGGAGATTACCAAAGGCCCTGTCAGGAGTCTCTCTTCTTTCTACCTATTTATTCACCATTTATTTAGGAAAGTTCTGTGTCGCCTCTTCAGAGCCCTGCTTGAGGTCGCTTACAATTAAAAACTACAATACTACGACACAAGCTAGATTTAAAAAAACCCGTTAAACAGAAGTAGGCCATTAAAGATATGGTAAGATAAAACACCTAATTAAAAGCGGGGGGAGGGAGGAGATGTGTATTAGCCTAAAAAGAAAGTAAAACAGGCACCAAGTGAGCCACAAGGGGCCGGAGCCTAAAAAGAAAGGAAAACAGGCACCAAGTGAGCCACAAGGGGGAGTGCATTCCAAATGCAAGGTGCCACCACACAAAATGCCCTGTCCATAGTTGCCACCCACCTCATCTGTGAAGGTAGGGGCACAGACAGCAGGGTTCGAGAGGCAGATCTTAACAGACAGGCTGGCTGGTACAGGAGGAGAGGGTCCTTCAGGTACCCTGGCCCCAAAGCATTAAATATACAAACCACCACCTGGAATTGTGAAAGGTGTTCCTGTCTGGCTCCATATTCCTCTCTACAGGGGGGAGGACCCACGCTCAGTTCCGATTGCTGACAACAGAGCACCTTCTCAGCCTCTTCCAGGAATGGGTCTCAAGCCCACTGCTCTGTTAGTCACTGTATTGTTCGAGCAATTAGTGACAGTAACTTGGGTGCTGCACCGAGTCCACCATTCCTTGTCCATTCGTTTGCACACAAATCTTGATCCCACTATGCAAGACCCGTTATGTGGATATTTTGTTACCGCAGCAGGACACCCATGTTTTCCTCGGGCAGCCTGTTCCCTATTTGTTCTATGGACAACCCTTCCCTCCAACATGTGGCTAGAGGGGGCCGTGAACTGCACTTGGCAACCCGCTGGCACTTTGTAAGGGAAACAGCTCCATGATGTCATCTCGACATCCTCGGCGTAACTAATATGGGGTGAGCATCCTTGCCAGTTTGGTGTCGTGGTTAAGTGCGCGGACTCTAATCTGGGAGAACCGGGTTTGCTTCCCCACTCCTCCACTTGCCCCTGGCTGGATGACCTTGGGCAAGCCGTAGTTCTGATAAGAGCTGTCCTTGAAAAAGAGCAGTTTTTGTCAGAGCTCTCTCAGCCCCACCTACCTCACAGGGTGTCTGTTGTGGGGAGGGGAAGGGGAAGGAGTTTGTAAGCCGCTCTGAGACACCTTTGGGTAGTGAAGGGTGGGGTATAAATCCAATCTCTTCTTCTTCTTGTGACTGGAGAGCAAGGGCAGATGGGGAGGCAAAACAGCCCCGTCATTGACCGGCTCCCTGCCCTGTAGGGGGAAACGAGGCAGGGGAGGTTTCCATGGGGCTGCGGCCAGCAGTCATTCATGGCCTTAATGGCCAATCCACCCCTCTTGGAAGGGTGTGGAGGTGGCCAGGGATACTTCGAGAGCAGTGGTGAGCGGTGCTACATTCGGTTACATTTCTGCTCTCCATAAGATTTCCTGAGTCCCTGCTGAGAGCACACGGGATTCCCACCTATGTTGCAACAGCATCAGCTTGGACCCAGGAGCTCCTTGTGCAGAAGGAACTTCGGATCTTCTTGCCAGAACATTACATGTGTTTCCTGGGAGAGTCTGGTATCAGCCAGTGCCAAGAACTCAATAAGGTTAATGCTGTGATAAATCCAGTTGCATTGTTTCTCTTGTTCTGAACAACTGAGGGCCTAACTAGACATTATGTCCGTCCTCCCTCAGGGAAGTCCCTGGGCTGACTCAAAGAGATATGTTTCTTGAGCTCTGTACTTGTGAGGACTGTGTGGGCTTGATCTGGACACGAACCGTGGTGCCCAGGGAGAGGAAGCCTAGACTTGTCTGCATAATCCCTTCCAACCTGAAAGGACTCTGGGGAGCTCTCTGGCCCACTGGGGACATGTAAAAACAGGTTGCTTACCTGTAACTGGTGATCTTCGAGTGGTCATCTGTGCATTCTCACCCATGGGATCTAGTGCGCACGCGCTGGATCGATCGGCATTGTAGCAAGCTCTTTAACGGATTTTTGCGCCCAGACCTCGGGAATGCGCAGGAACCCCACCACGCATGCCCAGAGGGGTGGGCGCAGACATCCCGCCAGTTCCTTCAAACCACCGCGAATCAACCCCTATGAAAAATGTAAAAGCTGACAGCAGCGGGGAAGGAGGGCGGGTGGTGTGAATGCACAGATGACCACTCGAAGATCACCAGTTACAGGTAAAGGTAAAGGTTCCCTTGCTCGAAAGCCAGTCGAGTCCGACTGTAGGGTTGCGGTGCTCATCTCCGTTTCAAAGCCGAAGAGCCAGCGCTGTCCGAAGACAGCGTTACAGGTAAGCAACCTGTTTATCTTCGACGTAGTCTCTGTGTTTCACACCCATGGGAGATTAGCGAGCAGTGGCCTACCTGGAGGAGGGTGCTGGCAGGTCCTTACTGCATAGCAGAAGATAGAATGAGAACATGTGGGTATTTTAGGGCTGCCTCTTTGAAAGTTCATTCAATAAAGCTGAATGGTTACCTTATATCAGGGTGTCAAACGTAAGGCCCGGGGGCCAGAACCAGCCCGTCAAGGGCTCTTATCCGGCCCACGAGCAACTGGTGCAACAGAGGAAACAGAAGGCTGCTTGGGGGAGTGGGCAGAACTACACCAACTGTGGCTTCAGCACAGCGGAACAACCTCATCTGCAGGTCAAGCAGAACCCCTTCACTTCAGTTGTAGCCTCACTGGTAAGTTGGGAGCTGCCACAGCTTCACTGGTGCTGGCTCACAATTCCAAGGGGAGGTCACATGCCTCTCCACTCAGCCTGCAGCTCCAGGGATTGGCGTTTGCATGTGGGGGGTGCAGAGGAGCCTCTGCCGGGGCTTGCTTGTGGCAAGCACTGCCTCTGCATTCACGCCCCCCTTCATGCAACACGGAGGGTGTTCTTCAGCAGTTTCTTCCACACACCAAGGGCCTAGTCCTGCCACCAAGCATGGGACTTGGCTGCCAGGCTTCCCTCCCCCATAGAACATCAGGCAGCTTTCAGCTATAGGTGGCTACCTCCTTGGGTCTCCAGCTATACTAGTCACTGGATGGCCTGGGGCCTCTGCCACATGCATGCAATGCCCACTCCCACATCAGGTGTACCGGCGGCCTTCAGCCTGGGGTGGCAGCTGCCGCATGAGGGTGGCACAGCTTGCTGATGGTCTCTGGCTTGAACCCCCAGCCCCACCATGGATTGCCTGGTGACCTTGGCTGCATGAGCGTCTCCAGCTTATTGGCCTTTGCTCGGCCTGGGCCCCACTGTGCATGTGGCCTTGCGCCTGGGCCACTGCCCCCTCGCTTCTGCAGGTGATGTCGGGGGGGGGGAGGTAGTTCAACTTGTCTCCGGGGCAGGAGGGAGCTCACAACATCCAGGCACTTTGCCTTTTTACCCTGGGGCCTAGGCTCACAGCATTGGTGCCAGGAGCAGGCTGGGGAATGGGTTGGCCCTCCCTCCAGGCAACATGGGGGCATCTGCCCAGCACTGCACTGCTGGCTCTCCAATCCACCCATGGGGGTGTTCCTCAGCACGTACCCCCCAGCCCATGGAGCCCTGCAGTGAGGACACACCGGCTCGGAGTTTCCCGGTTGCTGTCCTTTATAAAGTTTGTCTCTCCAGTACTTAACATTTTATGGCACACTGGCCCAGCCCAACAAAGCGACATTTATGTCAGATCTGGCCCTTGTAACATAAGAATTCGACATCTCTGCCCGAGATGGATAGGTAGATGAAGAAAGAAACACCACCTTCATTTCTGAGATGTCTTACCTGGGACATTATCATGATGACTGACTGTAACTGGGTCGCACTAGAATGGTGGGCCAGATAAAGGATACCCAACCCCCCCTCCATTTTGGGCTCCATCCACAGATCAGACCCCACCGCCCCACAAAAGATTCTGATCTTGGAGGCTTAAGGCATCAGACTCTCTGGAACCATCAAGTTAGCAAAGATATTGGAGGGCTGTCACCTGCCTACCCTTTTGGGAAGTTTGTGTTCATCAACGCAGGGCTCCGAGAGCCCTGTAAAACTTTTTAAAAAGGAAACGATGGCTCTGAATGGGAAGCGCTTGTGTTTACTGAGCGGCATGTGGCAGACCGAACCCAAACAGTATTAATATTCCGCAAAGCAAGTGTATACAAATGTTATTTTTAAAAGGAGATTATCTGCTGGAGGCTAGAAAACCTGCCAAACTTTGCTCGCTAAACTCAACGCTGAATTTCCTCCAGAGTGTGTTTATCAAAAGCAATAAGAGGGGAACGTATCATGCAAAAGCGGCGACTGAAGCAGCTGCCTCATCTCTTTTTGAGCAGAGCCGGGCTTCAAATTCAGCGCGATGCAGTCGGGATGTGCAGAAAACATCCTTTCTTGTTGGGGCTGGGAGAATATTCACTTGCTCTGCCTCAGATGTTGGAGAAACCCCACTGAGCATTTTAAAGAAATGCTGGAACAAAAGTCCCCAAATCAACCAAAAAACAAGCAGTGCTGAACAACGCGCCATGAACAAAGTGCGGTGACTCAAATTATTCAACAGGGTACGTTGCAGAGCAAGGGAGGAAAAGTCACATGCTGTGCGAGAACAGAGACGGCGCTCTACCCGGCCTTGCGGCGGAGCTGAGCCACCACAACACATGTCCAAATCACAGAGACGCTTTTCCCAGAGGCGAGGAAACAGCCAGCAGTTCTAGATCAAGCCATCTTTGTCACTGGAGACTACAGCTGTAAGAATTCTGCTTCAAAATAATCTCGCTGCATAGGGCCAGTTCTACGGTTTGGTGGGCCCTGGATAGAAAGTGACCAGGGAGAACCGGGCTTGATTCCCCACTCCTCCACTTGCACCTGCTGGATGACCTTGGACAAGCCATAGTTCTGGCACAGCGGTTCTTGAAAAAGGGCAGTTTCTGTCAGAGCTCTCTCAGCCCCACCTACCTCACAGGGTGTCTGTTGTGGGGAGGGGAAGGGAAAGGAGTTTGTAAGCTGCTCTGAGACTCTTTTGGGTAGTGAAGGGAGGGGTATAAATTCAATCTCTTCTCTTCCTCTGGTTGCCACCGTGCCCTCTCACTTACATTACCCTGCCTATCTGCCTGTGTTGTCCTTCCCCACCGCCTAACCATCCATCCTTCCCCCACCCACTAGCTCATTCTCCAGTCCTCCTGGTGCTCACACACTCTTCCCGGACTGTGCCGAGCCGTGCATGCACCTGAAAGTGTGGGTGGTGGGAGGGCTCACAACAAACAGATGGGCAACAGGGGAGGCAAGTGGGTGGGTGGGAGGTAACTGAGGGCCCCATCAGAAAACCTGGGCCTTGGCAGCTGCCCAACCCGACAGTATGCTGAAGCCGGCCCTGTTGTCGCATTGTTTGAATGCCTGCCTGGCTTCCTGGCTCTTTCTGCCACTTCCCTGTCCCCCTGAAACTACGTGTTCTGCTTGGAGGAGACACCAGCAAGGCCTTTCAATCGGGTGCTGCTTTGCATCTTGGGAGGGGCAGGGGAGGAAGACTGCAGACCAAATGATGTTTAAACATGCGTTGCGATTGTTACATCAAATCAAACTGGATCATTTATAAGGAATGGACGTTGCCTCTACGCTGAGTTCATGGGGGGAGGGGATCCAGAAGTGACGCCAGTCTAACGCCTTGATGGGGCCCAGCAAGAGTCCCAGAGTAGAGAGCAAGCTTTTGCATCCCTGAGAACTCTTCAGGCCCGGTCAGAGGCTTGGAAGCGTTCTGTGGAAACCCCCCCTCCCCCCAAACCGCCTTTACTTTGTGCAGTCTTTTTCGTTAGTCCTAAAAGCATTAAGGGGCTGCGGTGGCTCAAGTGGTTAAGATGCTGAACTGCAGACCGGAAGGTCGGTAGTTCAGCAGTTCGAGACCCGAGTGCTGCATGACGGAGTGAGCTCCCGTCTCTGGCCCCAGCTCCTGCCAACCTAGCAGTTCAAAAGCAAGAAATTGCAAGTAGATAAATAGGTACCGCTTTGGTGGGAAGGTAACAGTGTTCCGTGTGCCTCAGCGTCTAGTCATGCCGGCCACACGACCATGGAAATGTCTTCGGACAGTGCTGGCTCTTCAGCTTGGAAACAGAGATGAGCACCGCACCCCTAGAATCAGATTCGACTGGCTTTCAAGCAAGGAAAACCTTTACCTAAAGGCATTAAACTACTGTTTGCTTTGTGGGTGCTCCGTATAGAAGGATATCCTGTTTCGGAAACAATAAAAAATTGTCGATAGATTTCTGCGTAGGATATTCTGTGACATTACAAAGGATATATTGTGACGTTACTAGGAAGGAGACAAGCAGGGACTGCTCAACCCATCCCTCAAGGACTCATAGTTCTATGGGATTAGGATACAGTCTGGTAGCTGAAATATTATCCTCTCGCCACCCACAGTGGTGGCACCAAAAAGCGGCAGTGAGCAGGTACATAGCTCTCTCCCCTTCAGCAAGCAGAAAGGAAGATGCCTGGGTCATACTGCCAGAACCCCTCCTGGAATAAGAGACACAAACACCCTGACACCTTAAAGTAAATCTACGGCATATGGTGCTGGGGAGCCAGAAGGTGGCTGTCATTTGCCTACTGGAAATGCACCCTACTTGGATACTCAGTCCATCAGAACAACTCTACCAGGTCAGAGAGAACTTTAGGATAAAATCCAGTCTGATGGAATCCCCCAGCACATGGGCCGGGACACCCAGGCAGGTCACTGAACCCGACATAACTGACTTTTGGGGGGGCTGCTTTTTTGGAAGGACTGGCTACAGTTGTGTATGTGTAGACACCAAAGGTGACTGCACATCCACTGAGGGGAGCAGCAGAACAGAGAGGCAAGAGCCTTCAGTGGTGGAAGAGGTTTTTTTTTAAGCACAGGCAGGTTTGGACCTTGGCTGCTCTTCTTCCTGTGATGTGCCTGTGACGTCATGCAAGTTCCTGCCACATACTTGCAACTCCATGGGTCCTAGATGCTGCTGCTTGGGGTTAAAAGTATGTCCCAGAGATCTGGAAAGGTTAAGGACTGCTGCTTTAGACAACCTAGTTATGGGGAGCGGAGTAAGGGACAATGCCAGGCCCAGGTCCCGGTTTTAATGAAAGACCTTTCATTCTCTCGGGGTGTGTGGGTGTTTGTGTGTGCGTGTGTGTGATGTACAGTCAGACCAAGAGAAATATGCTGAAGTCGTATTTAAGATCTGCAACAATTCAGTTATCAACACTCATTTGTTGGGCAAGCCTGATAACTCGAATGTGCGTCTTTTCACTCCCAGTTTTGCCAGAGAGAAAAATGACTGTGTGGCAAGGGTTTTCCAACAGAGGGCCCCCCGGAGCCATTAAAGGTTTTATTGAGAAGCTGAGCAGAAGCCCCAGATAAGGATGATCAGAGTAGACTCTTCAGTACAGCTTTATGATGGCACAGGTTTGTATATCCCAGGACACCAAATCAGCAATGCAGGCAAAGCAGCTATTAACTGTGTGTGTGTCTCTGTGTGTGTAAGTGCTGTCAATTGGCAGCCAACTTACAGCGACCCCACAGAGTTTTCAAGGCAAGTGATTAAGCAGAGGCAGTTTGCCATTACCTTCCTCTGCAAAGTCTTCCTTAGTGGTCTCCCATCCAAAGACTGACCCTGCTTAGCTTCCAAGATCGGGCTCTACTATACCATTCCACATCCTAGCGATTAACTAGGTGTCTAATTTACACCTTTACAATATAGCATTTTGGGGTGATAACTGGGATGATCAAAACCACTGAAAGCCTTTACTGGCTGCAGAAAATCTGGCCGTGATTCCCTCTTGTACTGGTCCGGTGATAGACTCTGAATATGCGTTTACTATTGTGGTTCCACAGGTGATAGGATCTTTTAAGATCCACAAGATAGCTAGCCCCAGACATGGGACCCACAGAGTTGCAAGCACATGGCAGGAACTTATCTGGTATCAGAGACACGGGACAGGAAGAGGAGGAATCAAAGTCCCCGAAACTGCTTGTGCTAAAAAGGAATTCTCTCCTCCCTGAGTGACCAACTGAATTTAAAGGCATTTATCTGTGTAAGTCTTTGCTGTTGGGCCATTCTATATAATTTGGCCACAGATATAGATTCAGCTGGCCTGATGACTGGCTGTAGATTTGTTTTACACTGTATATTGTCATTGTTTTGTTACTGGTCACTCACTTTGAGAACCTGTTGACTGAAAAGCAAAATAGAAATCTCCCAAATAAATAACACTGGCAACAATCCTCATGTTCTCAGCATGGATGGCATTTCCAGTGTAGGTCTGGGGATCTGGATTTAGACTCTTATAGACATATAACATCTGTTATTTAAAGGGCGATGAGCTCCTGACTCAACATCTGACCTAAAGCTTGAAGAGTCTTGTTTTCCTTCATGAAAAGCTTACAGGGTTGCTGGACATTTCAGTCTACCCACCTGACCCATCTACTACTATCAAAACTGGAAGTTAGACAGAGCTTGTTAAAAAGAGGTTATTCTGTGGCTTCCAGCAGCCACTTTACTGCCTTGTCCCTGTAAAAGTGATAAGACTACTGACTAGGCCCCAAGATATCTTCTAGAAAACCAGTGAACTTAAAAAGTTGAAACTGATCGGACTAATGTCAGAGTCCCACAGCAATCAGTCTCAACAACGTTCCTTTAAAAGGATCAAGCTTATTGAGTACAGTAAAGGCAGGTCACCTTTGCATATATTCCGTGTTAGAGCTAACTCTAAAGACGGGAGAGGGAGAAGTTATATCGCGTTCAAAGTGGGGTCCCCGATGGAGCCGAGCCAATCAGAGGTGTGAACGGGTTGTGCCTAAACTAAGGGGTTCACATTCCCAGGCGGAGCAAAGCTCGTGAAGCACCAAGGTCAGGCACCCGAAAAACAGATAAGTCCTCAGCAAGGAGGAGTGAAAGTTAACATTCCAGCACATTAAGACGTTCACCCTGCAGCCTCCTACCCCTCCCCACATACAATGGCAGCGTAGCTGACAACTAATTAGGACAGTGAGGAAAGATCTTGACTTCTGAGCTGTGGCTTCATTAATATGGGATGTGTACATTTCTTGTTAGAAAGGTGCTAACCAACAAAAATTATCTGCCAATCGTGGTTCTCGGAGTTGATTGCTGGATTCCTGCAAGCTCATGTATGGAATTTTAATACGTCACCAGACAGCTAATTTGTGCACTTCCAAAACTGAGATATAAACTGATGCTAGTAACACGGAAAAGTAGGTGCTCTCTTTCTATGCAACCCTCTGAATACCCTCACCAAATGTACCCTCTGAATATCTCTCTGCGTCAGCCTTTCAAACTGGAGGAATGGGCAACCCCAGAGTCGGCGCTGTCCTCCACCGCAAGGAAGCTCTGCATCAGTGGGAGAGTCCCTGAGCCAAATGAGACCGCCACTACTACAGGAAGGGATCCACGGGATCCCACCCCTTGCCTGCCATCCAAGAAACTGCTTGCCGTGTGGCTTCAATAATCTATCCAATGGGAAAGCGCATGGGGGAGGGGACTCCGATGCAGATGTATATCACTGGAGTTGAAGTTGCCGCAGAGGAAAGAGTTATTATTGTTTGCCTCTCAGCTGTGTAGGGGAGGAAGCCCATGGTTTGGTGACATAGTATCTGCTTGGCATGCAGAAGGTCCCAGGTTCAGTCCCTGACATCTCCACTTGAAAAGACCATGTGGTAGGTGATGGGAAAGACCTCCCCCTAAGACCGCGGAGAGCCACTGCCAGGCTGAGTAGGCAATACTGACCTGGATGGACCAAGGATCTGATTCAGTATTTGGTGGCATCATGTGTACCCCCTTCCACCACACTGCCAGCGCCAATTCAGAATGGAAAGGACACTTGGATGGAAGCCACCATATAATTCACCTGAGCCATAAGCATGGAGTTTAGAAGCCAAACTTAGAAATCGAGTGTGCAGATTAACGAAGCATCAGGAGGAGGAAACAACCACGGGCAGGGAGGAAAACTGGTGAAGAGGCCTCTTGCTGGATAGCAACAATGACGTAACATTGGGCTTACAACTCTTTCTCCCTGCTCCACGGCTATTTAAGGTATGGGCATGCCCAGCGGTATGACCCAAAGGTCTCTTGTCCTTCCGCTCTTAGCCTGAATTTCTTAAACACTAGCCAAGTACCCACAGAAAATGATTACATTTCCCTCTCATTCTTGGTGCAGGAAGGCCTTGCCATAGGGAATAAGGGGGGCCTTCATATTCAAAGGCAGTCGGCCTCTGAATACCAGTGCAGGGAGGCAGCATCAAGCTTTGGCCACTACGCTTTGCTTGTTGCCCCTACAGGGCAACTGGTCAGGGGCTGTGTGAAACAAGATACTGGACTAGAGGTGCCCTGACCCGGATGGCCCAGGCTAAGCCTGATCTCATCAGATCTCTGAAGCTAAGCAGGGCCGACCCCGGCAAGTACTTGGAAGGGAGACTTCCAAAGAATACCAGGGCCGGGACGCAGAGGCAGGCAATAGCAAGCCACCTCTCTGAAACGTCCAAGCCCCACTAGGGGTCACCAGAAGTCACCATAACTTCAAGGCCTATACATACATACATACATACATACATACATACATACATACAAAATACTCACCCCCCCCCAAAAAAAAAGATACTGGACTAGAGAGACCACTAGTCTGATCCAGCAGGGCTCTTCTCTTGTTCTAATATTCGAAACAAGATTCAGATTGCCCGTTCATGCTATTCCCACTGGCCTCCTAAATATGTCATCATTTCCTGAAATTTGTTGTATTAGGTCAATCCTTTGCATTAATAATATGGAAGGAAAATGCGACAGGGGTTCACACGTGGAGCTGTGGTAAGGGTAGGGTTGCCAGCCTCCAGGTGAGGCTTGGAGATCTCCCAGAATTTCAAGCGATTTCCGGACTACAGAGATCAGTACCTGGAGAAAATGGCTGCTTTGGAGGGTGGACTCTACGGCATTAACTTCTGCTGAGTTCTCTTCTCTTCCCAAACCCTGCCCTCCCCTGGCTCCACCCCCAAATCTCCAAGAATTTCCCCACCCAGAGTTGGCAATGCCAGGTCAGGGCTGTGAATGCCACAATTTCACAGCAGTACGGTAAAAAAACAACATGAATTTCGCATTGGATGCAGAATTCAGTCCCCTAAGAACCTGGGGCTTTCATTTTTAAAAAGCAGACAATAGTTTCTGATTCTCATGATTATTAATTTTTGCTTGGAAGTGCATGTTCAATCTCAGAAGTGGCTGAGAAAGATTTCCTGTGATCAGGGGTGGGGCTTCAGCATCCTTGCCCCTCCCACAGGCAAACCCTGAATGAATTATGCAAAACAGCAATAAATTATACCAATGATCACATACCAACCTGCTTTTTGGTAATTTACATGTAAATATGTAATTACATAAATATATAATCATATATATAAATATAATTATTACTAAAGTTACAATTTTCTTGATCATGGATTGGGATTTCTTGGATACAGAAGTGATTTTTTTTTTTAAAGTCACAGTATATGCACAGCATTGTATGAGAGAGGATAAATCCCCAGTGTCTGCACTCACCACAAATCTCCATCTTCAACTGTTTTATCATTTGGTGCTCCAGCATGGCCATAGTGCAGAACGGAGCTATTATTTCCACTATAATAAAGAAGAAAAAAATACATAAGACAGGCTTTGGGTTTCTACTGTAAATAGCATCACGCATGCAAAAAGGTCAGCACCTCTCACGTCTGATGTGACTCAGGGTCACCATGAGGTGGTTTACCGAGCAGTTTAGCTCACTTCCAACAGAACTTGGGACTTTCCCCTTGGCTCCAAGTCAGGACACCTCAGCACTGTGCTTAACTGTGTCAGCTCCCCAGGTGAGAGCCAGTGTGGTGCAGTGGTGCTGTTTCAGACGAAGAGCTCGAAGACTGAGGTTCAAATCCCTACTCTGCTGTGGAAGGCTGCTGGGTGACCCTGGGCCAGTTACACACACTTAGCCTAACCTACCTTGACAAGGTTGCTGTGAGGACAAAATGGGGGAGAGGAAAACAACATAAACCACTTTGGGTCCAGACTGTGGAGAAAAATAATGTGGAAGTTGATTAAATAAGTAAATAAATAAAACAATAAGCGCAACTGAAGTGAACATGGAAAAAAAATGGTGCACATGTATATGCATCCCTGCAAACTCATTTCAAAAGGAAGCCCCTGAATATAAGACATCTTCCCCCCCACACACAAATGTTACACACAAAAGGGGTTTTATTATTGGACGTAGCTGTAACTTGAATGTAAGACAACCCCCCTTTTTGATTAAATAACTGGGGGGGGACGTACTCTTGCATTTGAGTAAATACAGTATTAGTAGCATATCTGTTCATTTCATTTACTCAGTTATTTAGGCAACTTCTCAACAGTTTTTCTACCCAAGCACAGCTCAAAGTGGAGTGAAGTCAAAATGAATCAAAACAACCCTGATAAAAAGATCAAAAGGCATGTTTCTGCTTTAGAAGCTATTATTATTAGATATTTAGACTCTGCTTTCCACTACAAAAGGTATCCAAAACAGCTTACTACATCATTCTCCTGTGCTCCAATTTACTCCTCACAACAGCCCTCTGAGGTAGGTTAGGCTGAGAGCGTGACTGGTCCAAGGTCACCTATGTGTCACTCAGATCCTAGTCTGACAGTTTTATATCATGCTGAGTCTCTCCAACCTGGACTCAGTCACTTAACAACAGACCTTGTGGTTTGAAGCAAGAGACAAGGAGAAAACGAATTTGCCTTAGAACATTTCTCTGATGCCTCCTCCACTTAGGAAAACAGCTTCAAGGAATGTTCTGAGCAACCTGCCTACCACCTTTGGCATTTTAGACAGTGCATTCAAGGGAAGAGGCATCAGCCCTTCCAGAAGCGACTCTTCCTTTCTGTGCTGGGAATTCTGCAGTGCAGAATCCTCAGCACAACAGCTGCTGTATGAGATCTATTTCCCCCCTCTTCTTTCATTCTTGGAAAGCACATAATGGTGGCTACCAATGCAGGTAGGCAAGCACTTTCATTCCCCAAATCCCAAGCAAATCAGCTGAATCACGGGGACAGAAAGATGAGGAACCTTCCACTTCTGAAGACTCCTTTGAGCCATTCAGTGATTTACTTGTCTTCATTCCAGCTCCCCTTTTGCTATTCCTTGAGGTCTATCAAAAGTATAACTAAGGGAGGCAGAAAACAAGTTCTACCTATTTTCTGGTTACTGTTCTGTCTCCTCTATGCCACACCACTCCCCCGGTTTCAAACAGGCTGCTAAAACTGGGGTAAAATAGTTTCTCCGTGGCCAAACCCTACATCCCTTGATTGGAAGGTCTCTCTCACACCACCTTTCCGAGCTCTCAGACTCAACTCTTCAGTGATGGTCAAACTTGTAAACGGGTTAACCAGCTCAAGAAGGAAACTCAAGCAAGCTGGACCAATCCCAAACAGGTAGCTGCATTTGTACCACAATAAAATTGGCTTTTGGTGCAAAATTGTGCAATATGTGGGAGTGGGAACATATGACATTTTTCAAGCATATCATTAGATCATCATCCCGGGGCCTTTTACAGCTGCCTGGCCCGCAAATTGCCTGCCTGTCTATCACCAGGGCAAGGGAATTTTGAGTGGCTGCCCCCCCCCCCTTCTCTGGAACCAGCTCCCTGGGGAAGTTCATGCCCTACAGGACCTCCCAGCATTACACAGGGCAAGCAAGGCTATGTTGTTTCACACGGCCTTTGGTTAGCATTACAAACCAGGGAGCTGGCCAGTTGTTTTAATCACAGAATCACAGAGCTCGAAGGGGCCATACAGACCATCTAGTCCAACCCCCTGCTCAATGCAGGATCAGTCTAGCATCCCTGACAAGTGCTTAAAGACTGCCAGTGGGGGGAGCTCACCACCTTCCCAGGTAGCTGATTCCTTGTTAACAGCTTTTTCCTAAGATCCAGCCAGTAGCTTCCCCTCCTTTAATTTAAACCCATTCTTGCGAGTCCTCTCCTCTGCTGCCAACAGGAACAGCTCCCTGCCCTCCTCTAAGTGACAGCCCTTCAAAGACTTCAAGAGAACAATCATGTCCCCCCTCAACTTCCTCTTCTCCAGACTGAACATTCCCAAGTCCCTCAGCATGTCCTCATAGGGCTTGGTCTCCAGGCCCCCGATCATCCTCGTCACTCTCTTCTGCACCTGCTCCATTCTGTCCACATTCTTTTTGAAGTGAGCCCTCCAGAACTGC
>NW_015174280.1:1242008-1252392 GCF_001447785.1 Gekko japonicus | reverse complement strand
GTCCACTCATACCCCAAAATCCTGTTCAGACACACTGCTACCCAGAAGTGTATCTCCCCTTTCATCCAGATGCATGTTCCTCATTTTTGTTACCCAGATGTAGAGCTCGGCAATTCAATGCAACCAGGTGCTTCTCAACTACCTTGTCCATGTCCATGTCAACCAGCAGACCGGATGTCGTGCCTTGCCTACTACCATCTCTAGATGAACCTGTTCTCTTTTTCAGGGAAAAAACTGAGGCAAAATAGGCATTAAGCCTTTCTGCCTTCTCTCTGTCTTTTGTCAGAGTTTCTCCATTTTCACCCAACAGTGTGCCCATTGCCTCTTTTATCTTGCGTTTCCTCGTCTCATATCTGAAGGAGATTTTCTTGTTGTAGCGAGCCTCCCTGGACAGCTTTAGCTCACTGTGAGCTTTGGTCTCTCTGATGGCTGTCCTACAGTGCTTAGCAACCTGCAGATACTCTTCTTTAGTATTCAGACTGACTTGTCAAGCTGATGTTTTAATTGCTTTTATCATTTTATACTTGTATTTATTTATATTATATTTATTGTATTTAAATGTTTTAAGCCGCCCTGAGTCCCCTGTGGGGAGAAAGAAAAAGAGCTAGTTTTTATACTCCACTTTTCTCTACCCTAAGGACTCTCAAACTGGCTTACAATCGCCTTCCCTTCCTCTCCTCACAACAGGCACCTTGTGAGGCAGGTGGGGCTGAGAGAGTTCTGAGAGAACTGCCTTTGAGTGAACAGCTCAGAGAACTGTGACTTGCCCAAGGTCACCCAGCAGGCCTCATGTGTCTCAAAGCAGTTTACAACCATCTTTCCTTTCCTCTCCCCCACAACAGGCACCTTGTGAGGCAGGTGGGGCTGAGAGAGTTCTGAGAGAACTGGGACTGGCCCAAGGTCACCCAGCAGACTTTGTGTGGCGAAGGAGTGGGGAATCAAACCCAGTTATCCAGATTGGAGTCCACGGATCTTAACCACTACACCACGTATACTATGGACATTTGTTCCACAACAGGTACCAACAAGTAGCTAGAAGTGAGATTGGGTCCCACTGTAGCCTATTGGTTTTTAAAAAGAATTATTCGAAACGCAGCCGCTTGCATCTGGACTACGCGTCTCTATGGCTTATGGTATTTCAGGATTATAGGGATTTTCAAGAAATAAAATGAGTCCACTCCATGATGAATGCACGTCAGATTGGACTATGCAATTACAATAAAACAGAAGTGAGACATATTGAGACTTTTGGGACTTCATTTCTTTGCACTATTGTTGTTTCCTGAAAGAATACCTTGGCTTTATCTAGTTATATTGTGAGATTGAACTTGGTATTAAAACTTTTATTTTTATATACTTTTTGATTCCAGCCAGTGGTTTTTGGTGATATGTATTTTTCCACGTATGCTGGTTCCCCATCTTCTTTTGTTTCCTCATCAAAAATGGCAAGCAAAGAGCTACCATAGCAATCTGAAACACACCAGCACAAACACACTACTAATACCACATTAATATTGAAATCCAAAGCAGCAGCAGCAGCAGAGCAGAAACAGGCTATAAAGGAAGTACTGTTATTGGTCTGAATGGTATCAAGTCTTGCCTGGATTCTGGCAATCCTCCCTAGCTGTTCGTTGCACCTTGGTCCACTCCCCTGTAGCTCCCACACTATCCACCTTTCTCTGGTTCTGACCATTTGACACCCATCCTTAAAGCTTTCCACAGACTTCCTGTCCTCTCCTGGGTCCAGCACAATCTCATTCTCTTCATAGCTCCCCACGGCCTTATCTTACCATCCTCATGTACCGATCTATCCTCGCGGTGGACCTTTGCTCCTATAAATTACTCTGCGGCCACTTTTCTTGTATGCCCTTCCTCCCAGTGCCTGGAACTGCTAGATACGGTCCTGTGGCATCCCTGCATTTTGAGTCATAGCTGTCAATCAATCTGTTCATGGACAAAATAAATTTCTAGGCACAGGTGGTTTTTTTTAAATTTTTAGATGGCTCTGTCTCATAATTAGAAACGTTTGGTAAATCACCTCGAGCATGGAGCCCGGCTCCCCAAGAGGTTTGAGCAGATTGTTGGAAATCAGTTAACACAGAAATCTCACCAATGATGCCAAATCCGCTGGCACAAACTCAGTTTATAGACATTTGAGAGGCAGAGAGAGCATCGGGGCAGTGGGAGATTTCAGATTCGGATATTGGAGACCTAAGCTTGATGTCTCATTTGGCCTGGAAATCAGATGCTACTTTGGGGCACCTCAGCCTCCTACAGGGCATTCTCGCAGTCAACAGAGAACACAATTAAATCACTGGTATGCCTGTTTCTGATTTCCAGAATACTGATATTGTGGTCTATAATATAGGGAACAGCTTTTAAATGCAAAGACCAGTTATTCGCTAACCTAGTAAAGGTTTTTAACTTGAAGTGAGCCGACGCGCTTGTGTTCTTAAGTTATTATGACATATAAAAGATTGGGCCTCTCCTCTTGGTGGTGTGACCTCTTCCAAATTAAAGTGCTCTGGAGGGAGAGCGCGCAAAAATCCTTCCTTGTGAAGGATCACAAAGTGGGTGGCTGTGGTGTTACCTTGGAGATGCGTGCAATTTAGAAAAGTGATCTTGGCTGGTGAGAGCAACCTCAGCCAACCCTGGCTCATGGAGTATTTGATGAGGTTAAGACGCAAAAGAATTGTAACCCACTTGATGTCGTTGGAAGAGACAGGGAAGTCTCTTTTTTGGGGGGGTTCTCTCTGCACTTAATTCAAGAGGAGGACTAACCCATAAGAATTGCTCAGGTGGATAAGGGGGAAAAGATCAGTCCAGCCTAGCCATCCCCCCCCCCCGCTACCTCTGAGAAATCTCCTCGCCTTTGATGCGCTTCTGATTTTTATGAGGGGGGCTTGTGTTTCGGTTTTAACTCTGTTGTATTCTGCTCTTCTGTCATCCCTGTGAAAAGCCGCCCTTAACTGAAAAGGTGGACTACAGGAATCTCTGAAGAAGTCCAGCCATCCCTCTTCCTTGTTTGACCCAAGAGCTCTGTGTATGAAGTCGAAGCTGGCTTTGAGCAAGGACTGAACGCAAGGCCTTCGGGATGACGAGCCTTCCCACTCTACCAGCTGGGCTGATTCTCATGCTTCCCCACCCTGATGCAAATACCACTTAGGCAATTACTGATTAGGAATTAGAGAATGAAGGGAAAATTTTAAAATGCCAGCCGGTATTACGAGTTAGATTTCCAGTGGGACGCTGCTGAAGATGGGATGGACGGCTGGTGATCCCGCCTCGCTGCATACAAATGAGGACGGTAATATAGTCCTTCCAATTATCTAGCTAGAATTTTAATGGCACAATTATGGCATTGTAAACTGTTTACAGACCGATTACATCAGAACAGAAGGAAAAATGAATTATCTCTGCTGCTATGCCGCTATTCTTGGGGCATGGCTGCCTTCTCGCCATCCACGCCCCGATCTTTCTTGACTTTCACACCAAAATATAGGATCTTAATCGTGGTTCTTGTAAAAATGTACGGAATACTAAAGGTAAGTAATACGCATGTTTTTCTGAAATGGGATAATATGCTTATTGTAGGGGGATACAGCAAAAAAAATTATGCACTCGCTGGAGGTGAATTAATCGGGAGGGGGGATTTTCAGCATTTCACAGATGCTATCTTGATGCAGGGGAACAGAGTATCTTTATTTGTTGGGCACTCTAGGGCATGCAATGGTTCTTCCCAGCATCGTGGCTGATGGAGTCCTCGCTGCTGGCAGACCGGTCTCATTGCTAGTAAGACGGCTTCTCTCTCAGAGGTCCTCATTACCTGCTACTTGCCAAGCCTGCCCTAGCAGCAGAGTTACAAAAGCATTCTCATCTATGCCCTACAGACATCATAACCCAACCCCACTCAGAGGACGTAACCAAGAACACTTGGGTAAAAAAGAAAAGAAAACCCCTCTAGCGTTCAGCCAAGAGTCAGCTCCAATACCAGGCTGCTGTCAGACATCTATGAACGATTCAAGTCGATTTGAAAAATTATGTACCAAACAATTTGGGGAGTTGCACAGAACGGCAGGGGAGGGGATAAACAATTAGAAGAGTTGTTAGGAAAATCTCATACCCCCTCGTGCAACAGTACAGCACTGCGGAGACCTGGGGCTAGTGGAGTAGCTCCCTGCTTACCCGGCCCTGAACTTCCACCATGTTGCACTAGAGCACAGGTCAATGCTTGCATAAATTCTCAACCAATGAGGGACAGGAGAATTTGGGGTAACTGGGTGTGCACTTCCTGAACACAAATCTCTTGACCCTGATTTCACTCCCCCGTACCAGGAACCCAAGCGATGTTAAGAGGCTCCACCCTTGTTGCAGCTTTACAGAGTCCTTAAGAATTTCCCTCCAATCCTAATTAATCCTGCCCCCACTTCCCGCTTCACAGGGGTCAGAGACCTTAAAAGCTTAAGAGGCTCCTAGACCAGTGGAGGTCAGAGGATGTGCATCTCCTAGCACGCATCTCTTGACCCTAATCTCCTACTCCTGGAGATTATAAACATTCAGAGGTTATTGAAGCAAGCTTCCCCCCCCCTTCCCCTCCCCTTAAACATCTAGTACCACCGTAGAGAGCAATGAGCAATCCAGTCTTCATTAGGTAGTTTATTTTTGGACAGAAAGAGAGCACTCGTGTGTATTATAAACTTTGGGGGGGGGGGTTGCCACACCTTGGGAGTCCCCTGAACACACAGAATTCCCTGCCTTTCATCTGCATAGCTTCATTTCTCCATCCTGGAGCCATAAACTTTGCTATCAATAGGAACAATTCTAGTGTATGAGTGGTGGGCGCCAAGAAAACACGCGGACAATTAAGTTAATAAGCAACTGTCCTCCAGAGAGAAATGCAAACCTCACAAATATTAAAAATGCACATTTAGGTAGTCCCTGAATAGTCCGAAGGCTGAAAAGCTTTCCTCAAAGCTCCTGTTCAAGACAGGTGGTAAGGACCGTGTCTCGACAGCTGTGCCTTTTTAAAAACACACACACCTGGAGGAAAGAGGATGAAGCAGTGTGAGATGTCTGTGCAGAAGGAAGCAACTGCCAGAGACAGATGCCTTGCTGCGGTTTGGCTTTTCCAAGCCTTTCTCCCCACTGTGTGCTAGTGGTAAAAGTGTTGTAGTGGCCGTCACACTAGAACTTAGAATCATAGTCGGAAGGGGCCATACAGGCCATCTAGTTCAACCCCCTACTCAGTGCAAGATCGGCCTAGAACATCCCTGACAAGTGCATAGAATCACAGAACCACAGAGTTGGAAGGGGACAGCCAAATTCAAATCCTCACTCTGCCTTTTTGCCACGGAAGCTCAGCTGGGTGACCTCAGGCCAGTCACTCTCTCTCGGTCTAGCCTACCTCACAGGGTTGCCCCAAGGATAAAATGGAGGGAGAGAGGACAACGTAAGCCTGCAACAAACTTCAGTGCCATCTCTGTGTCTATCTCTATTCAGGAGATACTAAGCTGGAACTATTCATCCTCTTACCCACAGCGCAGAAGACACATTTGCTGACTGTCATTCAGCTCACAATCTCTGATGGTTGCCCCAAGGATAAAATGGAGGAAGAGAGAACAACGTAAGCCTGCAACAAACGTCAATGCCATCTCTGTGTCTATCTCTATTCAGGCGATATTAAGCTGGAACTATTATTCATCCTCTTACCCACATCGCAGGAGACACATTTGTTGACTGTCATTCAGCTCACAATCTCTGATGCTGCAACAGCAGGATCAAAAGCAAAAAGAAATGATCCCTCCCGCACCTACAAACACCTGTCTATGGTTGTGCCTGCATTTGCTCAGAGCCACACGTGGTGCCCTGGTCTCTCCCTTTCCTACTACCCTCTATGCTCCAACACTCCCTAGGTTTGACCACTCTCTTCCTCCCGACAGCAAGCAGACCCTCCAGCCCCCATGGCAGGCTCGACCTCATGTTTTCCTTGGTCTCTGGTCTCTTCAGCTCCACGTCTCCACCACTCCCTTTCTTTCCTCATCTGCCTGGTTCCCAGCACATGGCCAGCGCTGCTACACTTCCTTCCATCACCCTGATGCTCCAGACTCCCCACCTGTGGACCTCCCAACTTCCTGCCAACAGCACACAGCCTCTCCTGCCGCTTGGCCTGGGTGACATTCTCCCATTGTCCATGAGCTCCTCTTTTCCTTAACACTCCGTCTGTTCTTCTTGCCTTCTCCTCAGGTTTCTTCTACTAAACTAAAACTATTGATCCCCCTACCCACAGCCCAGTGTCTAACCTGCCTTTTCTGGGGAAGGTCATTGCGTGAGCAGTGGTCCAGCAGCTCCAGGTTTTCCTGGATGAGACATCTGCCCTGGACCCTTTTCGATCAGGCTTTAGGCCTGGCTTTGGGACCGAGACAGCACTGGTCACTTTGGTTGACGAACTCCGTCTGTGTCTGGATAGAGGCATGCTTGCCCTGTTGATCCTTCTGGATCTATCAGCGGCCTTTGATACAGTTGACCATTTGGTCCTGATTGACCGCCTTGCCTCCCTGGGGGTAAGGGGCACTGCCCTTAGTTGGTTCTCCTCAGTCCTCCAGGGATGCTCCCAGAGGGTTGCTTTTGGGGAGGGGAGGTCTTCCCGACAAGACCTGAACTGTGGGGTCTCACAGGGGTCAATCTTCTCTCCAGTGTTACTTAACATATATATGCACCCTCTTGCCAAGATCGTCAAGAGGTTTGGAGTTGGGTGCCATCAATATGCTGATGACACTCAGCTCTTCCTCCTGCTGGATAAGCAGCCGGCGGCGGGGCTCTCGGCACTATCCCTGTGCCTGGATGTGGTGGTCCACTGGTTAAGGGAGAACTGGCTGACGTTGACGCCATCCAAGATGGAGGTGATGTGGCTGGGAAAGACTGAGATGCCAGCTGGTAGGTCACTCCTGAGACTCAATGGTGCCCAGTTGACAGCTGTAGACTCTGTAAAGAACCTTAGGGTGTGGTTGGATTCTTTGCTATCATTGGGTAAACAAGTGTCCGTGGTGAGCCTTTTTTCACCTACTCCAGGCCTGCCAGCTGGCTCCTTATTTGTCTGGGTCAGACCTTGCCACATTGATCCATGCAACCATCACCTCCAGATTGGACTACTGCTATTTGCTTGACATAGGGCTGCCTTTGAAAATGCTTTGGAAATGGCAAATGGTCCAGAATGCTGCTGTCAGGGTGCTGACTGGAGCATTATGGTCAGCCCATATTATTCTAATGCTGCAGCAGCTGCACTGGCTACCAATTAGTCTCTGGATCCAATTCATGGTGTTGGTGTTTACCTTTAAAGCCCTAAACAGTCTGGGACTCTCATACCTACAGGACCGCCTCTCCTATTACAACCCCCCATGCTCCCTTCGGTAATCATCTAGGGGGCCTCTTGCAGGTGCCTAGCCTCAGGATGGCTCAGTTAGCTGTCGCCGGGGAAGGGCCTTCTCAGTTGTGGCCCCTACCCTGTGGAATGCTCCCTCGGATGACACCCGGGCCCTTGCCGGACTTGTTTAGTTACTGCAGGGCATGCAAAGCCGAACTGTTTAGGTTGGCCTTTGGAGGGTAACCACACGTTTGGGCTGTTTTAATAGTAGTATGGTGTTAGCCATATATTTTAATGTTAATATTTTATATTTGTTATATGTTGTTTTATCTTATTGGTTTTAGTGTTGTAAGTTGCCGCAAGACCCTTCGGGTGAGTGGCAACTAAAAAAAAAATCAAACAAATAAATATATAGTCTTGGATTCTAAACCTCATTCAATGCCCACTCTGCGTCCTTCCTTACCCCGCCCCCCCACTCTGAACTTCCCATAACCCTAACCCCAAGGAGCTCCTTCTATCTCTAACAAATTTTCACCAGCCAACTGGACAACTTCTCCTTCCTTTACAGGAGCTGTACCATGCCCTCATCCTTAAGCTCTGCTTTTCCAACTGGCTACCTGGAAAAATCCAGAGAGGCATCTATTTTATTGAGAGAACGAATATGTTACAAACCCGCCCTGAAGTCTAAATCAATACTATCGAGAGAGGGAAAAAACAAAAAACAGTGGGAACAGAGCCAGCTGTTTCAGAATGGAGGAAAGAACAAAAATACACCGAGTAAATTTCATTTATCCAAGCATCTCTCATCCAGACCCAATTCTCCCTCCCTTAATGCCCTGCATCTCTCTCTCTCTCTCTCTCTCTGGTAACAGGTCAACATTCTTTTCACTGACTAGCCAGGAAGAAATTTCAGCAGCGCTGGGAGCTTTGAGAAGTAGCAGAGAGCCACTATATTAGCAGGAAAGTGGAAAGTGGAACAAATAGGTTTACTGTAGGAAGAAAATCCTACAGCAAACGTCAAGATACCATGAAGCAGAACAAACCAGTTCAAGTGTGACTTGGAAAGAGTAGGCTTTGTCCAAAAAAAGAGAGGCTTCCTCACTCTTTTGTGTGTGAAGGAGCATCCAAAGTCTGGAAAATGGGGCTGCTGGAAAGATATGGAAGAGCAGGTCTGCAGATCCAGCTCACTTTTAGCAGAGCTTTCCCCCCCTTCTTCCACTCTCACTAAATGGCATGTTTTATAATCTTCCCAATCTGTGAATTTGCCCTAATGGCTCAGTCAGCTACCTGACTATAAAATACCTTATTGTGATTCCTTCCATACAGACTTAAATTTCCTCAGCTTAATCTGGGAGAGCTCTAAACGAAAGGGAGAAAGTAGCCTGGGCAAGTTTCCCATTGGGGTGAAAGACTCTTTCCTTTTCAACAGCTAAATACTTGCCGAGGTACAAGAATCATGAAAATAAAATTGAGAGAACACCCCAAAAGTAAAATGATCGATCCTGCAGGAGCGATGGGGAACCTGGTGGTTTTCACGGGTCCTTTAGTACACCTGTAGAGGTATACAACACTTATCCTTTGTGGGACACACAGGAAGTATGAAATGAAAAATGACAAAAACAACAATAAAACCCCAGGGTGCAAAATGTTATCCTGTTATTGTGCTTTACATTCTGGAAAAACTGGGACAGGACAACCTTGTGCAATGATAGGGCAGGATAAAGATGAACAAAGATGATGAGAGAGGGCAGAACTGCTCAATTCCTACTTTTCCTCAGCCTTCTCTTGCAAGGGAAACGGTGCTCAATATGGCAAAAAAAGAACACATGATGAGGGAAGGGAGTTGCAGCCTAGGATCGGCATGGGGTAGAACATAAACACCTAGTTTCTTTAAATGAAACTAAGTCCTCGGGGCCAGATGAATTGCATCCAATGGTACTAAAAGAACTTGTGTATGTAATTTCTAAGCCTCTGTCCACTATTTTTGAAAATTCTTGGAGAGCATGTGAGGTGCCAGAAGATAGGAGGCAGGCAAATGTTGTCCCCATCTTCAAGAAGGGGAAAAAGGAGGATCCGGGTAACTACCGACCCAACAGTTTGACATCTATACCTGGGAAAGTTTTAGAACAATCATCAGACAGACAGTCCTTCAGCATTTAGAAAGGACAGCTGTGATTACTAAGAGCCAGCATGGGTTTCTCAAGAACAAGTCATGTCATACTAACCTTATCTCTTTTTTTGAGAAAGTTACTACCTCGCTGGCTCAGTGGAATGCTGTAGACATAGTTTATCTTGATTTCAGTAAGGCTTTTGATAAGGTTCCACATAATATTCTTGTTGACAAATTGGAAAAATGTGGTTTGGATCCTATGACTGTTAGTTGGATCTGTAACTGGCTAACAGATCACACCCCAAGAGTGCTTGTGAATGGTTCCTCATCTTCTTGGAGAGGAGTGACAAGTGGAGTTGCCTCAAGGATCTGTCCTGTTTTGTTCAGCATCTTTATCAATGATTTGGATGAAGGGATAGAGGGAATGCTTATTAAATTTGTAGATGATACTAAATTGGGAGGGGTAGCAAATATGGTAGAAGAAATACAGGATGATCTTGACTAGCTGGAAAACTGGGCTAAAACAAATAAAATGAATTTCAGTGGGGATAAATGTAAAATTCCGCATTTAGACAGGAAAAATCAAATGCATAATTATAGGTTAGGGGAGACTTGTCATGGTAGAAGTACATGCAAAAAGGATCTAGGGGTCTTAGTAGACCAGACACTGAACATGAGTCAGCAGTGTGATGCAGTTGCTAAAAAGACAAACGTGATTTTAGGCTATATCAACAGAAGTATAGTGTCCAGATCACATGAAGTGATGGTATCGCTTTACTCTCCTCTGGTGAGACCTCACCTAGAATATTGTGTTCAGTTTTGAGCACCACAATTTAAGAAAGATATAGAAAAGCTGGAATGCATCCAGAGGACAGCAAGGAAGATGGTGAGGGGTCTGGAGACCAAGTCCTATG
>NW_015174280.1:1228395-1241866 GCF_001447785.1 Gekko japonicus | reverse complement strand
GGTTGGACTAGATGACCCTGGAGGTCCCTTCCAACTCCATAATTCTATGATTCTATAACTCTCAAGAATGGAAGTCCTCTCACTTGACTGGTGGCATTCTGAGTTTGACCAAACAGGCATAGTAAAAACAAAAATCTAGGGAAATATTATTTTAAACACATTGCAAAGAGAGAGCAATAACCACAAACAGCAGGAGCTGGTTTGCAAGTGCCATTCAATGAGAGAGGCGACAGGCCACCTCTTCCAGCGCTTGTCTTTGTATAATCCTCAGTGGTTTCAAAATGCAGCAAGCAGAGAGGGTGAGGAAAGAATCCTGGTCATCTTCACCCCGTGCTTCAGTGATAAGCACTTATTCTTTCCAGAGCCTCCGTTCCAGTTTGGAAACACCTCACCGTCAAGCATCTCAATGCATGACAACACATACTTCTCCAAGGGGTCCTCAAGGCCTGGCACGAAGACTGAAAGTGTGCCTGTGTAAAACCCAGAGTATCCAAAAGGACCATAGGTCTGTGACAGATCCTGTGTGCAGCGTGTTCAAAAATGCCAGGTTCAGCTTTTGCCCTCATGAGCTAAACTGCATCTTGCTTCACTTGATTTCTTGATTTGGGCCAATTACAGGTAGTTTGCTGAAAGTTTTCCAAACCCTGCTACGAGTCTCATTCAAACAGTAGGCTGGTATTTGTTTCACCCAGAAGGATGCTTACCTGCCACAGATGCACGTGTAGGAAGTGTGCCGCATGCCCCCACGAGTGTAGCAGTAGTGCTGAAAAAGGCTGTGGGGGGGAAAAAAAGAAAATCAACAATTAATGGTTTTCGCTGAGTGGCAATCACCCCTCCAGCCCCACCAAGACAGAGCATGTGAAGTCTTCTTAACCTAGAAGAAGAAGAGGAGGAGGAGGAGGAGATTGGATTTATACCCCGCCCCTCACTACCCAAGGGAGTCTCAGAGCGGCTTACAAACTCCTTTCCCTTCCTCTCCCCACAACAGACACCCTGTGAGGTAGGTGGGGCTGAGAGAGCTCTGACAGAAACTGTCCTTTTTCAAGAACAGCTGTGCCAGAACTATGGCTTGTCCAAGGTCATCCAGCAGGTACAAGTAGAGGAGTGGGGAATCAAACCCGGTTCTCCCAGATTAGAGTCCACGCACTTAACCACTACACCAAACTGGCTACACCTACTCTTTTACTTCTTCCCCATGGCCCAGCTCAGGAGATTAACTAAGAGACTCTCCCTTGGTTTTTGAAGTCAGCCTTGTGCTGCTGGAAGTGAGAGCTTCATGCTCAAGAGAACTATACAGGGATCCCACCAGCACCACCACCACAAATGTTTCAGGTTTATTTATTGTTTATATTTATATCCCGCCTTTCCAGATATCTGGCTCAAGGCGGCTAACATTAAAATGGCATAAACAACCAAGTTAAAACAAGTAATAAATACCATACCAATTAAAACAACAGCAGTTGCAATTAACCCAACTGAAATGGCGGTTTATCTGTCCCCTAGAGCCAATTCACAGTTTGATTATTAATTTCTTATTTATTTCCTTAAATGTGTACCCTGCTCCCCCCGCTAAGGCAGGCTCAGGGCGGCTGACGTCATAAAAACACAACAATAAATAACAATAAGAACAATTCACCAAACAGTTCAATAACAATTCATTAAAACTAACTTACAATATATTAAAGTGCTAGCAGTTAACATATAATATCAAAGATGGCTTCATACATTCTATAGATTCACTTGATATTCAGCTCGTTGGTCTTTCTAATTTTTGGTCGGCGAATACAGGCTATCAGTAATAGACCAGGCACCAGGCTACTGTTGTTATTACATTGATGGTATTAATAAGCATAGGTGGTAATGCTGACCGCGATGGTAGTTGTGGCGGCTCCTAGTTGAAAGCCTGGTGGAAGAGCTCCGTCTTACAAGCCCTGCAGAACTGTAAAAGGTCCCGCAGGGGCCTGATCTCTTTCGGGAGCTTGTTCCACCAGTATGGAGCTGCTTGTTCCACCAGTTTATGAAGCCTTAAAAAGCTGACTGCAGCACCTAAAATTCTGGCTCGTGCCAAACATGCCTTGTTGAAAACTCACAACTGGAACTCAGTGCATAGCGCATAAATGGATCTCAAAGGAAGTCTATCTCACCAAGTTAGCTTCTATTCAAGGTCATCTCAAAAACAATGCTTTCAAGGGATGCACATACTTTGATGAGTCACCAAACTCTAATTAAATTGAGTGAAAAGGGAATGAAGGATGTGGCCCACTCCATAAGGCTTAACATTCACAGGCAAGAACAGAACATAAGCTAAAAAAGCGGTTCATGAACTCAGTTTCCCCACCACCACTCTCTGAGTGAACAACAAAATGCACTGGGTGGAGGCAGAGGATTCTGCATATCCCCAGAGCTGTTTTGATACTGGGCAAGGTATGTGTATTATAAAGAACCTGTGACTACAGAGGTTACGACACTGAGCTGCAGACTGGAAGGTCTGTAGTTTGGCAGTTTGAGACCCCAGTGCCATGTGAAGGAGTGAGCTCCCGTCTCTGGCCCCAGCTCCTGCCAACCTAGCAGTTCAAAAGCAAGAAATTGCAAGTAGATAAATAGGTACCACTTTGATGGGAAGGTAACAGCGTTCCGTGCGCCTCGGCATTTAGTCACGCCGGCCACATGACCATGGAAACATCTTCGGACAGCGCTGGCTCTTCGGCTTGGAAGCAGAGATGAGCACCGCCTCCTAGGGTCAGATTCGACTAGCTTTCGAGCAAGGGAAACCTTTACCTTTACACACATGTAAAAGACTACTGTTGGGCAGGGCCTATGACAGGCAACCCCAAGATGGTGCCCAAGGGCTCCATGCTGCCTGCCAAGTGTTTTCAGAAAGTGGGTGGGGCCAGATGGGGCTTTTACTCTGCAGGGCTTTTGATTGGCTGTGCAGACTTTTAAAAAAAGTGTTTTCAGAAAGTGGGTGGGGCCAGATGGGGATTTTATTCTGCAGGGCTTTTGATTGGCTGTGCAGACTTTAAAAAAAATGTTGCTTCAGCAGCAGCTGCCACCACAGCACAAGGACTTTCACTTTGTGATTAAAGGCCAAGCTGTGGGTATGCCAGAAAATATTTTAAAGCAATATGCTTATTTTAAAATGCACCCTGTTAAGCATAGCTGCTGCATGGCCTCACTCCCTGACGTTTTGTGATCAGCTCCACCTCTTGTGGCAGCCATTTTGTGGCTTCACCCACCACCTGCGTCAGAATTCCAAAGGTGCCCAGAGGATCAAAAAGCCCGAGGACCCATGGCCTATGATGTTGCTAGTGACAAGGAACACAGCCTTCGGCATTTTTAAGGCTCTTCCTACACTATGGAAATGGACCTCTCCTCAGCTACCCTTCTCTCCACTGTATTTCTTTATAGAGCAGGAGAAAGGCATACCAATGCCCCTGAAGCCCATTTACTAATACCTTTTGCATTTTATTTAATACAGATCTTTCGGCTTTCTCTTCCACAATGCACGGATTTCCACAATGCAGCCTTTTTGTACGAAGAGGGAGGAGCCCAGCTTTCTCTTCCACAATGCACGGATGTGCACGTTACCCAGCCTTTTTGTACGAAGAGGGAGGAGCCACAGTACACCGATAATAATAAATATTGAGTTGCCTATTCCAGATGGAGTTTGTCTCAGGCTAAAGGACCACATTAGAAGTACCGGGGTCCTTTTCCGGTTCTTTCTTGCTATTTGAGACACAGTTTGAAGCAGTAACAAAGAATGCTTTACTTTCAGATATGTTCAGAAACTCTCTTGTTTTCCATACTCAGATGATCAAGCCACAGTCATCCATCTGCTGTAAATCACGCCCCCTAGCTAGACTACTGTAACACATGCTATGTGGGGGCTGCCCTTGAAGACACCACAGACATTCCAGCAAGTGCAAAATGCTGCAGCACATCCAGTTATGTGCATTAAATGCTACAAAACCATCATACTGATACCAAAAGCAACTGCACTGTAATTATGAAGGTTTCCTTCAAGATGCTCGTTCTTATCTTAAAAACCCTTCATGATAAGGAAGCCACATATCTAACGCCTCTTCTTGCATCTGCCTATATGCAGGCTGAGATTTCCCCAACACTCCCTCTTTATTTGGTTTCTCAGCCAGGCAGCATGCACATCCTCTGCAAGCAGCAGAAAGTTCTTGGCAGCCTCTTTTGAAACGGTGTACCGGAAAGTGCGTGAAAAGCTCCATCTCTAATGCATTTTGGAAGGCTTGCAAGATAAATTTTGTTTAGAAGGGCATATTTCCCAAGTGCAGTTGCTGTTTCATGGTTGAGTGTTGACTGATTCATATGGGACAAGGATGTTTTGTGATCTTGGGGGGGGGATTTTTCTGTTTCTAAGATGGGTTGCTTTGTAATTACATGTATACATAAGCCACTTTGAAGAGAAACTGGTAAGGAAACAGGTAGTTTTTCTTAAACAAACCAATCACCTCTCCCCTTTAAAAAAGGGTCACTATGTGACCATTTCTGCACTGGCAAATGGGGAGGCAAAGATTAGGTTTTTCAGAAAGTTGAGAGGCAGCTAGAAAAGGATAATTTACTAACTGATAGGTCTCATAAATAGTTCTCTGAAGTTTTGGTATCATTATTTCAAAAACCTGAAAGATCTTCTTGACTATAGGCAATACAGGGACAGCAGACAGGTGCAGGCTCCGCGGGAATGAAGGCATATTTAAGACCTGTCTGCTTGTCTGCAGGCAACGTTAATCTTGCACAGCGGTAGAAGCACCCTGCAGGGGGAGCTCTTCAGCCTCCCGAAAGAGCTCCGGGCTCCCCCCCCCCTTACTTGATGGATGCTCTCTCATCAGGCAAGGGCAGATGTACCCACACTACAATTAATACAGGATTAAGTGCTTTAAGAGCCAAGCACATATTATAGCCCCTTTCACTCTTTGTGAAATATGCTCTAATTACGATCCAATTCCCTTTAATACTAAAAGGATTCTGGGGGGGGGTGAGGGAGGGAGAACCTCATTTGTAGTAATATTAAAATCATTTCATTAACATGGAGTGATAATGGAACCCATTCAGATTTCAGAGGCATTTGTAAGCGTGCTCCGATTCAAGTTATTAGAAGGACACTCAGAGTATCCACCCTGCACACAGATACACAAATTTACTCAACAACCTAATAATAAGAGGTCAGAAGGATGGACCACATATTATTATGGACACATTTCACAAGTGACTGAATCACCTTTCCTTAAAAGTTTTCAAGGAATGCACACTTTTCTGAAATACTTTAGGGAGTCCATGTCCAAGATGGGGGCACAAGTCCCAAAGTGGCCCGTTAAGATATTTTCATATTCTAGAACAGGCCTCCCCCCTACTTTTTTGAGCCTGTCAGCACATTTGGAATTCTGACATGGCATGGTACGCATAGCAACAAAATGGCTGCCACAAAATAGTTGCCGCAGGAAGTGGAGCCAACTACGAAATGGTTGCCATGGCTTAACTGCAGTAACACTGTGGTGGCAGCTGCTCCAAAGCAACCTTTTAAAAAATCTGCACAGCCAATCAAATCTCCAATAGCCAATCAGAAATCTTGCTGGGTAAAAGCCCTATCTGGTACCTCCCACTTCCTAAAAACACTTGGTGGCCATCAGAAAAGGTGTTGAAGGGTGCCCATGGGGGTCACCCACTCTAGAACTGTCCCCACAAAGACCAAGGCCAGGGGTACAGAGCCATAGCCGTATTACTAGCAATAAATCTATCTCCCAGGTACTGAAGAATTGTAATAGGAATTAAAGTGACATAGACATTCATCAGCAAGAAGATAGAACAGCAGGAACTATGAGCTACAAGAGGGATAAAAATAGCCAGTTATTCAGAAACAGACATTCTTTTCTCTTTGCCCAACAACCAAAGTGGTTGTTCTTCAGACATGTCCCTTTACTTGCTAAACTAATTTTCATTATAGCTGATCAAGAACCATTGAATACAAATAAACAAACATCGACAGATTAACAGTATTAGAAAAAACGATAACATATAATTTTAAATATAGTGCAAAATACTTATGCAAAATATTTGGTGATAAAAATGGACAATATTACAAATAGACAATGCAGGAGGTAATGTAACAGATATAACAAAGATGTATATGGAACCCCCAAATTGTATGCATTTATGTTTGGTTGGTTGGTTGGTTGTCTGCCTGTTATAAAATTTAAAAAAAACCATTCAATACTGAGATGACGGGTGACAGTAGCAACACTTCGACTACACTGTTAATCCTGGAACAAGCCAAGTGTTTATCCTGACTGAAGTTATCATTAGTATTTTGGAAGCTGAGGGCTCAGTGAGATGGACTTTCAAATCAACATAATTAGAATCAGTCTGTATAAACCCTATGAATTCACTGTGGAGGAGGAGGAAGGAGGAGGAGATTGGATTTATACCCCACCCTTCACTACCCGAAGGAGTCTCAGAGTGGCTTACAAACTCCTTTCCCTTCCCCTCCCCACAACAGACACCCTGTGAAATAGGTGGGGCTAAGAGAGCTCTTTCAAGAACTGCTCATGAGAGAACAGCTCTGAAAGTACTTGTGATTGACCCAAAGTCACACCACAGCTGCATGTGGAGGAATGCAGAATCAAACCCACTTCTCCCAGGTTAGAGTTCACACTCTTAACCACTACACCAATCTGTAGTTATTTAATTTGCAACACACAACAGAGTGGAAACTAAGACTATTCCTTGAATTCTCTGCCATGTTGTGGGGCAAGCCACCATTGGAACCAAAGGGTAATGCTGAAAATGCAGTTATAATATGACATTGGAGAATCTGCTGCTCAAAGGAACACAGTGGCAATTTCCTTTCCCTTCCCCTCCCCACAACAGAGACCCTGTGAGGGCGGCTCCCATGTGCCACATCCCACGTGGCACATCCAGGTCCCTGGGCACTCCTCAAGTAGTCTCTGGATCCTAGCCAGGAACTGTGAGAGACCGGGGTGGGTGGGTTGGGTTAAATTCTTATGACCATACAGATTTATATTATTTTAATGGGAGATGATAAGGGGTGGTGGTGGTGGTGGTGGTAGATAATGTACATCCTTGCTTTGGAAACAGACCAAAAGTCTAAGAGGTGATTACAGCTAGCAATCCGTCCTATACACCTCACTTGAAATCTCAGCAAAGCACAGAGAATCTATTCATACCAAGTATCCTGCCAAACTAATCTCTTCGCAAGAATTTGGACTGACAGAGCAATACTCAAAAACATGTGACAGCACAATGTTACGGCGCCTCATCTATAATGTTCTAAGTTACCAGAAATCAATTATGATGAAAGGCAACCAGTAACGCAGGGAACATCTGATGACCTTAACACTAATTATTTTCACCAGACCTTTCATGTTTACATGCCCAACCGTGAAAATGTACTGAGTGAAGACGCTTCCATAATACGATAATATGAAAAGGAGAGACCTCTTTGCTCAGCAGGGCTTGTGGGTTCTTGCACACAGCTCCCTAAGCTCGGGGCAGACATCACAGTCTTGATTTCCTAACCACACTCCTCTTTCAGAGCTAATTATAAATATGCTTACATGTGCACCAATATTAATATGAGCCATTGTTTGCAACCAGGATTAGGAGCGAGCTAGCAACCTCTGGTTACACTTATCCATGGTTATCATTAACCCTGGTGAAGACACAATGTTGTATCATGGTTAGCTCTGAAAAGGGGAAGGGGTTTCACAAATGAGAGGTAAGCGAACAAGTTCACATTACGCTCCGAATTTCCTAACCATCTAATTATAAACCCTATGGGTTGGATCCAGACCAATGCTCCCTCTAAGCTGTGGAGTCCTGTGAGCAAAAATTCTACTTTGTGAGCTACCAGCATTAAAGTTGTGAGCAGGTTATTTGGCTACTGCATTAGCAGAAAACTTACTTGGGATCCAGCCCTATGGGTCAGAGATTATGGATACACTTAGATTTAGGCATGGAGTGGGAACATATGAACCTAGCCACCATGAAATATTTTTTTTCTTTTCTTCTGAAAACATACATACAAATTGGAGAGATGTACACACTGAAACAAACAAAAAGCTTTATTGGAAAATAGACAGATGCTACCAGGGGGAAAAAATTAAAAGGCAGCTCTGTAGCTTTGTAAATCACAAGTAAAGTAACACACATCTCCGTGAAGTACATCACATATGATTTACAGAGAGTGAAACCAATTGCAACTTTCAGTTTAAGAGCAGGGGGAGTTAGTCAGGTGAAGCATAATTAGCATTTTAATTGTATAATTGGGAATAGTAAATCATCTATCCTATTTCGAGCTGCAAGCGAGGTCAACCCGCCAGCCACAAATACTTTCATCTCTTTTGATAGGCAGGCCGACCCTTCCAATTAGTCCTCTTCTGAAAGCTCAGCGCAGTTATTCCCTTCTGAATTAGACAGTTTAGTTAGCAAAGCAGCTGCACTCTGCACGGATGCACTGGGCGCTATGACTATCAGAAGCAGAGGGTCTTGGGACATAGAGAGGACCCCAGATATTCGCAGGCAAATATTAGTGTGTGCAAGGGGGGTGGGAGATATCCTCAAAATCTAAAGGGAATGGGGTTATTAGTTTCACATGCACACTGGCCAGATCAGGGATCCCCAACCTTCTTCAGCCTGCAGGTAAATCTGGAATTCTGACATGGCATGGTAGGCACAGCAACAAAATGGTTGCCACAAAATGGCTGCCACAGGACGTGGAGCCAGCCATAGCTTAACTTCAGTCACGCAGTGCAGATCCTTGTGCTGTGGTCCCAACTACTGCCGAAGCAACATTGTGGAAAATCTGCACAGCCAATCATAGTCAATCAGAAGCCTTTTGGGCAACAAGCCTTACCTGGCCCACTTCCTAAAAACCCTTGGCAGGTGCCAGAAGAGATGTTGGCAGGCACGTTGGGACCCTTGGTCCAGATTAGAGCAGAGAATTATGGCTGAACAAAAAGGCACCCAGAGTCTGGTGGTGGCTAGCAGCAAGACTGAACGGAAGCCAGCAGTTCCCCCTGGTGACTAAGGGGGGGGGGAGAACAAGTTTCGAGTACATCCTCCAGACCCAACTTTCCCCTTCAAGTTGCAAGGGGATTGTCTCCTTCTTGGCAGTTTAAATGGTCAGGGTGAAATGAAACTGGCCTCATGGAAAGCACTTGCCTCCGCCTTTGTCCAAGCTCAGTTTCCCCACCTCCAGGATCCATTAAGCTGCAAGGAAGAAAAATGGCCCTGGAGGTCACATTTTCACCTGTGACTCCCCCCCCCCCCCCGCTGTCCACTTGTTAATGTACATGAGGAAGGATGCCAAACCCCAAGCCGTAGCCAACACACCACAATTTTACATTCAATATGACAGCGAGCCCAAAGCCTCCAAACGGAAAGCTCCGTTTCTTACAGCGTAATAATGCTGGATCTCAGTTGGCATATTTGAAATTGAATTTTGTTATGTGTGTTTACAACTATTTATTAGCCTCTAATTAATGAGGCCTAAATCCTTTTATGACAAAATGATTAAATTGTATGTTAACTAATCCCTCTTTAATTATGATACCGCCAGAAACTCATTTCTGGTTGTATATATATATGTAAAGAAAGACTTTTATAGGCACCCATTCTTCTAAATACGCATTATGGAAAGTCAATAATTAGCAGAACTCATGATTTCAATTATATTTCAATTACTGTTACACATAAAACATGCTTTAACAGATACAGCACAATACATTCTTCTTCTTTATGAACTGCTAATAACTGCTTTCGAGGTGACAACAACCAAATCAAAGGTGGTTTTTAATATATGTTCTACTGCAGAGGAATACATCCCCCCATTCACTCCACTTCTGTTGCTTCTAGCTAATCCAGGAAGCATTCCCAAGCAGGTCTCCTCAGAAGCACGTGCCATTTTATTCTGTGGGACTTATTCCCAGGAAAATGTTCTTTGTACTTCAGCCCATGAGGCGTAGAGCCAAACCAGACAATCCAGTGTCCTTGTATGACGCAAGGCGAGGCTGAGGGGATGTGGCTAAGGGGCTGCATGGCATCTTCCCTCCCCACCTCCTTGGGAGCGGAAAGGTTCAAATGATGATCTCCTGTGTCAAATTGTTAACACTCAGGAAGCTCTCCTCAAAGATATAACATTTCACAATCTCTTAAACATGGCAAAACAAATTGGGAACACTGTGTTAACTCATATGCTCCAGGGGGACTGGGAAGAAAACAACAACAACCCAGCCCTGGAAAAGGGCCCTGTCTTCCCCAAAGGAGGGAAGCAGCAGCAGCAGCAGCAGCAGCAGCAGCAGAGATTGTTTTTATACCCCACTTTTCTCTGCCTTTAGGAGTCTCAAAGCAGCTTACTATCGCCTTCCCTTCCTTTTCCCACAACAGATACCTTGTGGGGTAGGTGGGGCTGAGAGAGTCATGAGAGAACTGCTCTTGAGAGAACAGCTCTGAGAGAATTGTGGCTGACCCAAGGTCACCCAGCAGGCCTCATGTGTCTCAAAGCAGCTGAAAACTGCCTTCCCTTCCCTTCCTCTCCTCAAAACAGGCAACTTGTGAGGTACGGGAGGCTAAGAGACTGCTGAGAGAACTGTGACTGGCCCAAGGCCACCTAGCAGGCTTCATGTGGAGGAGGAGGAGGGAATCAAACCCAGTTCTCCAGATTAGAGTCTGCTGCTCTTAACCATTTCACCATGCTAGCTCTCAGGGAGAAAGAACCAATCCAGCCTCTTTCACTGTCCTGTGTGGAGTCTGACCACACTGCTGGTTTGGGATGGTGGAACACAGCAGCATTTTGCACCTGCCCTATGTGGCCTGCACCTCACTTGGGGTTGGGGTGACCCCAGTGAAGGCCCACCAGGACTTTTCCCAGGAGCTTGAATGGCCAATCCCTGCCCCTGCAACTCCCCCATCTCTCCTCCTTCCTCCTTTTCTTTCCTGGACAAATCTTCCCCTTCAAATGTTCAACAGCACCAAAGTAAATAAAAATCATGGTCCTAGACACTGCAAACCTATTTGAAACCCTGGTTTCTCACAAACCATCACTTCCTTCCGGCCTATTTGAAAGTCTGGTTTCACAACAGCCTCTCAGCCTTACCTAACCCATAGGGATGCCGGGAATAAAATGGGGAAGAGGAACCTGGACATCACCTCTGAGCTCCTTAGACAAACGGCAGGATAAAAATAAAGCAGATTTTTTTTCAGGCAAGCATCTTTTGAAAGGCAATAAGGCTATATTTATGGTCTGAAAGGTGCTTTTAAAGAAGAATCGGAACTGTGAACTGTACCACTGTGCATAGTATGCATTACCCTACTCTGACTGCTTTGTTTTTATATTTATGTGTAATGTATTCTGTGCTGCCTAGAATGCATTAAGATGGTTGTGAATCATCTCATAAGGAAGCAATGTTAAGCTTCGTCTTGAACAGGGATTGAAGTTCAAGACTACTGCGTCCAATCAGGTTCAAATGTGTATAAGCGGGAAAGACTCTGATTGGTCCTTATTGTCTCAACCTGATAGGTTGTTTAACTGTATAGTAGGTGTGGCTACATTAGCCCGGAATGTTTAAATACCGAGCAGCTGAAATGGACAAGCTGTTCGGGCTATCAGAGAAGTTGTACCGTGTCAGAGAAGTTGATCATCGAGCTGAAATAAACCTGAGTTTTGTTGAATCACCATTTTCTGTATTGTTTGGCATATCAGGTCTAACGCTCTATGCTTTGCTTCAGGCTGCTATAATCCCAGTCCGATTACACTGCTTACTAGATATCTCATCCTATTGACACTGACCCTGTGTAATCTCCCTCAAGCCTCAGTAAGAAAGGCAGATAAATATACTAGATCCATTTCAAGCATGTGATCTGCAGTGTCTCAAGAAACACGTCTGCAAACACTGAAAATAATGTGCAGAGGGGTCTGTCTTTCAGAACACACCTGGCCACACAAGAAACTCTCACAGCTACTGGTAAAGATCTGTGACGATGCCTCAAACATGACTTCCGCATCAATGCAACCCAAGTACAGGGTGTGGAATCGAAAGAAACCTCTCCTTGCATGCTACCTGACCCAACAAGAACAAAATACTGTCTTGGCACCTTTGTCAGTCTCTTGAAGGCCACTGTTGTTGACAGTACCAACAAGAATATTTAACTTCTACATTCCATTTCCAAGGCAGGCCCTCCTTCCCCAATAAAAGTAAATGCCCAGAATGAAAACCACAGAGACTTTTTTCCCCCCGAAGTAATAATGTTCATTTTAACCTTGACGGGGGACTTAACTAATTTATGAGGTAATTTCGATAATAACTATACATTAATTTTACATCTCCTTTTCTCCTGTTTGGATAGGTTTGGACCACAAGGAATTATGTAAAGTAAGACAATAGGCTGTTAGGGATTTCCAGTGAGTAATGCGCTGTGTTTAAAATCTTTCAATCAAATTAATAACACACAGTGCTATCCGCTGTGTAATTGCTTCTAATATATTCAGATTCAGAAGTCAGCATTAATAGACTGTATAGATGGGTTTTTTTCCCCCTTCAGGAAAATTATACTGGTTAATTTCACATTCTAACCATAAATCCCAGTCCAGTATAGCCCCTTTGCAACCTCTGGGTCACAATTAGAAATCAGAATTTCATGAGCACAGTCCTAATAATAATTTTATAATGTCATCTACCACAGAGACATCGAATTTTGAAGTTAGGAGATAAAAAAATTTACAAAGTGAGAACAGAATGTGCCTTCTGGCCTGAAGGGGAAAGAAAAATGCTACCACTCAAGAGAGCCAGAGTGCTGGACTGGGGAGACCCAGGTTCAAATCCCTATTCAACCAGAATTTTTTAATCTTACAAAATTTCTTCCTCACAAAGGCAAGCTAACACATCTTTTTTAAAAAAACATTAAAACCATATAAAACATAATTGAGACAGTTAAAATCAAGCTAAAATACACATAAAAACATTTTAAAAACTCCCAACAACTGAAAGATATGGCAGAAAGGAGGGATCACTGAGGGAACGCCAGATGAAACAAAGAAGTCTTCACCCATTGGAGGATGGTGGCAGCAGAGGGGACAGGCGAGTCTCTCTGGAGAGAGAGTTCCAGAGTTTTAGTGCCATGACTGAGTGGGTCCTCTCACAGGTTGTGACCCGCTTAATCTCAGATGATGAGGGCACTCAAAGGAGGGTCTTCGAAGATGACTGTAGCAGTTGGGTAGGTTTGTGAGGTACTGATTTATAACAGCACAGCGATGAATGAAGAGATGAAACTATGCCTTTCCACAGGTTAGACTGACTAAACTCATTCCACCAACAGCCGATGCTTCGCAATGGTATAATAACACAATCATGTGAGGACAATCAGTGGAGAAACAGGAAGCTCCACTGGAGACACACAGGGGAGCCATACTGGGCTATTCTTCTTCTTG
>NW_015174280.1:1166713-1228351 GCF_001447785.1 Gekko japonicus | reverse complement strand
GGACCTGTTCTTTTCCAAAGATTCTTATGCAAAACAATACACACAACTAAATTCATGTACATGTCAATGCTCATGCTGAAATTGGAGCATTACAAGCAGAGGACCCACAAGGGTGGGGACACCTCATTTACCATGCCTGTGCTGGTCCCAGCTGGGACAAACCTCTCACCATCCAGATGATGGGGGAGGTTGGGCGCAGAGCACGCCAAAAATGATTTCTGCTGTAAGGCCTGCCCATCATCAGCTGGACGGGGAGGAAGGGCTTGAAGCAGAAAGTGCAAAGGATATATTTTAGAATCCTTTATGCATATACTGCAAGGAGCCACAGGCAACAATTTGTCATTTGTACATGAAACAATTTGTCAGTGTGGAGCTCCCTCTAAGGTTGTGGTATTTAACCCATAGGTATGGACCCTGAGATGTCATAAGCAACAATGCATCTGGTTTCTTTTTCTTTTCTGCTGCTACCTTTGAGAAGGACCTACTGCACAGAGTACAAGCATGCCATGCTTCCTGCCTCTCCTATGCATGGATGCTCAAAAGAGCAAGGTCACTCAGCAACGGAGAAGATTATTCCTTGGCACTGATAGTAGAACGTGTTCCGCACTAGGGTATACTTCCTGATGCTTGGCTTATGTTTCCTGACCCCAGCTCTTCTGGTATGCCAACCATGTCCCTGGCTTTGACACCAGCAAGATCCTAACCCTGGTTTCCCCCTCTTCCTGTCATGTGACACTGATGCCAGGTGATTTCCTGTCATGTACTTGAAAGCTCAGTGTATCCCATGCTTGAACAAGTCCCCAGCCAAGAACAGACCATTGGACGCTTACTGTGAAGGGTCCTTTTCCTCTGAGAAAAGGAGGGCATCTTGGTGGGTGATTTCCCCCTGGATGTCTTGGATGTGGACAAAAGGATGGAAGGTTGATCTCTTGAGAACTGTAAAAGGCCAAATTGACCTTCAGTCGAAACACTGGGTCGGTTCTCAAAACCACTTTGGTGTAGTGGTTAAGTGCGCGGACTCTAATCTGGGAGAACCAGGTTTGATTCCCCACTCCTCTACTTGTACCTGCTGGATGATCTTAGACAAGCCATAGTTCTGGCACAGCTGTTCTTGAAAAAGGGCAGTTTCTGTCAGAGCTCTCTCAGCCCCACCTCCCTCTCAGGGTGTCTGTTGTGGGGAGGGGGAGGGAAAGGAGTTTGTAAGCCGCTCTGAGACTCCCTTTGGGTAGTGAAGGACGGGGTATAAATCCAATCTCTTCTCTTCTTCTTCACTTTATCTCTGTGGAAGACACAGAGGGGTCAGGCTTGATGAAAAGCACTCCCAACTCTGACACTCCTTTTGTGGAGGTGATGGCTACAACAGAGTTTTCATCCTCAGCCACTTTAGGGAAACATCTCTGATAGGCTTAAGGGGGCAGGGTTGTGAGGGATGAAAGCACCGTATGTAGTTTCCATGTTGGAAATCTATGCACTTGTGTAGGATCCTTCAAGGCTGTACCATTGAGGAAACTACGCAGATGTGGATTCTTTGACAGACTGATACCCTTAACTCTTCTTCACTTTATCTCTGTGGAAGACACAGAGGGGTCAGGCTTGATGGAAAGCACTCCCAACTCTGACACTCCTTTTGCGGAGGTGATGGCTACAACAGAGTTTTCATCCTCAGCCACTTTAGGAAAACATCTCTGATAGGCTTAAGAGGGCAGGGTTGGGAGGGATGAAAGCATCGTATGTAGTTTCCTTGTTGGAAATCTACGTACTTGTGTAGGATCCTTCAAGGCTGTACCATTGAGGAAACTACGCAGATGTGGATTCTTTGACAGACTGATACCCTTAACTTGAAGTAACACTGTGGATAATGCTGTGACCTGACATCTGAGTGTGGCTGTTTTCAAACCTCTGGTGAGACCTTCCTGTGGGAAGGCTCGGACCAACTTATTTGGAGATTTTAAAGGCTCAACTCTCTTCCTCCCACACCATCAGATGAAAGCATTCCATGAGGTATTATAGATCCTGTTGGTTGATTACCTTTTGAAGGCCTGGAGGGTATCTGTGACTTCTGTGCTTTGGCCTAAGTGAACAAAGTTGTCCCTCTCAGTTTCCAAGCAGTCAAGAGAAGCCACTCTGAATGTGGATGCCAGATTGGACCTTGCTGTAGCATGTCTGGCAATACAGGAAGTCTCAGAGGTGGATCGGTTAACAACTGTTGTAAAGCGGAGAACCATGGTCGGCAAGGCCAGAGGGGTGCCACTAAGAGGACCTCTGCCTGTTGCCCCTTGATCTTCCTGATCAGCTTTGGCACAATCAGAATAAGACGAACGGCAGACAGCAGACCCCTCGGCCAACGTGGTGTTAGGGCATCTGTCACTTCTGCCTGGGGATGAAAGAACCTGGTAAAGAACTGGTCTGTCTGATGGTTCGCCATGGATGCAAAATGATCCACCAGTGAGAAACCAAAGTGGAAACCAAAAACTGCCTGCCTGCTGAGCCAGCCTGCTTGGATGTTTGCTGAAGCCTGGCATGGCGGCTTGGCTGCTGGGGTTAAGACAAGCCTGCTAAGGTCTTTGACCACACGGACGGTGGTCTCCCTTGCTCCAGCAGTGAGGGGGAGCCTCCAATTCCTCTTCTGAGAGGAAGCCACTGCTGCCCTTTTGCTGTTCCATGGCTTGAGCGGCTGAAACTGACAATAGCTGCTGCAGCTGTTCTCAGCCCGCTGGTCTTTGCTTCCTTCTTCCCTGAGTCCGGGAGCCAAAGAGGATAGAAGGAGGTGGAACGGGAGTGAGAATCAGATAGAGAGGTAAGGATATTAAGAACTGAAGAAATATAATGACAAGTAGATAAAAGAGTGGATGCAGGACAGCCTACTCTCAACTGCTCGTCCTGAAGAGGCAGGAGCAGAACTGGGAGGGCAGGGGACTCCCACAGCAGAGACAGAATTGCATTCTGTATTTCATTTCAGCCTCCTGAAGAGAGATACGGGTTCCTGTCCCTGGCATCCAGTGAAACCGGTGCCCCCCTCCTATAATGATTGAGGGCAAGGAGCATTACGAAATATTAAGGATTCTGGACTCTAAAATGAAACAGGGAAAATTGCTGTATTTGGTGGAATGGGTGGATTTCGGACCCCAGCACCTCAAATGGGTGGAAGTGGGGATATTTGGGCCCCTGAACTGTTGCGGCAGTTCCATCTGGAGTTCCTGGACAAACTGGGAGACCTCCTGGAATGGTCGGGAGAAGCTGATTTTTGAGAGGGCAGTATGTCAGCTATGTTGCCATGGGGGTTGGGGAGCTCATTCTGTGTCTTGTTAATTGTTATTGCATTCCTATCCCTGCTGCTATGCCTTTGCTGTAACGCTTATCTCTACAGATGTGCAGGAGGAGGTTGTGTTGTCTGGAGGGCTCCTATGTACCGTGAGAGACTCCTGGTTCTCAGCTTTAGCCACCTAACGGTTGCCTGACTCATCCCGCGCGTGGGAGGGTCCCTAATTGGCCAATGCCATGGGGTGTGTGTGTGTGCATACGAATACCCTATATCCTATTATGCTCTATTGGCTGTGGCCATTCCTAACAGTGCCTGTGTTACTGCATCTATAGCTTTGCAATAAAAGTATAACCGTTCCTGAATGCGTGTACTTTGTTGTTAGCTGTGGGTTCTGACACTCCCTGCATGGACCACCAAAATGTCCTCTGCCTCAGAGGAAGAAAACAGTTGAAAACCACCCAATGGGGCAGGTGCACAGAGGTTTACATCCCAACCCCATCATACCCAGAATCAGTAGAAGAACAAGCAGTGCTGTTGGCATTGCCAAGAACCGCTCCAAAACATTCCTCATGACACATTCACAAATTATATAGACTCACACCATGGAACTCTATATATCAGATGTTGATAACCGCCGTGGTGTTTTTATCCATAACTACTTTCCAGAAACAGCAAGACGTAAATTTCGGGTCACTTCCGAATCATGAAACTCCAGCACTGCATTGGGCCTGTTCGTGTATAATCCATCTTCTAAAAATTATATGCTACCACTATGAGCATTTTTGGTTTCCCAAGACAGCCCAACATGCTTGATAAATTATAGTTATTAAACGCATTTCCAAACGCTGCCTGCCCAGCACAGCTCCTTCCATTGCACTGCCGTTCCGGTGTCAAGATTTTAGCGCATTCAATGAGTCGAGACCTGACAAGAGGAAAGCGGAACTTGTTCGCCTGTAGCGGGGAACCCTACGAGTCATCTCTCGCACTGTACTTGGAAAAGTGTCAGAAGCGATATTGGGATGTTGCCTTACTATATCCTTCAGTTGTTTCAAGACTGTTAAAAAAAAGGAAAGAAATAAAGGAAAGAATGTTTCTGGTGTTCCTGGTATCAGCAGGGAAGTGTGACTTGCACCCCGCCCAGGCAAGGTATGCTCAAAAGTGTGTGTGATGCTGACTGTTGGGCATGCAGACCCACATATATTGGTATTTGAACCTCTCTACAATTTCCTGATCAGGACACAGTCCTTAGCCCATGGCAAACGAGATACTCAGTAAACACTAGGGACCGCTTCAAATAGATCTTTTTTTTTTGTATTTGCAGGTGTTTTAAAGAGAGAAGTGTCCCTAAAAATAAAAGTGCAATCTGTGTGTGTAGCATTACTCTGCACTTGGGAATCATAAAGGTAAAGGTTTCCCTTGCTTGAAAGCTAGTCTAATCTGACTCTAGGGGGTGGTGCTCATCTCATACCCAAGTACAAAAAGTATTGATTGAAGTGGACCAATGAATGTGCTTTAGGCTGTGCCTTTATGACAACGCTGGGAAAAGAATTCTCCTGTCTCTTTCTCAATGGACTGATCATCTATCAGTAGCTACTAGCCATAGTGACTTAAAGGAAACCTCCACATTTGGAGGCAGCAAACTTTTGAATACCAGTGCCAGGAGATAACAGCAGGGAACGGCCTTGGCCTCTATGCCTTGTTGTTGGATCTCCAGAGGAACTGGTTGGGCACTGTGTGGGATAGGATGCTGGACCACTGGTTTGATCCAGCTCTTCTTATATTCTTAATCTGGCTGCTACCATGCATCCAAATCCACGACCCTGTTCTAAGAGAGACAGTGACAATCTTTGGCAGAGAGAAACATGAGGGGGCCCTACAGGATTTGGTCCTGCCACCTGAAAAGAAGCAAATGTCAATTTTAGGCAACATCTGTCCTGGGGAGGAGGGCACCACTCTGGAAAAGTATCTGACACCACTCGGGCTACAGAAGGCTTCCTGTAGCTCTGATCCCTGCAACAGGGAAGAAGAAGAGGAAGAAGAGGAGGAGGAGATTGGATTTATACCCCACCCTTCACTACCCACAGGAGTCTCAGAGCGGTTTACAAACTCCTTTTCCTTCCCCTCCCCACAACAGACACCCTGTGAGGTAAGTGGAGCTGAGAGAGCTCTTTCAAGAACTGCCCTTTCAAGGACAGCTCTTGTATGAACTATGGCTTGCCCAGGGTCATCCAGCAGCTGCAAGTGGAGGAGTGGGGAATCAAACCCAGTTCTCCCAGATTAGAGTCCGTGCACTTAACCACTACACTAAACTGGCTTGCCCAGATCACAGGAAGAAAAGTCCTTCAGCCTACTTAGCATGCATGCTTTAACTGCATGTGCAGGGCCACACTGTGTTAGGAATTACTCGTTGTGTTTCTACTCCCCATATCAATAAAATGGGGCTCATAAAGCAGTAGTTTAGTTCAGCTGTAGCCTGTGCCTTTCCACACAGCACTGCATGCAAGAGACTGCTGTGCATCTCTGTCCCATTTCCTCATTATGTCTCTCTCATGGGCTCTTCTGAGTCTAGAACTAAGGGAATGGTGGCACAAACAGGTGGTAGTGGCAGGGTTTTTCTCACACTCGCCTCCCTGACACAAACCAGCCAGCAAGGCAAAAGAAGTGTATGGTTCTGTGTATGCTTCTACTAAATCTGCTGCGCCAGAGGCGGATAGGAGAAAAGGCTCAGAGAAAGCGACAGGCCTGCGAGGTTCCTCCTTCCATCCCTCTCTGCCCATGTTTCAGGAGACCCAGACACAAAGAATGAGTGAACAGCTGCTCAGAGGTTTATGCCATTTGCCACAAATTACCTCTTTATGGAAGAATCAATTTTATAGTCTTCTGAATCTCAAACACTTGGTGCTTCAGTGCTGTGGAATTAGTCTTTGGAGAGACAGACCCAAGAAGGATGACTACAAAGAGTCGCGCTCCGGACTACAGAGTTCTCTGCTGTTAGCAAATCATCAGCAGAGGGCTCATACTTCAGAGAGAAAAGACGCAGCACCAGACAGTTCAAAAATCTTGATCGGAGGAGGCAACCCCCAGTAGGAGTGCTGGACAGAGGAATGCCACTCACTCTGCTGGGCCTCAAGAGTTCTCTTCCCCACCAACCAAGGCCAGAATTGCAACAATGGCGATTCAGCTGGGGAAAAAGCAGTGTGGAGAAAGTGGTAGTTAAAGCTTGTGGCTCTCAGTGTCTCCAAGACCCATGAAGTGGCCAGCTAGGTCCAAGGCAAGCACCTGTAGTGCTAGCAGGGCCAATGGAACTTGGCTTGTTCCCAGTGTATTTATATGTTATGTGCCATCGAGTTGCTTCAGACTTATAGTGACTCTATGAATTATCATCTAGTGCCAGATCTTGGTCCCAGTGTTTTATATGTTATGTGCCATCAAGTTGCTTCAGACTTATAGTGACCCTATGGGTGCGTTCAGATGGGGCGTTTCAGCTGGCATAAACTGTACCGGTTGGAACTGGTGTAGTTTATGCCAGCTGAAACACGATCACAATTACCTCCTGTCTGCGGAGCCCATCGCTGTATGCCCGATCACACACAGCGGGCATCGGCGGGGTTTTTTTTAACACAGTTTGCGCATGCGCATAGGCAGCCATCCACAGAATGGTGATCTTCACGCATGCGCAAAACACCCCGTCTTACATTTAAAGTTTCAAGGTAAGGACTTAGCTTTAAAGTTTAAAGAGCAAAGTGGCCTCCCTGAGGTCCCGGACTCCTCTAAAAGTTAAACTAAGGACCTTTCCTTTTTTTTTTAAACAAACGCCGGGGCGAAGCTTCGCCCAAGCGCATATCGCCGACCTAAAAAAAATAATGGTGGGCGAAAATCAGAAGCCTCGGGCTTCCGAACGGAAGTGGCTCTACAACATTGGACAGCGATCAGACGGGGGGTAAAGCGATTACAACCGTTGTACTCAGGATACCACCACTTGGGGACCTAGTGGCAGAATACATCGGTTTAAAGCTCTTTGCAACGGTTAGGGACGGAAGGCAGATGTTCGCCATGTGATTCCAACTGGCACCTATACCGTTGCAAATGCCCCGTAAGAACGCACCCTATGAATTATCATCTAGTGCCAGATCTTTTAACTGGCAATGCTGAGGATTGAATTTGGGACTTTCTGCATGCCGAGCATGACGCTTTACCACTGACTCACAGTCCCTCCCAATTTAAACTATCTATTCAGCTATTTTGTGTGTGTGTGGAAAAAGCAACACACCAACAATCACTTCCAATGTAACTCAGTTAGCAGGAGCTACCAAACGTCAGGTATCAGAAGTTCAGCTTGCAAATACACAGATATGAATATGTCAGGTACCTGAAGTTCAGCTTGCTCAACCCCAAACATTTTTCCACAGGTTCTGTGGGTCCTGTACATCTGTCCCCCAAGTAGAAATGACACATGGGCAAGCTGCTCCCCCGCAGGCTGCAAGCCCACCCTGAAATCCCCACGTGCCCTTCTGTCTGGGGGGCCAGTTTCACGCGTTCTTGGTTTGGTTTGTTCAGCTAATCTTGTTTGGATTTTGAATAATTAAAAATAAATATGCTCTTTCATCAAGTCACAGAATACATTGCCAGGAGATGTGAATGCACATATTTATATATGCTTGTCACACCAGCTTGGAAAATCCACTTACCCCCCACCAGATCTTATGATCTGATCAGAAATGCATATCTGAATGTTCAGAGAGAGAAAAAACATTGTAATTAATATTTTAAAATGAGCTTAGCATCATCCTGCCTATTTTAAGTAAACAGTAATTATAATGTTTGCTAATCGAGTTCCCCATGCACGTAATAGCTCAAGTGGCAATTTGTTCCTAAGATGTTAAGGAAACAAAATTAGGAAAACAAATTTTGGGGTGAATACATAGTGACAGTCATTAGTTGGTTCACAGATTTGCTATACAAAGCTTCTTGGAAAGGAGGGAAGAGTGCTCCTCTTAGAGAAGGCTCTGATGGCTGCACCTGGAAGATTATTTAGGAAAAAAAGATACGAGGTTTGTGCATGAAGAACTGAGTCCAGACTAAATTCTCCACCGGTGGAATGGAAATTTCCTGCATCTCCCTCTCCCATTACAGCTCACAGATCATGCTTTTCAACAAAGGGCCACGGCTGAAGTGTCAGCCAAAGGTGCTACATGTCACAGAGGAGACTTCTACCTCAAACTGTAGATCAGTACCCAGGAGCAACCGCATCCCATGACTCGGCAGTCTTCAAGCAACAGTACCCGAGTCTTGTGGACCGAGCTTCAGCTTACTGGCCCTCGTATCTGGCTACCAAGCTGACGTCAGAGAATGAGGAAGAAGAGGAGGAAGAAGAAGAGGAGGAAGAAGAGGAAGAAGAGGCGGAGATTGGATTTACACCCCATCCTTCATTACCCAAAGGAGTCTCAGAATCCTTACAATCTCCTTTCCCTTCGCCTCCCCACAACAGACAAGCTGTGAGGTAGGTGGGCCTGAGAGAGCTCTTTCGAGAACTGCTCGTGAGATAACAGCTCTGAAACAACTTATAATTGACCCAAGGTCACACCAGCAGCTGCATGTGGAAGAGTGGGGAATCAAACCCGGTCCTTCTAGATCAGAGTCCGCACTCCTAACCACTACATCAAACTGGCAAACAGACCTGACTTAGAGTGAGGAGGACAATTCCTGGACTGATCACATGGGGATAGTCACGGCCACTGATGACTCTCGCCTTTCAAACACTTCTGCTGTTTTCAGTTCAGGGTGGAGGCCATTTGCCACTGCCAAAAACATTTGCAACATTTCCCCTCCCCAAACCCCACCCCCAAATCTCTAGGGATTTAGGCTGGCAACCTTTCTCCCACCCCCACTCTCGGGCCTCATTCTGATCTTCATGATTGGATGCAAACACTGCAGATGGATTTGCAGTCACAGTGACCGTATAGAATGGCTATTATTAATAGCTGCAATAGCACCATGGCAGCCGGGGGGGGGGGGGTAGGAGCTTCCTTGATTTAGACGGGACTGAGGGGAGACAGTAGCACAGAGACCATCTAGCACAATAAATAACTTTAAAATTCAATTCTTCAAGCAGAGCTCTTCTTGCTGTCATATCCAGTTAGGCCAAATCACATAAGACTGTTCCCTGCAAAGTGACATATTTTGCTCAGCCATTAAAGAATGTATATGAACTCCGCACAATTCATCAGTCCCCCAAAAAGGAGTCAGTATCATCTCTTGCACAATGATCAACTGCGAGACAGGGGAAAGGAGTGATTAGAGATTATGATTTTTATTTTTTTAAAACAAGTCATTACTGGTAACAACAACAACAACAAGGACGGCAAGAGAGCTCTGACATAAGCATGCAAGGATTTGCTTCATTTCCACCACCACCCCTTGATCGAATTACTCTCTTTGGTAGAATGAATATGTTTTTAAAAGGGACTTTTGGGGAACAGTTTCTGAGAAATTTAATCTCTGCCCGCTGCACTACAGGATCCAAATAGCAACTGACGTCAAGGTCGCAAGATGCGTACACACTGCTGCCTGCGGAAGAATGAATATTGTTAGTTTATTTTTTTTATGAACAACGTGATGTCGTCACTTGCCAGTGGGAGTGGGAAGAAGAAAATGATAATGCATGTGTGGGGGGAGTGGTGAAGGTGAGGAATGCTGATCTACACACTTCATCTTCATTTCCATTGGAGAGGAGTATTTCAAGGCTTAATGGAAGGGTCTGAGCTCTGAGCTGGGGATTTATAAGTCACACCAGATCCTGCCCATTTGCATAACTGACATACTTTGAATGTCTTGAAAGACAGCTGGCGTGAGCATGTGGAGTACAGCTAGCCAATGCTCCCTCTAAGCTGTCGAGTCTTGTGAACAAAAATTCTCCTTTGTGAGCTCCTGGTGTTAAAGTTGTGAGCGAGTGATTTGGCTACTGCATAAATTACTTTGCTCTGGAGCCATCCCTTCCTGAGCTAAGACGAAAATGTGTGAGCCGGAGGCTAAAAAACTGTGAGCTACCTCACACTAACTCATCTTAGAGGGAACACTGCAGCTAGCCTCCTCATCCAAATAACAGAAAGTAGATATATTTTGGATGGTCTCATGGGGCAGGACTAATTAAGATGAAAAACTCAGAAAGTTCATGAAGGTAACTGTGGCTATCCAGAGAGAGAATGGCGCAAGTTACATACGGGTGTTCAACTGCTATAAAACCTGAGCAGCACTAAACTTTCCCCCCCCCCTTCCCTAATTGCAATTTTAACTATTTATAAGAATCCTGTTAGGGCAAAGTGGCAGGATACGAGCTAAACACAAAGGCGAGTGAAAGAAAATGAAAGGCAATTGTATTACCTGAAAAAGCAAGGAGCGGACGGATCTCAATGGGACTTATGGTTAAATCTTCAAACGCTTGTTTTGATCTCTCATACTCTGGGTAAGATGCCAGTCTTTTTACAAAGGTGAAATTCAACTCATCCTGTGAGCTAGACAGCTTGCAGTGCTATCGTTAGTAGAGTCACACCTTTCTAAGCACATTGACTTCAGTGGACTCAGAAGGCTATAATTCTGCTTTGCACTGCCCCAATGAAGTGTTCCTCCTGGTCTTTGCATACAATTTTACATTCAAATATTCTAACAGAACAGCATGCCATTTCTTGTCCCTCGATGACTTTCACTTGATTAAAGGCAAACATGAGAAATATCCCCGTAACATTGAGGTATGATGTATATATACCTCTTAAGAAACGAGCAGGCATCATCCAAAATCGGAACTGGGCCCAAACCCATTTCCCATCTCCTGCCCTGTACAAATGACAAATGATGTCATACCCTGATGTCAATTCAGATGACTGTTTGCAGGCTACCTATTAACTAAGATGTGTGCAAGTAAGTCTTCAGAGAGGCAGCACGCAAACTTTCTAGTGTGTTTGTGCAGTCTCAGCAATCAGAAGAGAGGAAACTAGATAAATTGGAACGTGATAGTCATCAGGACTGGATGAACAATCCACCTTGGAGGTACCACCAAACAGTGGGCGCAGCTATGGACTCCACTAAACTGACCCCAGTTATAGCCACCTTCTTACAATGTTAAAAGAATTTTGGGGAGTGGGGGGGCACTCTCCCCAGAATGGCTAATAAAGCTGCCCAGAAGCTTCCTAGATTCCCAAATGAAACTTCCTTGTTGCATCCCCCGAAGCCCTCTGAGGACGCTCAGTCAGCTTTAGGAAGTTGGTAAACCCCCAGTAGATCACAATTCTTCGTCGATGAGGAAGACGCCACACTCCTCCTCCAAGAGTCTAAAGTGTTTCACAGGAACTCTGCAAGGTATGTTGGGGGTTTCTCCCCTCAGTCACTGAGGGGGGTATTGCCTCTCGCTGTCTGCTTACCAGATGAGCTGGTCAGGCAAACCAAGCTGGTTAGAATCCATACTTGCTTCATTTTCCAGTCACTTGCACTAGGCAGCTGGGCTCTTGGTAGCAAATCTTCCAGGTTGTTGCCTCCCCCAACTGCAGAAGGACCTTCCTCAGTATTTACCCCTCAACACTGGATACTTAAGGAGAATCCACTTATATTTCTACTCCCTCTTGTCCTTCAAAATGATACTGAATCGCCCATGCTTTGCTTCACATTCCCTCATGCCTTTGGAGGCACTAAACCTCTGAATCCCAGAGCCAGGAGGCAACATCAGGGGAAGGTCTTGGCCTCCGTGCCCCGCTGTTGGCCCTCCAGAGGAACTGGTTGGCCACTGTGGGGAAAAGGATGCTGGACTAGATGGACCACTGGTCTGATCCAGAAGGGCTCTTCTTATGTTCCTCTGATTTTTCCAGTTTTGATTCAAGTGTGCATACTCAGAACTTGTACACGTTTATCTGAGTAAGCCGAAGTTAAAGAAGAAACAGTTATTTGCTGTTAAGGGGAAATGTTTAACTTTGTGTGGATTTCTGTCTAAATACCTACAAAGTCTGCAGGTTTCACAGTTGCCATAAGAAACTGGATGATTCCCCCTGATTTGTCTATCTTTTTATTGTTTTGGTATTTTTCATATGTGCATGTATGTACAGCTGAAAGTCATGGCGACCTCTGGTGACTGACCCCCCACTGGGGGGCCTGGAGGACATCCAGAGAAGTGTCTGAATAAGGCCTGCCCCCACCTCCCAACTGCTGGTCCTCCAAAAAGGTCTCCCATCCAAGTACTTGCCAGAGTTGACCTGCTTAGCTTCCAAGATCTGACGACATCGGGCTTGCCTGGGCTATCCAGGTCAGGGAGATCTCTTTCATTTTAGACCACAAAATGTAGTTTTATGACTTGTTTTATTATTTATTTGCAAATGACGTATTGGAACCTGCCTAGAGTAGGTCTCTGGTGAGGTGGCATAATAATTTTCTATTTTCTGTCCTAAATTGGCGGGACGGGGGCAGGTATGTTTGTAAACTAGTACCCTTTGTAATCCCTGACCTGGATGGCCCAGGCTGTCCCAATCTCATAACCTAAGAAGGGTCAACCCTGGTTGGTACTTGGATGGGAGACCACCAAGGAAGCCCAGGGTTGCTATACAGAGGCAGGCAATGGCACACCACCCCCTCTGATCGTTTCTTGCCTTGAAAACTCTATGCGGACACATGAATCGGCTGCGACTTGTTGGAACTTTCCACCACCAGCTTTTGTGGACCTCTCCTCAAGGCAGGTCCCGTCAGCCCACAAGTTTATCAATCGCTTTCACCAAGGCTTGTGTCCTGCTTAGAGATGTGAAGGCCCGGAAAAAAACCAGAAAAATTCGGGGGGGAAACGGTTTCCCCCCCGTTTTTTTCCTGAAGCCTTTTTTGTTTTTTTCCAAAAAATTGAAAAAAGAAAAGAAATTGATTATGGGATGATTTATTTTAACATGATGAATAAAATATTTTAAGACAAGGTGTTCAAATATTTTCCAAATCATTTCTAAAATATATATATATGGTATCAGATTGATCTAATTTCTGTGCACTGAGGACAAGCAAGTCCTAGGTTACAAACTGAACTCTCCAATGCAAGAACAAGATGCATTTCTTCCTTTAGGAGGTGCTATTGTCAGAAGAAAATAAAAAGGTTTCAGTTTTGTTTTTGCATGTGGGTGGGTATTCTGTTTGTAATAATTGTTTGGATACACTACATTTTTAATATGCTAGTTGTGATAATTTCATGCCAAGTAAAAATGTCCGTAGTCATCATTTATGTTCCTAAAGTAACAGAATGACTTTCAATCTAGAAAAGAGAAAAGAAATGCTAATATAGCATTTTTTTCAATTTTTCCAAAAATTTCCATTTCCCCCCGGAAATTTTACATCTCTAGTCCTGCTACTGTACAGACATTTCTCAACCACCCAAAATTGTCAAAAAGGGATTTCTGCTGATGGGAGGGGGAATAATGATTCATGTGTATTTTGCTGGCAGCAAAAATACTCCATCTTCTTCTTCCCATTGTAACACGCCGAACAACATTATTTATACTTTTGGGATCTGAATTGGCTGTTAACAGAGTAAACATCTGAACAGCAAATATTTCAAGACTTTATAGTCCATGAATCAAATATTCCAAACTCTGAAAATAACAAGGGGGGGGGGGGGGCTGGCAAGCAACAATATTTGGTTTTCAGTCCTTCCCTCCTTGGATACTGGCAGGCCTATATAAAAACTAAAAACCCCGAAAAAGAGAAGCTGGACTATAAAGCCCACTTAAAGGCTCCCTCGTGAAAGGGACAGTTTGGTAGAATAAAGGAGCTCTATGCTAATGTAGCCTCTTCAGCATTCATGATATTCACACAAATTCATTCCATGTACACAGAGCCTCTTTGTCACTAACAACAAAATCGGTTCTAGCTAAAGCATAATTAATTATCACAATGGATGAATACAAACATGTGCCTCAGAAGAAAAAAAAGATGTTTTAGGCATGGTGAATATTTCATACAGGCAATAACTAATGTCGGAAGCAAGGCCCTTAATAGAGCAGAATCCATTTGCGTGTGTTTTAATTCTGCCAAACACCTCTTCAGCACCTTGCCGAAAAACCTGGTCTTTTGTAACTGAGAAACTGAAGCGATCGTGTACATATTATTGGGAAAGCAATCACTTATAGCAACGCTTGACCAAAAAGCCCCCTCCACTTCTACCGTGCGTGCTTTCTCCTGAACAAGTGCTCTTTAGACAAATACGGGTAATCATTTCCCACAGATTGCAGCGACTACAGATTACACGGGCCACCTTTTCATTGCGGATGAGAAGCAGATCTCAGTGAGCAGCTCTACGTGCCGCAAATGGAGAAACAAAAGATCCGCTTTAGTTCCTGGCTCTCTTGTCTGATCCTTGCATTATGGTCTGGGACAATTTTGTTCTATAGGTGTTGAATAGACAGCTGTCACGGCACAGGCAATGGAGTCTTCAGACTTGTGCCAAAAAGGCCTGGATTCAAATTCCAACTAGGGAGGCCACCTCCTGGCTTTGGCCTTAGCCCCCATCACCACTCCATACAGTGGCAGAGGGGAAATAGGGCTGGCCAAAACGGTGTCCCAGAATGCCACAACTTCACTTTCAGCTGCATGCCCAGAAGTGACATTGTCACGTTGTAGGATACACCCTAGGATATCCCCCAAACACTGTTCTTTTTACCACAGGTTCAGGAAAATCCTAGCGCATCAGGTGACATGGTGACATCACTTTCAATGTTACCAGGTGCCATTTACGAGGTCTCTGCGCCTCCCAGTCTTCCCGTCTAACTGCAAATCAGCCCTAATACATACTAAGCAGGTCATTGACTAAATTCTTACATCACAGATTCCTAGCCACAGTCTGGGGTGACGCCTGAATTGATAAACCAGAGGTAGGCATCACTTTGCCCCCAGAAGCTGTTGCAACATGGAAAAACACCCAGGAATAGGCCTAGTGAATCTGTTTTCAAACAGAATGTAAATGGGAAAAGACCAGCTCCTCTAAACCATGGTCTGCCCACGGTTTATTTGGAAACTCAAGCCAAAGTTAGTGTGGTGTCTGAACTGAACTTCTTTCCCAGAGCAACCCAGCCTCCCAGGGTCAGGGTGAAGATCCAAGGGTGCAAACCCACATGTACTACCCTCCTTCAAGGAAAGGCAAACGACAACTGTGAGGGCATATCTCAGTGCACAACTGGATTAGACAACCATTAAATTGTTCAAAGTTTCATCACCACCCACCCTCACCACTGCAGTCACCCCCTTGCCTGGAGCAGTTCCACTCACCCTAACGGAGCCATCTCAGGCTGACCCACAAACCAAGAGAGGGCCTACCCCAGCAATCTGTCCTGGGTTAACCTTACTTCCTAATATGCTAGTTCATGTCAGCTGTTCTTCCCTAGGTGGATACCCATAATAAAACCACGAAAGGATGGCCAAGGACGGCAAGTGAGATAGCACCAATGTGTCCTCTTCCCTCTACAGAGAAGAGGGTAGAGGAGAGGCATGGCACCCATCCTGAATGCCCCACCCCCCACAGCCGTGATATGAACACAGAGATTCTTCTCTAGACAAAGAACTGCTGGAACTTCATGATGCATCATACACACTCAGGCAGCTCAAGTGAAGCCTGGCTTGGTGAGAAGATTCTATGTGACGTCAGAGCAGGCTAGTCAACGGCGGCTATGAAGCAGCAAGCAGGGATGGGGGCGGGAGCAAGACATCGAAAGACAAGAGGCAGAACCAGGCAGGCGACTCCTTTGCAAGAGTTACACAGGCTTAAAGAAACCACAAAAGAGATCCCACAATGGCACCGTGAGACATAGGACCAGGCACACTGAGACCAGAGCCACCAAAGGAAGTTGCAATGCAAATTCATATATCTGAGAAACTATATTGGTCTTTTTCTTCAGATCAGAGATGCACACTTTACCCTTGCTCGGACAGAAATATATTATGGGCATTTCCTCAATTAGCTCCCAAATCTACACACCGGCGTTCCTCCTTAGAACTTTTCGTCCACAAGTCCCCCCCTCCTCTTGGCTCAGGAATGGGACCCGGCTCACCGAACACTGAAGATGAAGATAATTCTCATGCTTTCCAATATTAAGAGTTGGAAACTTTTAAAAACAAAATTAAAAAGTGAGTCCTCTCAGGGTTTGGCACCCATCCTGGATTCTCATGCAGTATTTACGTGGAGTCACTGAACATTGCATAAGCATGGGTCAATCAGAGATTAATGGAGGTTGCGCATCCACCCCAAGTGCACGCATACCAACAATGCACTTCGTTCATCAGTGTGCATGACCTCCAACTGGTTCTGGAGAATGTCAGAATTTCAAATACCGAACGCACACATCATGCCCTAGTGAGAACTTTCCACAGAACAGAGTGCGAAACCCCATTTTGCTGTCTCCACAACACACACTAGGGCTGATTCCTATGTGCGTTCTCTGTCCATTCCATGTCAACATACACATTCTGAATCAACGAAACAATATCCAGACACGCTGGCCTCTGAAGCACCCAGAGTCTCTTGAGGGTACCGTTGGCATCACCCACGGATCGTTTCCGAAGCTCAGTCCTTAAAATCCAAGGAGCTGTGCTGACAGATCACAACAGCTAATTGGGTAACCCCCCTTCATTCCCCTAGGAGTATTGCTCTCTCTTCAAAAGCTCAGATGCCGATTGCAAAGCCCGGGCAGCAAATCAAAAGGAAGTCACTCCTCGTTATCTACTTTAAAATTTCTCTGGTCCTCAGCTGAGAGAGGCGATTTTGCTGTCGTTTGATCTCAAAGCCACCAGCAACTTCTGCAGGCACGACGCACAGCTCAACAGCCAAGATTCATTCCTTTTCCGCTCCAACAGCCGGATGAATCTCCACCTTCAACCCATTTGAAATAGTAATAATGGATGTGGGGAGAGAGGGGGAAAAACAGGAGAGAGAAACTGCAGAGAGAGGGTGATTCATAGACTCAAAAAACACCGGCTCGGACTGAAATGAGAAAATATGTAAAACCAGCTCGGCGTGACCCCAGAGTAGAAAGAAATAACGATATGCTCCACTGGAACACCCAGAGTTGAAAGAAATAACAATAGGCTCTGCTGGGACTTGCTCCCACATTTATATATTAGGTAGCCCTGCCTTGGCAGGCGGGGCAAGACAAATAATTAAATAAATGCTTTAAAATAGCTGTCAGTCTGGAGAGCGGCTGCGATGGCTGTCAACCTAGATATATGACTGGTGGAAGAATCTGAACCCATGTCCAAAGAGGATTTTTTTTAAAAAATCCACAATACATTTTGAAAGGATAGAACTCCAGAGTGCTGTTCCTTAGTTAAAGGATGCAAAATGAGTGGTCTAAAATACTACTGATTTCTTTTGTCATTCATTCAACCATTTCCCCCCTGCCCTCTTCTCCAATGGAGACCCAAAGCAGCTTGCATCATTCCCCTCTCTTTCATCACAGCCTATGACTAGGGACTGCATGTGGAGGAGGGTACTAGTGAGCAAAGTACTTTGATATCTAGACCAGGTTGATCTCAAAAACTTTGTCCTGTGAGGCAGATTGTCATATACTGGACATATCGGGTGACAACCAGCCCTACTGTCCCAATCCAAGAAGCAGGGGGGAAAAAATCTTCTGCCCGTGGTTATTTATTTTACATATTTTATTACCCCACCTTATCTCTGTTAAGACTCAAGACAGCTAACCACACAACAACATGTTGCAAGGACACAAACTCACCTTAACAGCACATTAACAAGATAAAAAACCTATGCATGGATATAACACAGAGAGCCATGAACACAGATTACAAATACAGCCAAGTCTGCTGAAACATTCTACCCTCCACCAAATGGCTTCTGAAATAAAACCGCCCTGTATGCCTTCCTAAATGTAGCAGAAGAAGCTGAAGCAGTGGAAGAAGAATAGCTGGGTTTTATACCCCACTCTTCACTACCTGAAGGAGTCTCAGAGTGGCTTGCAATCACCTTCTCTTCCTCTCCCCACAACAGACACCTTGTGAGGTAGGTGGGGCTGAGAGAGCTCTGAGACAACAGTGACTGGCCCAAGGTCACCCAGCTGGCTTCATGTGGAGGAGGAGTGGGGAATCAAAGCCGGTTCTCCACACCAAGGCACCATTCTGTACCTACCCAGGCAGCCTATTCCAGTGAACTGGATCTATCACAAGAAAAGCCCATAACCCAATTGTTGCCATACAGACAAACATATACAGCGAGCAGTGATATCCTTCTAGCAGCACCCTTGTGTGTCTCAGGGGGTGCTGCTTCAGAGGGTCCTCAGCCTTGGGAGAAACTCTTCAGTGGCTGCTGTTGCATCTTCTCTCACTTTATGGTATCTGACAGCAATATGTTTAGTACTGGCCTTAATGCTTTCATTCTTGGATCAAGCGATATATGGTTTGTTGTCTTCAAACAAGGTTATTGGTGTAAGTTCTTCTATTCCAAAGTCTTTCGGTAGATATATGACCCATTCAAGTTCACTGCAGGCATTTGCTGCAGATGTGAACTCAGCTTTGGTAGCTGACGAAGTAGCTAAAGTCTGCTTTCGACTTGTTCAGTTGATTATGTTACAATGAGAAAAATAAGTAGCCACTTACTGGTTTCCAAGCGATAATGTCTTCAGCCCAGTCAGCATCCATGTATCCAAACAGTCTTGGGTTGCCACAAGCTAAAATCTTTCGTTTCAGATCAGCTGTTCTGCTGAGATACTTGACCAGTAACTTTACAGCATTCCAATTATGGTGATTAGGCGAACTTGTCTTTCTGCTTAGAATTCCAACAGCTGCGGACATGTCAGGTCAGGAAACTTGGCTCAAACAGAGAAATGTGCCACTAGTTTCTCTGTACAGTTTGTTATTTTTAAGTAATACTCCATCTTCAAGCTTGAGGTAAGCTGGATCAAGTGGAAAGCTTGCTCTTTTGACATCTTCCAGGTTCGGCGATTTAACAAGATTTAAGATTTTGTGTTTCTGATTTAAGAGAAAGCCTCCATTTTCAGTTCCTTCGATTTGCATTCCAAGGTAGTTCTCCGAAGGGGGCCTTGGGAGAAGCTCTTCCGTGGCTGCTCATGGGAAGGTGGGCAGAAAAGACCCTCATGGGCAAGAGGGCAGCCATACGCAGTGGTAGTCCTAGAGAGCATGAGCTGCAATGGGGTTGTGCCATCCCAACTCTATCCCACCTACAAATCTTTTAAAACCAGAGAGCTGCTGTCTTAGGAAGAGAGAAAGCTCTTGACCCAATGAGCAAGTCTGGCATCTGGGACCACAGAAAAGCCAGCAGTGCTGCAGGAAAGGAAATCTGATGGTCCACATTCCAATTGAAAAGCAAGGTCTACCCATAAAAGTGCTCAGGGGTGGGCAACAAACTGGGAGGGGGAGAAGAGGGGAGGATTGTGCTGACCATAAGGGTAGCTCCACTGGGGCAGAGGAGGAGTGGCAGGGATGGCATCTTGTTGGGTGTTACAAGTTAAAACACTTCTTCAGTATTTACTGGGTTAAGTATGTTTGTTAAGTCACATGTTTGTTTGTATCCAATCTGTTTAGAGAGTTAGAAAGCCCCGTAACTTCAGATCTAGTTTGTTGTTCTGACTGGAGACCAGAGTGCCAAGTATTAGCATTTTATGGCTCTTTGTCCTGAGCAAGAAGAAGTTAGTCTTCGCTCTCGTCTGCCATGTTCTGCCTAGCTGTAAGGATGTAGGAATATTAGCTCTTTGTTATTTTACATCCCGTGTACCTTTTCCCATGCTAGGTTGTAGTAAACTTTTATCTTTTAAACACACCATGGACTCTGCCTCTTTAATACTCTGCTGATTTACTTAAAAATTAAGAATCCCTAACACATCTGCTCTCCAGTGAGGTGACATGGCCTTGCATACTCCGGACAGCCTTCCCTGTCTACCCCTCAGAATGGAGCAGCGACACTACATGCTCCGGCATGAATGGCATTGGGGCACCTTCTGGCGCTTACCAGCAGTGGGACCAGAGGGGCTCGGGTGCTCCCATCCAGGTCCCCGCAGAGTCCCAAATTTGTCCTCTGGCCCAGCTCAGATCCACCCCTGCTTTGGGGGAGGGAGCACGGGAGCCATCGTGCTTAGCAAAACTGCCTGGTGTGCCTCCATATGGCATGCTTGGTGGGGGCTGCCTCCCCTTGTACTTAAACAATCCGCTATCATGACAGAGAGGTGTTTTCCACATGGGGAAAGGGGCTTGTGTGGGTTCCTTGTCGCTGTTGTGGCAATAAGACTTACACACGGTAGGTTTCCTCATACCTTCTACGCCATAGTCCCCAGCAATGGCCACCCCCTTCCTGTAGATTTTCAGCCCCCCCCCCAAATTGCCAGTCGATATATTGTTAAGTATGTTTAGCCTAGAGAGGAGATGACTGAGATCTTCAAGTACTTGAAGGGCTGTCCTATAGAGGATGGTGCGGAGTTGTTTTTTGTTGCCCCAGAAGGTCGGACCAGAACCAACGGGCTGAATTAAATCAAAAGAGGTTTTGGCTAAACATTAGGAAGAACTTCCTGACAGTTAGAGTGGTTTCTCAGTGGAACAGGCTTCCTTGGGAGGTGGCGGGCTCTCCTTCTTTGGAGGTTTTCAAACAGAGGCTAGATGGCCATCTGACAGCAATGCTGATTCTGTGAACTTAGGCAGATGATGAGAGGGAGGCCAGGGAAGGTTGCATCAGTGCTTAGTTCTTGTGGCCCTTTCTCACACGCCCAGGGAAATGCTGACTGCCACTTTGGGTCAGTAAACAATTTTTCTCCAGGCCAGTTTGGCCAGGTATCCCCAAGGTTTTTTTTGTCATTTTCTGGGCATGGAACAGGAGTCACTGGGTGTGTGGGGGGAGTATTTGTGAATTCCCTGCATTGAACAGGGGTTTGGACTAGAAGACCCTGGAGGTCCCTTCCAACTCTATTATTCTATGATTCATCAGGTTCTCAGAATTCCCGGCTTTTTAAAAACTCTCTAGCCCCTTTCATTGCAGAGATAAATGGGGAAAAACACATCTTCAACAAAAAAAGGCTAAAGGTGTTTTTTTCTAATGAAAGCTGGGAATTCAGAGACTCCGATACAGATTGTTATAACATCTATAATGATATGTCAATTCAGATTTTTTTTAAAAAAAAGCCCTCTAGTGGTGGTGAGGAGAATGGCTGCTGTAGGGGGACCGGGGCAAGGAAAACGGTGCTGATGTGGTCAGGAGTCGGACCAGGAAGACCTGGGCTCCCCCATCCACATAGATACTGGCATGGCTTAACTGTGATCTTTCTCCCCAAAAGCACAACAAACCAGGTTTGGGAAAGATGAGGAAACCCTTGGAAGTGTACAGAAGCACCACGGTGCTGTGGGGAATGGGGGGGGGAGACACTTCGCAATGTCTTCCAACTCGGGACACACAACCTGTGTGTTAAGTGACCACAGTTGCAGTGTTGTTTTGTTGTTCAGTCGCACAGTCGAGTCTGACTCTTCGCGACCCCATGGACCAGATCACGCCAGGCCCTCCTGTCTTCTGCTGTCCTCTGAAGCTTGCTCAATTTCAGTACAGTTGCAGTACACAGGAGCAAATGGGTTCAGAAAGAGGGGGAGGAAAAGAAACCACAGACTGTTACAGGAAGGCATTTGGAGGTGCTTGGTAAAAAGTAGCCACAGGCGGAAAGACATGTTCATGGAAGAAAGGTCCATCAGTGGCTAAAGAGAACCTCCACATCCAGAGGCAGTCGGCCTCAGAATATCAGTGCTAGGAGGCACCATCAGGTAAAGGCCTTGGCCTTTATGTCATATCTGTAGGCCCCTCCAGCACAACTGGTTGACTCCCGTGTGAGACAGGATACTGGACAAGATGGGCCACTGATCTGATCCAGCACAGCTCTTCGTAAAAAGACCTTCTCAGATCGGTAACGTATTGTGTGCAGAACTGGACTGCCCAAATACACAGCAGCCTGTTGCTTTTTTAAAAAAGCCAGTGACAGGTTTTATCGCTGATGAGAATTAAAACAGCTTTAACAATGAACAGACATTTCATGCAAGGAACCCCAACAGACTGCCAGGTGTGCTCCCAGAAGAAGGCGAATGTGTGTTTAATTTATCACACGCTGGGCAGCATGACAACAGTACCACTGCTCTTAAAAAGAACTCCTGCAGAAGAAAATGCTTTGCCGCCCCCCTCCCTTTCATGCAGCTGACAGCCAGGCTCCAGAAGGGGTTCCACCTATTACTGTGAGCACATGCAGTCTGGCACCGCAGTTGCCGAGGGGTTTCAAATCACCTTTTGCCGTTTTTAAAAGACCCAAACAATTCCTTATGCTGCAACAATAATAAGTGTACTTCGGCGGGGGGCGGGGGCAGAAAACTCAATTGAGTAGAAGGTGGGAAACAGGAGAACAGACTCTTAAATGGTGCATGAACACACACACACACGTTCAGATATTAGTGTGGGGTGTATGTTTGTGCATGTGCTCACGTATGTGTGAGTTTGTGTGTGAATGTAATGGGGAGGGCAAAGAAGCTTCTGGCCTCTGCCCCTTTTGTGCATCCTTGTGTGCACCGCAGGCACCTACCACGAGCTTTTCAACAGAAGGAGCTTAATGGTGGTCAAGAGGCAAGGAGTTCCAAAGGCTAGAAGCAGCATGGGAGGAATGGCCAAGTCAGAGAACAGGGAAGGAAATGAAGAGTAAGAATGTGTTATTTTCGCTTCTGCTGCTGCTACAAAACTCTGTCAAGCAAATTCTGAACAAAACATCAAATGGCCGTCATGATAGTGGTTGGTATCTTCCTCTGACTTCAAAGCTGTGTTGGGATGCAGGGCGTTTTGTTACGACCACTGCAGCTAGAACATACAACTCAAATGCTGATTAGTGGAGAAGACCTGATTCTTTCCCTTGTTGCTAAGGACAAAGGGGAAAGCCAAGAGCCGACTCCACCACCCACAATCTGCCGCGTTTTGTCTAAAAAAACCCAAACCTTTTAACAAGGGCAATCGGCTCAGTTCCATCTGAAGCAGGCTTATCTTTTTTTTCTTCTTCAAGAAATATTAAGACATTGACTGTGAACCAGCCAAAAAGTTCACTCTGCAGAGAACTGGAATAAGCCCAGCATCTATAAAGATTGCCTCCCAAGAAACTGTCAAACTCAGAAGAGGTTTCTTTACACTCGTCCCAGGCATTGTTCTCCACTTGCCAACACAAACAGGTAGCTTTCCATTCTATGGCTCAAGCCAAATGAAGAGAGAGAGAAAAGGAGCAGACCACAAGAGAGAGAAGGCAAAATGCCAGCTATCTTCAGCTGCTTTATACTGAATCAGACCACTGGTCCATCAAAGTCAGTATTGCCTACTCAGACTGGCAGCAGTTCCCTGGGTCTCAGGCTGAGGTCTTTCACATCACCTGCTATCCAATACATTTTAAACTAGTTGTTCCGGGGATTGAATACAGGACATTCTGCCATGGCCCCTTCCCATCTTGTATTGTCAGAGATCCCTTTGAGGAATCTGCCTTTTTTTAGTTATCTGAGCAAAATGCCAAACATACATCAACCCCCAAGTAATTCAATAGAAACACCAACTTGGCACTTCTGTTCAAGCCTGAATGAAAGCAAACACAAGATACTCCTCAGTTCTTGGGGGTAGTGGCCCCGGACAGTGAGCTCCACTGGTGCTACAATTTTGTAACCTGTCTTGAGTCTCAAAGAGAAAGACGGACTGCATATGAAGCAAGTAAAAACCAAGCCATACACTGAATATAGGGACATTGCTTTAAAGCTCCCATCGTTAACATGGCTTCTCAAGTTCTTCCATACCACCCCAACAAAACTTGGACCAATGTCTTTTGGTTGTTACTCTATATAGGACTGTGCGCGGTGAACTTCCGGTACGGCGCGTTAGCGGGCAGGCGGGGGCGCGAGGTGCTCCGTATATAGGACTGTGCGCATTAATAGCACAATATAAGTTATTTAATTTGGGTCATTTACATCCTGCCTTGCAGTCCAAAGCCTCTTTGGTTCACTCACAACTCAGTTAAAAAAAGATACAAATATATTAAAGTCCTAACCAAAAAAAGACACTCACACAAGGTAAAATAATATAAACTAAATTATCTTAAAAATAGTTCCTCACAATCCAAATAAAAGTACATACAGAGAGATGCTAAATTAGAGCATGAACAGGGCAAATTAAACAGCATAAATGGTGGTGCAGTGATACTGTCAGAGGATTTTTTTAAAAAAAGAACTACCTAACAAATCAAAGCAAAACACCACATAGGATAAACCCCTAAAATGTAAACAAAACCATCTTTATCCAAAGCTAGAAACTCGTAAAGAGCCAGACACTCCTCAATAGGGACCCAAAGTACTTACCTCGTTCTCCTCACATCCATTTTATCCTCACAACAACCTGGTAAGGTAAGCTAGACTGAGAGTGTGCAACTGGCCCAAAGTCATCCAGTGAGCTTCCATGGCAAAGAGGGGTTTCAAACCTGGGTCTCCCAGATCATAGTCTGACCACTGCACCACAACAGCTCAGCGGTGGGGAGGTCATTCCAGAGTTGGGATCCCACTACCAGGAAGGCCCTGCTTCTGGTAATGGTCAGTCAGTAACTGGCAAGAATGGGTACACTGTTAACTACACTGGTTGTTTGCCTCTGCAGCCCGACATCCAGTCCTGACCAGTGTTCCCTCTAAGCTGAGTTAGTGTGAGCTAGCTCAGTTTTTTAGCCACCAGCTCACACATTTTTGTCTTAACTCAGGAAGGATGGCTCCACCAGAGCAAAGTAATTTATGCAGTAGCCAAATCACTTGCTCACAACATTAATGCCAGTAGCCCACAAAGTAGAATTTTTTCTCACAAGACTCCACAGCTTAGAGGGAACATTGGTCCTGACTCTTTACTTCTCTTCCAGATCCATTCAAGCAGGAGGGGGTTTGCCCCCTTTTAGAGAGAAATTATAAGGGTCCCTCAGAACCATATTAAAAATGAGGGATGACTGCTGACCTTTGGTTTTGATTGTCTCTCACGCTGAGAAGTGAGAGGTGAGTGACATTTGAGTTATATGTAATAATATCTGTTTGCTCAGCACTCAGAGTCTCTTGTTGCAGCTGGCAGTGCTCTGCCCAGAGCCAAGGAACAGAATACTTGATTGTCACGGAGGTCAGGAATGCAAGACAGGAATCACTGGAGTAAAGAAACCTACCCCGAGATGAGATTTTAGCAATAAGAGAATCACAGATTGGATCCAATCAACATTCCTTCTCAAATTCAACTTATTGTAGTTCCTGTTTCCTGGCTTTTTGTCTACCCCAACACTGCTATTCTGGTGGTCCCAAGAGACTCCTCTTCCCTCTATTGCCGAGGGAGAAGCTGCTAGAACCCCATGCTAGGATCCAACCCTGTGGACTCTAAACAGGGATATTAGTTTGGCTTGCTAAAATCCCCCCCCCCCCCCCCGTCACATACATGCACTCACATTTTTGTAATTAAATAATCTAAAACATGCCTACTCTGGCCCCATCACATTTTATTTATGTCAGAAGAAGCATTCCATGACAGACTGGTTCTCCTTCTAGTGGTGGGTTTAGTAGATACATCAGGCAGAGATGAGATGTCTTTGGAGAGCCGACATGGTGTAGTGGTTAAGAGCGGCGGACTCTAATCTGGAGCACTGGGCTTGATTCCCCACTCCTCCTCCACATGAAGCCTGCTGTGTGACCTCTGGCCAATCTCAGTTCTCTCAGAACTCTCTCAGCCCCACGGTAGTCATGAGGTGCCAGTTGTGGGAAGAGGAATGGAAGACGATTATAAGCCACTTTGAGACTCCTTAGGGTAGAGAAAAGCGAGACGTAAAAGCTCTTCGGGGAGGGTGGGCTATAAATGTGAAAAATAAATAAATAAAATTCTTTGGAGGCTGTCTTGGTGACCTCATGGATACAACTGGTTCTCATTTCAGGGGAGGGGCCTGAGCACCCCCAAAAGGGCTATGTGTTACTATGCCAGTCAGGCATTCCTCAACTAAAACCAAACCCCAAACGAAAAACCTGACCAGGTTGCATTTTTTTCCCTGGCGTTTTGAATAAATCTTGAGCTGGTTTCAGTTTCAATCACAAAGTGTTTGCAGATGCTAGGAGTATTTTTTTTTTAATGATATTCTTGCCAGCAGGTATGGAAACATTCTTTTAGAGATGCTGGGGTTAAAACTTGTTCCTGACATTTATAATATTCAGTGCTAAAAAAAAGCTAAAAACCTCACAGAAAAGAATAATTGCTCCCACAGGGACCAATCCACAGGTCACAAGGGTTCTCTCTCTCTCTTTTGCACTTGACTGCAACGGAGCCTTGGAGGAGATTTTTTTCCCCCACCAGTAAAACCCGAACTTCAGTTTGCAGTCTAATCAAAGTTTTGCTCCTCTGCACAGAGCTGAAGGAAAGTGCCACTCCAGTTGCACAGAACAGATGGGCCCCCAAGAGCTAGAGGGAATATGTGTGTGGGGGGGAGATAAATAGGGAGAAAATAAATGGCTTTTTAAATTTAAACCATTTTTAATGGGCAGATTAATTCCCCCCCCATGCTGAATTAAGCAGGCAAGGAAGGGGAGGGGAAGTTCCCCCCCCCCGAGAAATAATTAATTACCGGCAATTTCGTTTGTTATGCTTATTAGTAAATGTGAGATTTTCACGCACAGGGCAGATCGACACTATTCAAAAGACAATAAAATTGTATTAACAATAGTTCTAGGTCACAGTCTGGCTTGCAATCCTACTCTGCAATCTCCTCTTATTTATTTACTTATTACAATGGATGCCCGCGGAACCCACCACTTACTCAGAACCAGCTCCAAGAGTAAGCCAAGGCAGTGACTTTGTGAACTGCATCTAAAACACCCACTCTACTCCCAGATGAAATATCCTGAGACAGTGAGACTTTGTCTGCCATACAGTTAACACTGTTCAAGAGGATTCATTTGAGTTTAGTGGCACTATCTGAAGCTCTGAGTAAGGGTCTGAATTCTCCCTTGGTTGTTTTCCTATGAATTTCGAATTCTCTTGTTATATCCCACATTAAGATCCGTCTGGTGATGTTTCTTAACAGGAGTGGCAATATTTAGAAGAACAACAGGTGTATGGATGGGTGGGAATCCAAACACTTACTGAAAGTTTAGGAATTACCAGAACTGAACGCGAACACTTTGCAAAAACGTTTGAAAAGCGCAACTAGGTAGGCAGGTAGTTAGGAAGCCCTGAATATTTGACCTGCGTATAGACACTGCCTTACCAGATATGGTCACAGAGACCAGAGGACAATTTTATTGTATTCAACTATTTTTATTTAAGACAAGTATTATTATTTAATTATTTATATCCCACACTCTCCCCAAAGCAGCTTACATCATTCCTCCATCTTATTCTCCCAACAACCCTGTGAGATAATTAGGCTGGGAGTGCGGGACTGGCCCAAGGTCACCCAGAAAGCTTCCACAGCAGAGTATGGATTCGGCCCTGGGTTTGCCCAGATCCTAGACTAGCATTCAAACCACTACATCACACTGGCTTCCAGTCAGTATAAATGTGGTCCACTTCCTAATTTGACCCAAATCCACCCTAAAGCAGCAGCATCACCAAATTGGGGGCCCTGTTTGGGAACAACAGCAGCTTATACATGTTTTTAATAAAATAAATTAGTAAATAAGGAAGAAACTCTCTTCCCCTTGCTCCTCATTCCTGTGTTATGAAAGTTGCTTGCTTACGATCTACATCCAGGTTATCGAGAAATGCCAGATTATCTAGAAATGCCCCCAATCTGGACAATGAGAGACACAAACCACAAAAAGGGATTCACTGAGAAAGTGACAGAGGTCCTCTACAAGTCTGCTGAAAGGAATGCTGAAAATCTGTATGTGAAAATGCAGAAAAAGTTCATCAAGAGGAATACAATATGTCGTTGGACTGGAGAAATTAGCAAAACGAAGCAATCAAAAAACTACTACTAATGTGGACTTTCTAATGTAACATTAGAAAGTCCACATTAAGTAACATATACTTCAGATACATATGCTATGTAACAGGTTCTACTCAATGTTTTAATTTCACTTCGGGGGTTTTATTACATAGTAAGCCAACTCAAGAGCCTTTGGGCTGGAGGGTGGAACACGAATTGATTAATAAAATAAATTAAGGGAAGTCAGAGATACAAGGGGGGGGGGAGAGAACCTTCCTCCTGTTTCCACTGTCTTTTTTCAGAATACAGCTGAACTTAAGGTTGCAACATCTGACAGTTTATTATTAATGGACAAAATTAATATTCTAGACATTCTGCTCTGAAGCCGTCGACATTTGCGCCCACAGAGCTCAATTATGCGGCATTTGTGGTTACAGGAAGAGGAGAGTCGACGTGTAGAAAATGCTGAATTGTCCATTGCTCAGCATGTACATCGCATGGTCTATAAAGGCCCAACTGGGCCATGGCTTCATTTTCATCAATTTGAATGGACAGGAGGAAAGATAAGTAGCAAATGAAAACGCAACGCAACCCTGCTTGCTTCACCCCAAAGGGGTCTGATATATATACCGAGAATCTTCGCTCCTTGTTGGAAAGGATAAATTAAGCCTACATATCATGTATGGGTTTGGGCTTTGTTTCTGGATGCAGAGATAACCAATATTCAGGGGTCAGTTTATACATGAAACAGCATCCTGAATTGTACCACAAACTGAGGTGATCCTAGCTCCATGGGGAAAAGCACATGCCTTGAATGCTGAAGGTTCCAGGGTGAACTCTTGACAGGTAGATTCTGTAAGCAGAGCTGGGATGGTACTTTACCAGCAGCCTTGGAGAAGACAAAGTTGCACTTATCTGTAACTATTGTCAGAAGGTTCCAGGGTGAACTCTTGACAGCAACCTTGGAGAAGACAAAGTTGAACTTATCTGTAACTATTGTTCATTGAGTATCTTCTGTGCAAGCACACATGGGGACTGTGCATGAGCAGGCCTGCCATTGGATAGGTCTTTACAGCTAAATCCTCCAGGGGGCACTGTGTGCCAAAGCCAGATGCTTGTTCTCACCCGGGACCACATGCTCCTGCACAGCAGCACCCCCTACCCACAGTACCTCTAGCGCTGTCGAAGCCAGAGCATGCAACAGGGCAGGAGGGAGGGTATGTGGGCCTGCACAGAAGATACTGATGAACAATAGTTACAGATAGGTGCAACTTTGTTTTCATCATTGATCTTCTCTGCAATTCTAGCAAGCTACTCACCAAGTGGTGGGGCACAGTCTTCTAACTTGAACAGCGAATGAAGAACTGCCTTGCCCACCTGAGCCTCACATCTCGCTTGCAGATCAAAAGCATAGTGACCTGCCGACAACCAGGTGGCAGCTCTGCAGATGTGGATACACTAAGCTCTTCACCCAAACAGAACAAAGATCATGTCCGTCATTTTGGGTCATCTTCACCCCACATCGGGAGCACGACTTGAAAAGGGCCTTCTGAACAATGGAAAAGCCGACATAGCTTCAGCAAATCTGGAAGAAAAAAACTCTGGACTGTAGCTGGAGACTCCAAAAACACGACCTTCTCCTTTGGCAGCAAAAGAGGAACTGAGGATAGAGGGGCACTGCTGCACAGGACCACGTGGTCCCTAGTGGGGACAGACTTCTAGCTCTGGCGTGCAGTGCCCCCTGGAGGCTTTGAGCTGTAAAGACCTATCCAATGGCAGGCCTGCTCATGCGCAGTCCCCATGTGGGACTAAACAGAAGATTGATGATGAACACATCAACTATTTTCCTAGGTGGACCAGTGGCCTTACTCAGTGTTGGCAACTTTACACATTGAGATGCCGACTCCATTTTTTATACTGCCCTTTCACTAAAGAGCTCAAGGAAGCACGCGTGGTTCTCTCTTCATCCATCTTATCCTCCCAAGATTAGGTCAAGTTGAGAGGCAGCGACCAGACCAAGATCTCCCAGGAACCTCATGGCAATTGGGATCTGAGCCTGGACCCCCGATATCTTAGTCCGGCACTCTAACCATTACAACCACATTAGCTCACAATTGTTTCAGGATGGTGGGGGAGGGATCGTGGTTGAATGCCCTACTAGGATAGCGAAAGAAATCCCTCCTTCCACATAGAAAACTACCACGTCAAAGAGAAGATTAGGCCAGTTTGGTGTAGTGGTTAAGTGCCCGGACTCTAATCTGGAAGAACAAGCTTTGATTCCCCACTTCTCCAGTTGTAGCTGCTGGATGGCCTTGGGCAAACCATAGTTCTGTCAGAGCTGATCTCTCAAGGACAGTTCTGGAAAGAGCTCTCCCAGACCCACCTACCTCACAGGGTGTCTGTTGTGGGGAGGGGGAGGGAAAGGAGTCTGTAAGCCGCTCTGAGACTCTGAGTGAAGGGCGGGGGTATAAATCCAATCTCCTTTTCCTCCTTTGTGTTCAATTTCTATCTGCAGGGATTCCCCTGCCCATGGACATATGAGTCCCACCAACTGCAACCTACCAAAGCCCTTTGTTGCAGAGTGGGCAAAAAGAAAACATTTGAAAAGAACCGTTTTCCCTAGGTGAAGCTTTTCTACCTAATTCTGATTAATGGATGAACTGGGCCCCCATCTCCCCCAAGAAAGTCAGTGTGGTGTAGTGGTTAAGAGCAGCGGACTTTAATCTGGAGTGCCTGGTTTGATTCCCACTCCTCCATACGAAGCCTGCTGGGTGAATTCTTCTCAGCCCCACTGATCTCACAAGGTGCCTGTCACAGGGAGAGGAAGGGAAGGGGATAAGCCGCTCTGAGACTCCTTAAGTTAGAGAAAAGTGGGGTATAAAACTCAACTTTTCTTGTTCAAGGGAAAGGAAAAACAATTTTGAAGACATAAAAGCAGATGAAGGTTGATGCTCCTTTTAGAACTTCTTCAGAAATCGGATCATTGTAGGTTTGACTTAGATGAATTGGATTGTTTTTAGGACAGCTTTAAATGCACAGTCTTTGGACTGGATCTTTCTATTAGTGTCTTAAGATACAACCGAAGTCTGTGGTAAATTCTCCCCACCCACCAAGAAAAACAAATCAACAGTGTAAGGGGGGGGACAGCCCAAGTGACAAAAGCCTCAAGGTTTAGACTGTAGCGCTAGCCCATAATGGTTACCTACTTGGAAGCTCTGGATTTGTAAAAAGTAAAAAATTTATCATGCTTTATCAGGCAGGATGGAGGTACTTTTGTTTGGTATTTTAATTATGCATTATAAGATGCCTTGAGCCATGAGGAGAAGTGGGGTATAAATGTTTTAATTAACAGAAATAAAAGGGAAAAGAAGAATCCAAGGTGGCTGGGAACAAATTAACTCTAAGTCCAGAAAACAAAAAACATGCCATAGAAAAGGAACCTTCAAACAACCCATTTAAAGCTCTTTTGATAGAACCAAAAAGCCTGAATTGCCTGCAAAGTCCTCCCTCCCTCGGAAAAATCTACCTACAGTCTCTCCCTGTGGTCCCATCCAAGAGGGATTCCCACTGTCCAAAAGATCCCCCACCTACCCAAACACCCCAATCCCAGATTGTCATTGTAGCATCTACCACAAAATGGCAGGGGTCTGGTGGTGAACTAAGAATTGGCACAATGGGTCTCTCACGTTTACCATTTGGATACACACAATGGGAACGTCTATAGAACAACAAGCAAGACTTGTGAATAGCCAGTTGCCGGTATACCTGTGGCAAATAAAAAGGCCTCCAGGCAATCAAGCCACGATTGAAAAAAACAACAAAACCTGGAAGAGAGCTGATGTACAAACTCTCTCTTAGGCATCAATAACTTGCATTAGCTTGTGAGAATGGACAGGAATTATTGACTTGTTTGCAGGACTGCAGAAAGTTAATTTGGTTGGCAACGAGTAAGCATTTTGATGGATTCCCTAGGCTTCCTGTCTCTGTAGATCTGAAGAGTTACTTGTTCCTGTTTGGTGGCAACTGTTCTAACACAATTGACCTGCAAAAGATTGTCATTTTTCTCAGGAAGACAAAATGGCAGGATTCAGACTGTGCAACAGAAGCTGAAAGCTGCCCCTGCCCCAGTTTGTTTTGCTTTTCGCTACCAATTTTGAGAGAGAGAGAGAGAGAGAGAGAGAGAGAGAGAAAGAGAAGGAGGCGGGGGGGGGAAGTCAACTTGCACTCTTCCCCTTCACCAATCTATGATGTAAAATGTGCTATCGGATGACTCCCATCAGTGACACCACTGAAAATAAATTTTCACTTCCCTGCCTCAGTGGAATATGTGGAGTACTAGAACACAGGAAGGGAAACAGCACTTTAGAAGTGAAAGGGTTTTATAAAGAACATCTCAATTTTCAGTTAGCAACAGCTGAACAAGCAGGGCCCATCATACAAAGGCCTGAATACCTTGGCACATTTTTTTTCTATATTCTCCTTAAGTCTTTGAGACTGCTCCAACAGAAGAAATCAGCAGTTCACAACCCATCAAGTACACAACGGAAAAGGACACCCGTCTCCCACAGAGTCCTCAGCAATGGAAGACTGTCGTCATATGTGTGAACTATGCATATATGCTATGAAAATCCTGCCTACACACTGCATTTTTATTATTTTCCAGTTATAAACTTTACTACTTTTTTCTCGGGGGGTGGGAGGGGTTGCTTGTTTTTGGACCTAGGCAGAATATTACTTTTTGTGCTTACCTGTTTCAGTGAGCTGTATATAAGTAGAACACCACAGTTTGTTGTGGTCAGCACTGTCTGTATCAACATTTGTTAAAAAATCAGGATAATACCAGAATTGGCACCATTCTAGGACACAAGAACAAATACAGGATCCAATCCCACCTTTATAGGGATTGATCAAGCCAGTACAGGTGCATTAACCAACATAACTCACAGCCAATTGGGGAGGTGGGTTTCTCCAGAGGCCATGCCAGGGGTCTGGGACTTCAAACACTCATACAGGAGATACCAGATCCACTCACCAGCATATGGTGTGAAAAAAGCAAATTCCACGCTGGCCGTAATTAGAAAAGGAATAGAGCATAAAACAGAAAAAGAAGAAGAGTTGGATTTATAGCCTGCCCTGCACTCAGTGGCTTACAATCGCCTTCCCTTCCTCTTCCCACAACAGACACCCTGTGAGGTAGGTAGAGCTCAGAGAGCTCTGAGAAAACTGTGGCTGACCTAAGGTCACCCAGCTGGCTGAATGTGGAGGATGAGTGGGGAATCAAACCCAGTTCTCCAGCTTAGAGACTGCTGCTCTTAACCACTACACCAAACTGCTGCCATCATATTGCCTTTATATAAGCCTATAGTGGGACCGCACTTGGAATACTATGTACAGTTCTGGTCACCACATGTGTGAAAGGATACTGTAGAGCATGAACAGGTGCAGAAAAGAGCAACCAAAGCAGGGGGCTAGAGCAGCTGCCCTGCAAGGATCAGTTAAAACACTTAGGGCTGTTTAGCTGTGGTGTGCTCTCCATTGCTCTACTGTGCCTTGGAATGCCAGTCTTTGCAGTCCTTTGGTTTGTGTGACAGGAGACAAAAGCAGCAATACAGTCCTTAGGGGAGAGTGTGGGCAGTGCATGAAACCTGGCTCATGAGATTTACTCATCTGTGCAGCAGTGTCTGTGGCAAGCTTCACATGTGCAAGATCAGGGAGCGAAACTGGGACCAGATTTTAAGTCAGAAAGTTTTCTTGATAGCACAATCCTCGAAGCATCATACTACTGTAAAATGGCATTTGTTTCCAGCTACTCAACCATAAGAGTCAAGATTAATTCCTTAGAAACATGGGCCTGCCACTGAAAAGGGCAGCTCTGTGTCAACAGCCCTCCTCCTCCTCCTGACCTTCCATCATTGTCTTCTGCAAGTAGATAAAGACTTTATTGTTTTGTCCGGCATTCCGTCACTGACCCTTCTTGCTGTTTAATTGGTGTTTTGGGGGGGACGGGGTATTTTTTTGTATTTTTATGTGTGTGTGTGACTGCATGTGCACCTGAAAATCATGGCGACCCCTGGTGACTGACCCCTACTGGGGGCCTGGAGGATATTCAGAGAGTTGGCTTATAAATCCTGCCCCCGCCTCCCACCTCTGGTATCCCTTGGTGGTCTCCCATCCCAGTACTTGCCAGAGTCGACCCTGCTTCGCTCCCAAGATCTGACAAGATCGGGCTTGCTTAACCGGTGTTTTAACTGTTTTACATATATGTATTTTAAAGCTGGTTTTAATGTTTTTGTTTCACTTTAATGTTTTTGATCACTTGCCACTTTGGGGACTCTAAGCTGGGTGGAACAGCAATGTCAAGTAGTTTGAAATAAATAAAGACAGATAATAAACATCACATAGAATGCAAGCAGCCTCTTGTCTAAATATTTTAACGTGAGTTACCCCACCTCATGGTGTTGTGGAGGAGCGATATCCCAAGACATGATTCTATTGACTTGAGTTACCGGGGGGGGGGGGGGGAGCACCTGAGAAGGTAATTTGCAGTCCTGCTTCTATAGGAATCAAAATCATGGATTGGATTCAACCACTTTTTTGGCTGTTGAAAATGGAACAATGTGAGCCCCTTAGTTCATCCCAAAAGGCTATGCTGGAGGTCACATATGGGATGGGGGCTGTAGTACGGAGAGGAAATGGGCGAGATGAGGTGGAAAATCTGGCTGGATCCAACCCTTGAACAGGTTTGATTTACAGCAAGTCAGTTCGGTTTCAGCTGCCTCAAAGGAATCCCATGCACATTTTAATTGTGGGAGTAAAGAAAATGGACTTGCTAGGTAACAATTCTGCAAGTCTACAGTCATGTTGAAACCTTTCGAGTCTCTCCCACACTCAGCTTGTTTATGCAAAACGAATCCCCCATGCTCAGTGCACATGCTTCTGAGAAGGTCAGAAGACAATACAACATCTGCTGGCATGTCAGGAATGCTTGTTAAAAGCATGCACCTGTTGTTTGGAATGTCAGAAACAAGGCATTTATTTCTTACTGACTGAACGTTTAAAAAAGGTTGTTTCTGATTCTAACTTTTCAAAGAATCAGCAGGCTCTCCTTCAGAAGAAATCCTGGCCTCTTAATATTGAACACTAAACAAATATATCTGAATAGCTGCAGTAAGTATACTTTAAACAATGAGTTCAGTTAGAAGACAATACGGCACAAATCAAAAGAAGAAAAACAAACCACTCCAGGCAAAGAGGGGAAAGGGAGGGGCGGACTGTAGCACCTCTCCTCTTTGCTCCAGTAAGGATGTGAACAGTCTTCCTTTTCTTTTCTGTGCCCTTGGGGGGAGGGGGGGAGGATAAATGAAAAGGCATGAACCGTAATCCGTAAGAGAGCTCTGCGGATCTGGAAATTTAACACCGACAGATATGACAGCGACGCGTCTGATAACCTAAGCCCTGCTTAAGAAATCAGGGATGACAGTGAACAGAATACTGAATAAAAGAGGTGGATTTGGGCTCTCTAGTGCCGGGAAGGGCACCCGCATCTGTGTGTATACACAGGCGCAGAGCTACGCGATGCATATCAAAAGCCAGGAGGAAACGGTTGGAGGGAGGGGGGGAGAAGCTCCGTATTGACACCACTGTCACTTCAAACGAGTCACAGCTGAGACCTCATGGGGCATTTGATTTCCTTTATCCCACTTAGGCTATTGATTCTTAGCAAGCGGGGATGGAGGCTAGCCTTGGCACCAGATTAAGGTGAGAGAAAGGGTGTGTGGGGGGGAGATAAGGATCTAAGCTCCGGAATGGGGAAGGGGAAGAAGAGCTGAGACAGAGAGAAAGCCGGTTAACAAGTCAGGCTTCATTAGAACAACACGAGGGAGAACAGCAACAATAAATCCAGGGGCAGGGAGGCTCCCCCAACTCTTTCAGGAGCTGGTCCACTTCCATCCCACAGGAAGGCATGAAGGTCTGGCAATGTACGAGGTGGCAAGAACATGAAGGAGAACTTCTGAAGCACCAGGAGTGCTGAGAAAGTTAAAACAAACCCGAGTCTAGCGGCATTAGCAAAATGTCATTCCAGCACAAGCTTTTGTGGAATAGAGGCTAGGTCACCAGCAATGTTCCCTCTAAGCTGAGTTAGTGTGAGCTAGCTCACACTAACTCAGCTTAGAGGGACCACTGGTCCCCAGACAAGAAAAGTGTAGCGATGGGGGGGTGGGAGGGTATAAGACAGAGGCTCAGTGAAACAATGTCCACTCAGATCCAGTTTTCTTCTCATTGGCCAAGAGATGCACATTTTCCCCCACCTACAAGGGATACAAACAATATGCAAATACAGACACTGAAAACGGGCCCCACAGTTCATTCAGTTATGTGAGGGGAAAACAGAACTCCCACACCCCAACGTTTTGTTCTATGGACTTCCAGGAGGAGTCAATTGCCCGCACCTCGTCTTGCCTTCAAAAGTGCCACAAGTCCCTTGGATGAACCTACACTTTGTTAGTGTCAAATACCAGACTACTAGTCCTTTAGACTACCGCTACAAGGTTTCAGTTGTCGCACAGTGCGGAAATACTTCTATCGTCAACTCCTAACCCTGGGTCAAAAAAGTGAGACCAGCAGTTCTCTCACTGCTCTAGTATTTGGGGCCTTTTGAACGGGATGTGTATTTATTTAGAAAATGTACTGCTTTCTGTGACCTGCTGTCCCAGATATCAGCTTTTCAAGTAACGTGACAGTTCCCAAGATCATATTTGTATAACCAATGCCCCAAAGTCAGTGCTGTGCAGTGATTAGAATGTCAGACTAGGATCTGGGAGACCCAGGTCCAAATCCCCACTGTGCCGTGGAAGCTGGCTGGGTGACCCGAGGCCAATCACACACTCTCAGCCTTACCTACCTCACAGGGTTGTTGTGAAATTAAAAGGGAGGAGAGGAGAATGATGTTACCCACTTTGGGTCAAAGGCAGGGTTCTAAAAGTAGACAATAAGCAATCCCTGTACAAATGGGGAAGGGCCACAGGATCTCCTTCAGTAGAGAACCCCCCCCTCCAAGGGGGATCCTGCATCTGTTTGCTAGCTACTCTACCCCACCTTCCCCTGGATCCACCGTGCCCCTTCTACAACATCCACAACCGGTTCAGTGAACGCTCTGCCTGACAAAATCCCTTAGCTATTATGGAGTCACCCCTTGCCTGTGGCCAAGGCCCTCTCAGGACCTTGAATTTGGTGCTGAGCCTTAGAAGGTCCTTGCGGTCCAGGCCAGGCCAGGGCTTTGTCCTCTGGGATGCCATGTTGCATACACCCAGCCAGACTGGACACTCACTTGCACCACTGATCACACCCCCTCCTGGGCAACTGAGCCCAGAGTGAAGAGGCAAACGGCAGAAGGGGACTGGTACTCTTAGCTTTGACAGATTCCGGGATACCAACCCCGCTCACCTGTCCACCAAACTGTTGATCAGCCCTTCTCAAAGCTAGACAGAGCCAACCGCTTGATAAGGAAGAGCCCCAAACCCAGCAATGTGCGGGTAACCAAATGACATACAGGAGTCTCCCCAGACTGGAGCTATGGCCTCATGTTCCAGTAGCCCTTTTACAGACAACTCAGCCAACTCCTAGAAGTCAAACCAACCTTTCATTAAAGCTGAATAGAAACCGCGTAATAAAGGAGGAAGAGAGGAGCATGCTCACAGTTACAGTATTTCTCCACTCAGTTGTATTATTGATTTGGTATTATTTAGGGCAGTTTAACTGTATGGAATATTTTCGGGCCATTCCTGACCCTAGTTTTCAAAGACCCTGCAACAGGAGCAGCTGCTCTATGGAGCAGAAGGGATCTGTTGTCTCTTGAAGACAGAGATCACCCCTAAGAGTCACCCAGCCTTACCCTCGACAGAGCTGGATCGAGATCCTCTCTGACCACCCTATCCTTTCATCCTAACCAAAGCAGCAAGAAAAGCCATAATTGCTTACATTTGCCATGACCAAATAAATCAGTGCCAGTGCAGTGTCGTGGTTACAGTGTCAGACTAGGATTGGGGGATGTCAAGGGCTCAAATCCCTCACCCTGCCCTGGAAGCTCTCTGGATGACATTAGACAATTCACACACTCTCACCCTAACCAACCAGGGTTGTTGTGAGGGTACAGTGCAGGAAAGGAAATATAAACTGCTTTGGGTCCCCCATTGGGGAGAAAAGAGGCATAGAATCAAGTTAAATAAAGTTACTTTGGTTAAAAAAAAAAAGTACAGAATGCATGGGATAGACCATCAAGCTTTACAAATAGACAGAGAATAATGAAAATGGCTGTTAATTGTAGAAGCAAAAGGGGGCCCATACACTCAAATGTTCCCAGCAAGGTTTGTTTTGGGGTGGTGGGGGGGGACGGTGTCTCATTCTGAGCATATCAGCAAAACAGAAGGCAAGAGGCAGTCTAAAGAGAGGTAGAAAGATTCTCCCCTTTCCAAGCCAGAACTTCACTTCACTGGGAATAAGGGAGGCTGCATCGAGATCTGCGATGTTCTCCCTTGCCACGAAAGATATATTAAAAAAAAAACTTCTGTCTCACAGGCCACTTCTAGCCATCTTACCAACAATACATATATTTCCCCTATGCAAATTAGCACTAGAAATACCTTCCCATCCTTCTCAAAGATGACATTGGGAGTGGCGGCCAGACACTTTCAACACTTTGCTTCCCAATTTTCACCAAGCAGCTGGATTTGCATCTCTCAGGCCCCGGTCACATGGGCCGGATATCGTGGGGGGAGGGAGGCGTGGCTGTTTGTCCTGCAGCGAAATAACGTGCGACTGCGCAATCAGGCGTCCCCTCGCGGTCCCGTGGTTAGGGGGGAGGTGCTGATCACACGACGCGCCAAAGAAGCGGCGCGGCACGGCAAACGGGGTTGTGTTTTGTTTTGTTTTAACCTGAAGTATGTGCATGCCCCGTTGGGTGCTTGTGCGCATCCCTGGAGACTTCGGGGGGGGGGAACCTTTTCGCAATGGGGCATGGGCGGGGGTCGGATGCCACTGGAAACGCGATCAGACGCCCGCCCTTGCCCCGTGGTTTCCGGAAACTAGTACCTCCGAGGAACTAGTTTTTTGCTGCACATCTTTGGCAGGAAGCCTTGGTTGAGCCACGGGAGCTCTACGCTTCCCAGATGTGGCGGTGAGATTGCGCCCAGAAAATCCGCCTATCTTCCGTCTCTCTAGCGTGGCTAATGCTCCGTGTGACTGGGGCCTCAATTTTTTATTTTTTATTTTGCTTTGGCAGGGGCTGGGTCAGCCGACAAAGAAGAGGGGTCCCCTCCACTTCCACACCTTCCCAGTCATAACAAATACTGGTGCCATAAGGGAGGCAGGGGGCAATGCTAGGCCCCGCTCGGCCCTATGCGCACCTGGAAGGAGATCTGGTAGTGGGAGAGAGAAGGAAGAGAAGCTTGGGAGTGCTGATGCAGAAGTGGGTAGGAGAGAGTTGGGCCACTGTCAGAGGAGGGCTCTGTAAATGCACTCTTCATTAGGAGGCCCTTGTGTCCTGGCAAAGCCGCAAAAGACAAGCTTGACAGCTAAAATCCAACACTGTAAACCGGTGCGATTCAGAAAGGTTCATTCTGTAATCACCTCCACGGTATTTCACAAGATATTCTCCAATCCCACCCAGAGGGAAGGAAGGAGGAAACACCTTGCATATTCATGTTACCTTCCAAACCCCTCAAACTCTTAAGAAAAAGTGCTGAAAAATAGCATCATGGTATATTTCACTGCAAGATTGGAGAGAACAAGGATTAGCTTCAAAAAATTGTTCATAATGCAGGATATATGCTAATACCACCCACCCACCCAAAAAACCCCTGCATTTTGGTTTCATCCACGGGTGGTAGGGGGTTGAGGCCCATTCACTGATCTTCATCTCTACAGAGCTCCGATTTCCCTCCCCCACCCTGTTCTCTGGGCTGAAAATGAGGGCTGGAAAGCTTCGGTTATGCCCTGTTTTGTCTGATACGGCTGAAAGCATGTCAAGTAAGTACTTCCCTCTGAGACACTGAAATTCGTTATAATGGGATCCCAATCTCTATCCAAATGCCACTTGACAAAAAAAATTATGAACCAAGTGTTAATTACCTCATTAAAAAACGCCATGTTTTTTTTTAATGAGATAAGCGAGATCAGAATAGACACCACCTAATGACAAAAAAACACCCAAATGCACGGCAAATTTAACTTCCGAGAAAAGGTGATGCCGTCTTCACACTACTCTGTAAATAATCAAATTAAGGATTTATCATTAATCCATGCAACTTTAGGAAAATAAGAGGGGGAGAGAGAAATAGAAATACGATACAAGAAACTTCTGGCACTTTCCCCCCTGCAGAATTATATCAGGATGCAAATTGCAGGGTAGTTGTTAGAGTGTCGGACTAAGGATCTTGGAGACCCAGGTTCAAATCCTTGCTCTGCCACGGAAGCTTGCTGGGTGGCCTTGGGCCAGTCCTCTATGCTCAGCCTAACTTGCCTTGCAGGGCTGTTGTGAGGGTCAAATGGACGACAGGAGACCGAACTAAGCCACTTTGGGTTTCCACTGGGGTATAAATGACGTAAATAAATTAATTGTTGGTGGTAATAAATCTGGCCTGCAGCACAAGCTGAGGAGCTCTTCAAGGTCTTTTAGTCTTTCATTCTGTTGCAAGTCAGACCTCTCTTGTATTGAAAGCTACACAATGCTCTATGTCTTCCTTTACTGTGACTTCGGTATAAAATCTGTGATGGTCTTCAGTTAGTGGGTCTCTACACATAAATTGTACCCTGACCTAAGGTGGGTTACAGGCAGGGGCATTGCTGCGGTTACTTTTTTTTCTTGAAAGAGAGAGAGTTTGGGCCATTTAGAAAGGAGGGCAGTGGCCCAGATGTCATTTCTCTCATCACAGCACAATAAACTGTACCTATCCAAATTCCCCTTTTCTGCACCAGTACCCTGCTATCCTTGTACAACTTATCACTCTACACAGAAAAGCAGGAAGAACTGTTCTGTATAATTAAAAAATAAAAAATTGCTTTAAAAGGAGTCCTGGGATTAAAATTGATCTTATTGGGTGCAAATGTCTTCATACTCCTCAGAATTACTTCACAGGAGAATAAAACGCGGGGACTATGTTTAATGCACCTGAGTGTCTAAGCCCTGGTGCCTATAAGGACCGGTTTGAAAGCATGTCAGCAATGTACCTGCTGGTGTTTCAGAAGTGAACAAAGAGACAAAGCCTTTCCGTTTGTTAGGAATGAACCTCCCCCTCGGCCTGTGCAGTTCCTTGCCACGCCCCCCCACCCCACCCCACCAAGAAACTATGCAAAATAGCAAAAAGTGCAGAATCGGCAGCCGCAAAACAGAAGCAGTTATGCAGATCAGCTCAGGCTGCAGATGGCACACATCTCTTAGAATTCGGCCTCACTGGGCACTGGATTTTAAAATTCCTTTTATCAGCTCAAGCTATTGTTTAAGCATAGAAATTGACATGCTGATACTTGTTTCCACCTGTCCTCCCCCCGCCACTCCTTGTTTATCAAACAGTTGGCTCACCAATATTCCTCGTATACTTAATAATTAACAAGAATGCCTTTGCCTTCCTAATCAGGCTGCTGCTGCACTCTCTGTCGCTGGGCCCACAGTTGTTCAAACCCTATCCTGGTACAAGTTCAGCGTGGGTTCACTTCTGCAGCTTCCCGCATCTTTGGCAAGCATCTTTGCTTTCTATCCCTCCCCCATGGGAGTGCCACGCCTGTCCTGGTGAACTCAGGCCAAACTTGCACCATTCCACACACCCCTGCAGACGTCCACTAAGAGGCAATGCAGCACTGACAAGGGCAGGACAATGAAGAACCATACTCTCATTAAGGAAACTGACACAGCAAACATGAATCGAAATGCATAAACAAAAAGCCGGCAATATTTGTTCCGGCTGCAGCAGAAATCTCGGCGAGCACTCCAGGACATTTTATGGCCCTCCATAAATACTTGTGTTCGTACCAGGCACGACCGTGTTATTCACATCCATAAAAGCCGGCTTTATTGGAAGCCATCAAGCAATAATAACGGCTATTAGGTATAGTTTCTGTAAATTACATAAAAAGTCAGCAAAGAGAATTATGCTGCTTTAAACCATATCTAAAAGCAATCAAGCGCCGTCTAATAACATGAAGGAAACTGATGAAATGCCGTCTGTGTAATAAAATAATATTTCCAGCACCACCTCGAAATGAGCTCATGTAATTGCCATTAAATCAGCATCATTTGAGCTTCATCTGTTGCGTCTCCCGCTAACAAAGACAGACTTCCCCATAACTTGGTCACTAGGATCAAAAGGGAACTCACCTCTCCAGTTCGTATTCCTTCATTCCCGCGTTTACAGCTCTCATTACCTATTGGCAAAAACACAAGACATACCCTAACAAACCTACTTATGTGGCAAAGGGGCTAACCGGAAGAACTCATATATTGTGGTCATTTGGGGGCAATCCTGCAGTTGGGTATGCAGACTGCACATAAAAAGGCTGGACCTTGTGCACATTCACAAGATTTGGTGAAGAGTGCAGATGTAGGCTTGGGCCCTACCAAAAATGAGCACTGACTGAAGCACTGCCAGAAGCAGAGCATGATTTTCACACTTCTACCAACCTGTCCCAGATAGCCCAGGCTAGCCTGATCTTGTTAAATCTTGGAAGCTAAGCAGGGTCGACCCCAGTTTGTACTTGGATGGGAGACCACCAAGGAAGCCCAAGGTCACTAGGCAGAGGCAGGCAATGGCAAAACCACCTTTGAACATCTCTTGCCTTGAAAACCCTACGGCAAAGATGTCAAACTCATTTGTTGCAAGGGCTGGATCTGACATAAATGTCACTTTGTTGGGCTGGGCCACGCATGCCATAAAATGTAATGCCATGTACGGGAGATATATAAACTTTATAAAGGACACAGGCCAATCCAATTAACCATATTTTTTGCTCAAAATACAAACATGCTTAAAACATTAACACACTGATGTCTGCTCTCCCACTTTCACCACCTGTTGCACAGTAGCACTGGGACAGGATACAGGGACATAATGCACAGCCTCTTGTCATCTGGCAGTAAAGGGAATGACCGGTTGCTCACGGGCTAGAAAAGAGTTCTGGACAGGCCAGTTCTAGCTCACGGGCCATGTGCTGACACCCCTGCCCTATGGGGTTGCCGTAAGTTGGCTGCAACTTGACAGCAGTTTCCACTACCATCTACCCCTCCAGTCCAAAAAGCCCCCAAAATTCTGCTTCCATGGAGACAGACTCCAGGAACACCATGTGGAGCCAGGCTGCCAAGGCTCATCTTACTTCATGCGGTTGGCCACGGAAGGTTTAGCAAGGCCCCTCCCCCCTTCCCACAACACACAATTAACATTCTGCTCCCCAGACTCTCTGGCCTTTTTCAAATTATTTTAAAATCAGCAATTATTATTATTTATTTGATTTATTAATCACCCTATCCCGGCTTACGCTGGGCTCTGGGCGACGTACAAAAAGGCAAAATGCCATAAAACAAGATACAAATTTTAAAAATATCCATATACAGTTAATAAGAGTTAAAACCAGAATAAAAGATCCAAGATGGCAACTTACAATTTTCTGTTCCCATTCTGGACTGCCCAGCCATTTGGTGGGAGGGGGAGAGGGATACTTAAACAAAAGGTACAGGTGGGAGAGGGAATGGGTGCCAGCCAGTGCAACCAGCCATTGCTGCCCTCAACCAAAAGCCGCAACCAAAAATTGATATATCATCACAGCATTAACCCAATCTGTCTATCACACCTTGTGCCCCGACATTAGACAAAGGAAACAAAGCCATTGCAAGGCAAGCCCCTGAATCCCAGTGTCGGCAAAGCGGTGGATCAGTAGCTGGTGGTCGACCGTATCAAATGCGGCTGACAGGTCTAACAACAACAGCGCCGCCACACCGCCTTGATCCAGGTGTCTACGGAGGTCGTCAGTCAGGGCAACCAGCACAGTCTCCGTCCCATGCCCCGGGCGAAAGCCAGACTGGAATGGATCGACGATGGAAGTGTCATCTAGAAAGCTCTGTAACTGAGTCGCCAACGCCCTCTCGATCAACTTGCCCAAATAGGGCAAGTTGGACACCGGCCAATAGCTGGCCAATTCAGCCGGGTCCAGAGTTGGCTTTTTCAAGAGAGGGCGGACCAATGCTTCCTTGAGTGCCTCGGGGAACCGCCCTTCCACGAGGGACTTGACAATCTCCCTCAAGGCACCTCGAAACCCCTCATGGCCCACTTTAATGAGCCACGAGGGGCACGGATCAAGGCCGCAGGTGGTTGGGCGCACAGATACGAACAATCTATCAGCTTCCTCCAGGCTGAGTCGGTCAAAGCCCTCTAAGCCCGACGCAGACGTGCAAGGGGCCTCGAGTTCACTAACTGTATCATCACAGCATTAACCCAATCTGTCTATCAGGTTCTCTGAATTCCCAGTTTTCATTCAGGGGGGAAAGTAAGTCAGTCCCTAGGCTCTTTTCACTGCAGAGATATAAGTGGGAAAACATATCTGCACAACAAATGGGGCTAGAGACTTTTTAAAAATTAAATGAACGCTGTCAATTCAGAGAAAATGATATTGCAATATGTAAATGAAGAAAGAAAACAGTGGCGGGGGAATGGCTGCCACCGCAGGGGACTGAGGCAAAGGAAATGGCACTACAAATGGCAGGATTGGGAAGATCTGAATTTTCTCTTTCATAATGGCATGATTGGGAAGATCTGAATTTTCTCTTTCACACGGGTGCCACCCTGGCTTTGCTGCGATCTTTCCAAAAACATCACAGCAACATAGGTTTGGTTAAGAAGAAGAAGAAGAGATTGGATTTATACCCCGCCCTTCACTACCCAAAGGTGTCTCAGAGCGGCTTACCAACTCCTTTCCCTTCCCCTCTCCACCACAGACACCCTGTGAGGTAGGTGGGGCTGAGAGAGCTCTTTTTCAAGAACAGCTCTGACAGAACTATGGCTTGCCCAAGGTCATCCAGCCAGGTGCAAGTGGAGGAGTGGGGAATCAAACCCGGTTCTTCCAGATTAGAGTCCACGCACTTAATCACTACACCAAACTGGCTCTTAAGATCACCGGAAAGGCAGGGAACACCCAGAGGTGCATGAAAACACTGGGATGTTGTGGAGAAGAGGAGGAAAACTCACATCCCAGTAGCATCCACAAAGGGGCAAAGAAGTCCTGTCCAAGTGAGCAGAGAATCCTGCGCACAGAGGAATCCACTTGCATGGGGCTGAGTAAGCACCACCTTGTAAAGGAAGGCACATGCAGCCACCTTGCACTGAATCAAACCATCAGTCTGTCCCTCATAGTCTTTACCATCTACTCAGACTGGCAGTGACCCTCCAGGGTTTCAACTACAGGTCTTTGATATCACCTGCCACCTGGTCCCTTCAAGTCCCTTTAAGTGGAGATACCAGGGATTGAACCTGAGACCTTCTGCATGCCAAGCAGATGCTCTACCACTGAGAGGTCTGCTCTCATAACTCTGCACCCGACACATCAAGTTCAAGGGCAATGCAAGGTATATTATCGAGTTCCATTTAGGAGGGACATTATCCTCCTAATTCTACCCAGCTCTTCCATTACTCTATTACTAAGCAATTCAGGTGGCCAGGAACATTCTCTGAAAACCTACTGTTACACAAAGAGCAAAAAAAAATATTATCTGCAAAAAGATCCATTACCTCTTTATGAGCTTCACTGGAAATTTTATTGGTGTAGCGGAGGATTTCCAACTCCATGTCTGTCTTAATCACGCGGCTTCAAAAGGGAGGAAGAGAAAAAAAATCAGGTGAGAAATTCTCCCTACAGCTCAGTCATGTCTAAGCAGGCGGCACAAAGACTAGCTGGGCCTCCTAATTGGCAAACCTACAGCAAATCAGGTCCCTTCCAAAAAAAGCAAGGTGCTATTATGGGACAGCAGCAAAGCAAAGCTATATTATGAAAAGATGTACTTGGCTGGCATCGATTTAGCCTAAGTAAGATGGGCTGAAAAGTATCTGCAAAGCTGTTAAGAGTGACCCAGCTGTGACGGGCACAACACAAACAGGATAGACATAGCAGAGGCGTGTGGTGCACTTGGGAAGGAGGAGAGGGAGGATCTATGGTTCTGAAGGTCAAGAACAGTTCAGTGGCCAACTCTGGGCAGATTGCTAAGTGCTGGTAGCCCAACAAAGAATACTGGACTCGGACAGGGCACTTGTACTGTTAAGTCAGGGGATCACTGTAATGGACACGGGATGGAGACAGCGCTAGTTGCCCTCACAGATGGCTTCTGGAGACACCTGGATTAGGGTGGGTTGGCACTTGCGGGCACTTGCGCTGTTAAGTCAGGGGATCACTGTAATGGACACGGGATGGAGACAGCGCTAGTCGCCCTCACAGATGGCCTCTGGAGACACCTGGATTGGGGTGGGTTGGCACTGCTGTTGCTTTTTGATCTAATGGCAGCATTCAACATTGTCAACTACAATCTAATGACACACTGCCTCGTCAACGTAGGAATAAGGAGGACTGCCTTACAATGGTTTTCCCCCTTTATCCATGGTTGGGGACAGAGGGTGGTCCTTGGTGAGACAGTATCCCTCCAATACCCACTAGAATGTGGAGTGCTGCAGGGGGCAATCCTCTCGCCAATGCTGTTCGACATCTACATGCGCCCCCTCGCCCAGTTCGCTCGGAGGTTCAGGCTGGGTTGTCACCATTATTCTGATGAATCCCAGCTCTATCTGCTGATGGATGGCCATTTGGGCTCCACGTCCAGATTATCGGGACAGGGTGTTGGGGGCCATGGCTGGATGGCTACAGTAGAGCAGGTTGAAACTTCATCCAACAAAGATAGAGGTTTTTTAGCCTCTGGCTCACACATTTTTGTCTTAGCTCAAGAAACATGGCTCCAGAGCAAGCTAATTTATGCAGCAGGCAAATCGCTTGCTCACAACTTTAATGTCAGTCGCTCACAAAGTAGAATTTTTGCTCACAAGACTCCACAGCTTAGAGAGAACACTGGTGTTGGGGGGGGCAGATTCGGGAATCAGGCTCCTGACCTGGCGCTGAGGGTAGGGAGTCTAGGGGTGATCACCGCTGTTGCCAGGTCTGCCTTTTACCAATTTCGGCAGATCAGGCAACCGGTTCCTTATCTCTCCTCCCAGGACTTGGCTACAGTAACACTTCCAGGTTACATAACTGTAACTCGCTCTATGTGGGCTTACCCTTGAATCTGATCCGGAAACTCCAGCTAGTGCAAAATGCAGCGGTGCGCCTGCTGACTGTGACACCTGTGCGGTCATGCATTCAGCCGGTGCTACGCCAATTGCACTGGCTACCAATTGAGTACTAGATCCGTTTCAAGGTGATGGTACTAACCTTTAAAGCCCTGTGCGGCCTGGAACCGGCATGTCTAAGGGACCGTCTCTCCCCATATTTCCCCCAGAGAGCCCTGCACTCAGCTGATCAACATTTGCTGGTTGTCCCCAGCCCAAAGGACGTCTGCTTAGCCCCGGCCATGGCCAAGGCCCTTCCTGCCCTGGACCCTGCCTGGTGGACCATGCTCCCACTTGAGATCAGGGCCCTGCGGGACCTATTACAGTTCTGCAGGGCCTGTAAAATGGAGCTGTTCCACCAGGCCTTTGGTTGAGGTGGCAGGCACCCAATCATCTGGCCTCCCTTGCTGAAACTGCCCTATTACACCTGCCCATGTAAGCGAGATGGTATTGTGGCTTCTGCTGGTACTCTTGCTCTACTCTTCTTGCTGGGACTCTATTCGGCACTGCTGGAACCTTACAGACTGATATACAACTTGCCATCTTTTAAAAATGGATTTAAGTGAATTACTGTTAGAATGGTTTTAATGATGTTAATGATTTGTAAACTTTACTGAGCCCACTTGCTGGAAGGGTGGGATATAAATCGAACAAACTAATTAATTAATTAATTAAATAGATTCGTTTGCTTTCAGAGGTCCTAAGAACACACCCTTGCTTGAGGAATGTAACACATATCAGTGGAGCACACAGAGTCTAAGGGTAAAAAACGGCCTACACAAGACTGAATTCAGCCTGCTTGCCATGAAGTCAGCAATCATCTCCTGTCTTCTTCTCGCACTGCAAATACATGAGGGTGCCTTCTACTGAACCAGACCCATGGCCTGTCAAGGTCAGTGTCATGTGCTCTGACTGGCAGCAGCTCTCCAGGGTCTCAGGTCAAGGTCTTGTCACATTATCATCTGTTCCATGCTTTTAACTGGAGATGCCAGGGATCGAACCTGGGACCTTTAGCATGCAAAGCAGATGCTCCACCATTGAGCCATGGCCCCTTTCCATGCCACTGCGACTTGGTAGACTCAAGGCAAAACCATAATATGGTGCTGCGTCTGTGCATGCATACATACTGTGTTGAACCTTAGCAGTTTTTTGGCTGGACTCGCATCTCTAGTTCCCATCACCAGTTCTGGAGACAGGCAGCTTCCTGTATTTCTGCAGATCGTTCAGGGGAAGAAAGCAGCTGCTGCGATCAACCACCAGTAGCTGGTTTATCAACCAGCATAAAAAGATAAGCAGTTTGGACGGGCTCACTTTGATATGACAGATCCCCCCCCAAATCAAGTCACAGCTGACTTATGGTGACCCTCTTAGGGTTTCCAAGGCAAGAGATGTTCAGAGAGGTGGTTTGTCATTGCCTGTCTCCGCATCCCAACCCTGGATTTCTTTGGTGGTCTCCCATCCAAATACTAGCAAGGACAGACCTGGCTTCTTAGCTTCTGAGATCTGATGAGATAGGGCTTGTCTGGGCTATCCAGGTCAAAGCAATACGGTGGATACAATCTGTTAAATTCAGCCCTGCACCGTATGGCTTATTATACAAGACTGAGAGGCCAAGCAGAAGAACCATTCCTAATTTGACTCTAACAGCAAAGATTCCTAGTAAGACACAGGAGCAGTTTAAAACACACCAAAATGTGAAGCTATAGAAATCCATAATGCCAAGGGAAAACAGCTGGGAAAGAAAGCACACCTAACATCATGTGGGCAAACCTGACTCAGGAGCAGGAGCCAAAGATTCTACTAGGGTTGCCAGGTCACTCCTGGTGACCAGTCAGGGATGGGGAGCACATGTGAGAAGAAAGAGAAAGGCCTAGGCCTTGTCGCCAGCACTGTACAGGAAGTGACATCATTATGCCAGTGACGTTAGGGTGATGCTCTGGTATGTAGGCAAAAACTCTATGGTAAACCCAGCTTCTACCATAAGTTTTTGCTCAGATACCACAGCATCACCTGTACATCATTATTACAATGATGTCAGTTCCTGTGTGATGCTGGCTATGAGGCCCAGGCCTTCTCCTTTTTTCTGTTACGTCCCCCCCACAGGCCAGCTGATTGGCAGCCGGGGACCCCCACCTCCACCGGGGGTCTGGCAATCCTAGATTCTACAGTCCCAGGGCTTGAGGGAGAGAATTGTTGAGATATCCTGAAACAGTAAAAGTTCAGAAATCAGATATGCTTAGTTACTTAATTTATGAACTAAACTTGAACTGGAACTTAACGGCCAGGTTCCCGGGGGCTGGGTTCTTGATTTTAGGGTGAACTGCAGATGGATATTCTCTCTGAAACAGAGAGCTTACATCTGTCCAATGAAGTCATCACTGACAGAGCAATTTTTGCTCCTCACAAAAGTACAATTTTTGGGCTTCACCTCCTGCTTTACCCCCCCCCTCAAAACCAAAATGATCTCCTTTATCAGCCAAACAGTAGCTTAAAGATGTGCATGTTTAATTTCTCTTTTCAACCATAAGGTGCAGGCCCCGTAACGGGGTTGCTTCTTGTTATTCCTCAAGTTACAGAACGGAAAGCCCAAGAACAGTAATAGAATATGAATGAATTCCCGCCTAAAGCTACCAAATCCTTTGGGTTGTCACAGCAAGCTTTGCAACGGTAGTAGACTGAGAAAGGGAGAGAAAAAATCCACACGCATTGTTTTGGCTTAGAGCTGTATTAAATTTATGAACCCCTGGATGAGGAGTTTAGCAAAAATCAAAAGCTTGCACATCTGTTAACAACTAGCTCTTTTCAGCAAGAGGTATTTCCTCACCAAAGGCCCAGCACTGGTCTTTTAATGGCCCATTGATTGAGACGTATCTTGAGGCTCACCTCTCTTCCCTTTCCTGAGTTAGCCACAGTTCCACAGTCTGCACGTTAACCATGATGCAAACCACTATGAATGCAAGCCAGGTTTGCAGACCCTCACCTTCAAACCACAGTTTCATCAGTTTCTAGAGGGGCTATGCTCTGCGTTAACCACAGTTTGCATCCATGCAAGATTTTAGTCAGAGATAACAATCCTGGTAGGCTGGGTTTTTTTACTTATTTATTTTGCTTACAGTCCGCCTCACTTGCTGAGACTCTAGGTGGACTGAAAAATTAAAACACAGTGTGATTGCATGTATACACACACACACAAATAAAGAATAAAAAAACAGCCTAGTATTTCCAGACATAAAAATCTGACAGAATTTGTGTGTACACATTCAGAATTTTGGATAGCCCTGATTATATTGCATTCCCACCTATGCTGGAGTTGTAAACATCAGTATCCTAAACTACCAGTGAAAAATAAGACATTGCCTTGACCTGAGCCAGACAATAGGTTTAAATAGGGTTCTTCTTGCCTGCTTTGACCTGGTAGTAGCTCTCTAGGGTCTCAGGCAGAGATTTTATCTCACAGAGCCAATCAGCATTTCAGCCTCCCCCCCCCCCAAGCATTTTCTCTATATTGCATTGAGGGGGGAGGCACACCAAAATCAGAGTTTGTCACAGGTCCCTTGGGCTGGCTTTGCTTTCAATCACCTCCCACCTCACCCTTTAAAGCTGGAATGGCTGAGGACAGAATACGGGACCTTTTGCATGCAAAGCAGATGCTCTGCCACTGAGCTACAGCCCATTCCCAGAGAGATGTCCGGAGCAAAGCGGCCAGCCCTGCAGAAGTGCTGTCAAGTAAGGTAGTGACAAAAAGCTGGTAGGAATAAGGTGTTGCATGAGTTAGTTCCAGATGGTATCTTGCTGGGTGCATCAGCCAGGACCTGCACCTGAAACACTTGGGTCAGGAATTCTTCCTAAGAGTGGAGCTATAGGAAGGGAAACTTTGTGCTCCATTTTCTGCCTTGAGCTTCAGGAAGGGGGGCTCACTCTTCCAACGGAGCACGTACACCATTTGCCCACTCACAGTCTCATAATGATGGTCGAGAGACCTGCACCATTAGTATTTTCACAGGTCCAACGTCTCTTTATGGGAGCAGTTCTATCCCCATTCCCCCCCCCAGCCAGTGCCAGGGAGAGCTTGGTGGGTGGAATGTGAAGTACCTCCAAGTTTGAGGGTGTCCAGTGCGGCTGATTTTTACTTAAATTAGACCATTTCCTAACCATCACGACAAAGCTCCCTGGGTAAGTTAACCCAGAAAACGTGCCACTGTTTTCAAAAGCCTCACAAGCTGCAGTGTCTCTCGATCACATTTCAATCCTGCTGCAACAACAAAAGCCAGAGCGCAGACAGAACGCTGCGTCCCCGCCAGCACACAGATAGATTTTTTAAAAGCAGAGATTTCATCGGAGTGTATTCATCCCGGTGACAAGATTATACTTCCAAGCTTGACAAAATGATTCCTGTGGAAATGACTGCAGTCGCTCGCATGCTCACAAGGGTAACGGGAGAAGGGCTGGGAGATAACTCGCTCCCTTGCTTTGACCAGGCTTAGGTTCACCAGGTGCTTTTAATACCTTCCCTGCTTCCAGAGGGCCACACAGTCCAAGTCACAGGCGCCTCACTGGTGAGCACCCCAAAGAGATCAACTCAGAAGTCATGGTTTGTGGTCCAAAAGAAAAACACATCCCCTATATTGAAATAACTTTTTTTAAAAACACCATTTTCCTATACCATACTTTGCAGGTCATGGCTTAAAAATCAAACCACGAAAAGGTTAAATGAAACGTCCCCTTTTCAAAAGAGCTCAACCTAAGTTATATGTTCATTGGCTCATTTAGGATGACAGAAAGGGGTCGGCTTCATACCGTCTACCCTCCCTAACTCATGCAGACTGCATCAATGTTAACAGAATTTGTCTTCCGCAACACGACATCATGTCTTTCAAGCAACGAGTGTGCAACATAACCCTGTGGGCCAAGAGCCAAGGAGCTACTTAAGAGTGCACACAAGGGGCACCCCAAGGCTTGTAAACAACCACTGCCTTGAGGCAGGAGTGTTTTTATAATTTATAAGAGACTTGGTGGTACTCTTCTTCTGGGCCATCGACAGACCACAGGAACTAACGACAGCAGGATGTGAGTCAGGCGGGACTGATGGTACCGCAGACCTGGAACTTCCGAGCTCCGGTCTGCAATGCTGTCCTTGTGTGAGCCTGGGGGAATGTCAGTCCACGTGAAACAGTAAGGAAGACAGCCCGGTACGCAGACCTCTCTGTACACTGACTGAACACGTGGAAATGGAAAGCAGGCAACAAGTGTGCTAGGCCCACCTCCCCGCAACCACCCAGGTCATCTGCATGTCAGCTACGCAGGGAGAAAGTGTCTGAGCATATGGGGGACACCGCTTTCCAAATATCACGGTGGTTAAGACGCTGAACTGCAGGCTGTGGAAGGTCGGTAGTTCAGCAGTTCGAGACCCGGGTGCCGCATGATGGAGTGAGCTCCCATCTCTAGTTCCAGCTCCTGCCAACCTAGCAGTTCGAAAGCATGAAATTGCAAGTAGATAAATTACCTTCCCACTTTGGTGGGAAGGTAACAGCATTCCATGTGCCTTGGTGCTTAGTCATGCCGGCCACATGACCACGGAAACGTCTTTGAACAGCGCTGGCTCTTCGGCTTTAAAACGGAGATGAGCACTGCAAGCCCAGAGACGGACTCGACTCGCTTTCGAGCAAGGGAACCTTTACCTTTACCTTTATGCCAGGATACTTTCACCGTATGCAGGTGCCCTGCTCGTGAGTGGGCAATCACACAGAGGCAGGGACCGGTGCGCTCATACTCATGATCTCTCCCCACACATTCAGTCAATGTGTGGGAGGGGGTTGTGTGTACAGGGCTATCGCCTATAGCGAGTCCTTGCAGAGAGGCAGCAGTCAGCCTCCTCTCTGGTTGGGTGCTCCAGACTCACAGGGACCCTGAAACTAATGAAAGGTCTTGCACAGCACGAGCCGTTCTTTTCATGGAAAGCTGCTTGGAAGGACAGCTTGAAAGGACTGCCTGGTGCAGCCTCTATACTCTACCATTTGTTACACGGGCATACTTCTGGACTTCTCTGTGCCCCCTTCCTGACTTGCAGGAAACGTTTTGCCCACATTAGTCTATCTTGCCACAAGACTTGTAAAGCTCTGGTGGCCTTACAATGGAACCCGGCAGATTCCTGGAGCAAAAACCTGTCAATGGTTATCTGCCCTTATGACTAAAGGGAAACGCCACATTTAGAGGCCCTGTACTTCTGAACACCAGTTGCTGGGGAGAAAATACAGGGGAAGGCAGGCGGCTTCCACACCCTGGGTTGTTGTCTTTTCTTGCCTGTTCACAACCTTCCACCTCAGGCTGCCAGTGTCCTAAAAAGATTTTGCATTCCGAACTTCAGATTTAGCTTTCTTTGTGAACAGTTCCCCTGGATTAATTTGAGACACTTCCCCCCTCCTTTCGAGCATGCAATTGTGATGAACTTCCCGGGAACTCCCCCCTCCCCACACTCACATATAAAGGCTGCATTCGACTGAGCCGAGGGTCGATTTCCAGACTTCTTTTAAGGTGGCCTAGCATACCCAGACCCAGCTTGGCTCCCCTTCTCTTCCACTGTACCATGTGGAAATAAGGTGATAACTGATATATGGAGCCTCCTAAATCTCAGCTGCCCTGGGGGGCAGTGTTCCCTCTAAGCTGAGTTAATGTGAGCCAGCTCACAGTTTTTTAGCCTCTGGCTCACACATTTTCGTCTTCACTCAGGAAGGGTGGCTCCAGAGCAAACTAATTTATGCAATAGCCACATCTCTCACTCACAACTTTAATGCCCAGGAGCTCACAAAGTAGAATTTTTGCTCACAAGACTCCACAGCTTAGAGGGAACATTGCTGGGGGGGTGGGGTATTTCTTTGCCAAGGGTCAGCAGTCATGGTGGGAGTTGTTGGTAGATACTGCTCTTCACAGAGGCAGGACTAGAACTAGGGAAGATGCCCACCATCCCAAGACTTACCTGCTAGACTTGACGAGTGGCCCATCTACTCCAGCATCCTGTTTCACACAGCAGCCATCCAGTTACCACAGAGGGTCAACCAAAAGGGCACAGAGGCCAAGACACCTCCCCCTGAAGCCGCTGCCTTGCACCAGTATTCAGAGGTTTACTGCCTCTGAACATGGAGATTCCCTTTAGTCATCATAGCCAGTAACCACTGACAGACCTATCTTTTATCAATCAAATGCCTTTCTAAAGCCATCTATGCTCACAGCCATCATTATGTCCATTAGCAATGAACCCCACAATTTACTAACTCGTTGAGTAAAAAATCACTTCGTTTTTCAAGTCCAAAATCTATTGTCCATCAACTTCACCAGATGTCCCTGAATTCTAGTATTATGGGGGGGGGTTATCCACTATCTCCACCCTATGCATAATTCTTTTAACATACCTCTCTCATGTCCCCTCTTAGTAATCTTTTCTCTAATATGAAAAGCTGCAGGCTCTTTAGCCTTTCGCTCATAAGGAAAGGTGCTCCAACCCTGTCATAACCTTGGTTGCCCTCTTCCATACGTTGCCCCAGTTTGGGCAATCAGAACGATACACAGCATCCCAAATGAGGCCTGCACAATAGATCGATAACATTACAATGTTGGAAAATAAAAAAAAATAAATGGCAACCTCTTTCCTAATAATACCTGGCACGGAATTTGCATCGTGGAGTATAAGTGGGGGGGGGGGGGAGCCCTCTCCAGCAATGGATGGAAGGGACAACCTGACTCAGGATGTTGTCCTCCACTGAGGGAGCTCACCGATTTCAGACAACAAGGGGCAAATAAGCCAAGGTCATATTAAAGTCAATGGACTATGTCCTACCACTCCCTTCCTCCATGCATACATTGTCTTCTACCAACCCAAAGGGCCTTCTTCGTAGAAAAACAGACTCTTCCTGCAAAGGAAGCCTCCCACAGAGAACACTGCAGTTAGTCTTCTACCAACCCAAAGGGCCTTTTTCGGAGAAAAATAGACCCTGCAGAGGAAGCCTCCCACAGAGAACACTGCAGTAATCTAATCTAGATGTTACCATGGCACACATAACCACAGTGGCCAGATCTCTTCTGTTCCGGGAAGGGCCACAGACAAAGCTGGCAAAAGGCACTCCTGGCCACAGCTGCTTCCTGTTTATCCAGCAGCAGGTCCAGGAGAAGTCCCATTTTAGCTGCACAGAGTGGTGGTAGAACACAACAAATCAGGATTAGGCCGTCGTTAGTTCATTACTGAACATGTCCCAAGTACACTTCACAACCAGGTTTTTTCCCCCAGGCACCACAAAAACCAAGCCAAGTAATGGCTAGCTGGCTTCAACCAAGTACCACCTGTAGGACTTTGATAAGCACAGGGTATCAACCCACTTCCTAAGCTGGCCTCCCTATCAAATCAAGGGATGAATAGTCTTCCAGAGTGGATTGAGATGTGGTGAAGCACACAGGGCTGCTGACAAAAGCACAAGCGCTGTGTTGTGTTTGACCTCCTCTCCCATATAAGGAGCAGGAAAGGAAATGACATCACACAAAGCTTCAGTCCAACTTGATTATCACCAGCTGCTGCTTTGGACAAGGGGAGGAAGTAGACAGGGAAATGTATGCAATGATGTCACACCCCACTGATGCATGTTACCATAGAGGACACAACACAGGGTTGCCATTTTGGACTGCAGCCCCACATCTCGATCAATTACAGGTTAATCCCACCCATTCTCTGAGGAGATCAGGGTGTGCCAAAAACAGTTCTCCTTTCCTTTTGTTTCATCCTCACAACAAGCTCACAAGAGCCCTGACCTGGATAGGCCAGGAAAGCCTGATCTCATCAGATCTTGGAAGCTAAGCAGGGCTGACCCTGGCAAATACTCGGAAGGGAGACCTCCAAGGAATACCAGGGGGATGCAGGCAATCAAGCAACTTCTCTGAAATGTCCTAGCCCCACTAGAGGTCACCAGAAGTCACCATAACTTCCAGGCATGCAAACACACACAAACAAGCTTACAAGAGAAGCTAGGTTGCGAGCAGTGCTCCCTCCAAGCTGTGGAGCCCTGTGAGCAAAGATTCTACTTCGTGAGCTCCTGGCATGAAAGCTGTGAGCGAGCGATTTGGCTACTACTGCATAAATGCATTTGCTCTGGAGCCATCCTTCCTGAGCTAAGACAAAAATGTGTGAGCCAGAGGCTAAAAAACTGTGAGCTAGCCCACACTAACTCAGCTTAGAGGGAACTTTGGTTGAGAGCATGTGTACCACCCCAATGTCACTCCCCCCCAACAACCTTTATGGCTGTGAGATCTGAATTCAAGACTAACCAATCCTAGTCCACCACTAATAGCTTGCAGTATGACAACCTTGAGGCACAGAATCTCTTCTTTAAACAAGAGCACTTTCATTTTTCAGTACTGGGGGGAGCTTTAATATTCTTACTTTACAAAAAAGATTTTTTTTAAAAAAAAATGAAGACATATCACCGCCAGGAACACTTTAGGACTTGGATACTTCTAGGTACGCTTCTGCTAATGTCAGACTCCACTGACATTCAAGTGTAATTAAAGAGAATATCCATAAATTTGCAAACCGAACGCATTAGAATTAATGCTTTTAAAATGAATCCCAAAAGGAGGTAATAATAGTCTGACATTTATATAACATTACCCATTCTGCCAGGCTTTCAATTAATGTTTCGCTGGGCAGTCGCAGCAATAGTGCTAATTATAATTAATATATTTTATTTGTGGCCACACAATTGCTAACACTAACCAATTTTTCAGCAAATTAACAAGGATGATCAGAGTGGCATTTCATTTTGCTTCCCCCTCCTTTGTGATGCTACATAATGGCCTACTGTGGACATTCTCTGCTGTTGGCTACAATTTCAGGGGCAGGGGGGGGGAGGAGAAGGCCCTCAAGTTCAGCGGAGGAGGACCCAGGTGTGACCCCCCAGCACCACCCGCTGACAGGATTTCAGGCTGGCAAGTCCCATGAAAGGCTTTTCTGTATATGAGCCCATAAAAGAACTGCTCGGGTTCTTGGGGTTGGTAGGCTGACAACCTGATCCAAGAGAAACCATGTTCTCAAGCTGTTCATATCCTGACCCCCATCATATTTAGGGAGGGGGATGTAACTCAGTGGAACACAATGTGCTTTCCATGAAGAAGGTCCCAAGTACTATACCAAGCACCTCCACTTAAAAAGATTAGGCAGGGCCCTAACCTGGATAGCCCAGGCAAGCCCGATCTCGTCAGATCTCAGAAGCTAAGCAGGGTCAACCGTGATTAGTATTTGGATGGGAGATGGGAGACCTCCTTGGTATACCAAGTCAGGAGGACAGAGGCAGGCTTTATTCAGCCACCTCTCTGTATATCCTCCAGGCCCCCAGTAGGGGTCAGTCACCAGAGGTCAACTTGACTTCCAGGTGCAGACACACACACACAAACACCAAAAAATAAAAAAAAAAAAAAAATTAGGCAGAAAGTGATGTGGAAGACCTCCACCTAAGACCTGACAGAGCTCCTGCTGGTTACAGTGGACAATGCAAAACTTGATAGACCAAGGGTCTGACTGGTACAAGGTTGCTCAAAGAAGGGGCTGTGGCTCAGTGGCAGGGCATCAGCTTTGCATGCAGAAAGTCCCAGGTTCAACCCCCAGCACCTCCAGCTAAAAGGATCAGATAGGAGGTGATCCAAAAGATCTCTACCCGAGACCCTGGCAAATGGCTGCCAATCAAATTAGACAATACTGACTTTGATAGACCAAGGGTCTAAGGCAGCTTCATGTGCGTTTGTGTGACCCCCCCCCCCTTCACGGAAAGCATAACAAAAAGCATGGGCAAGATAAAGTCGAGGCAGAAGAATCACCATATGAGGTATGCAGGAGCCACAAGCCTCTTGAGCCCAGAATGTCATTTTAAGTTCTCTGGGACAATGGCCCCTTGGGTGAGGGGGACACTTTCCCTGAATCGCAAGGGAGGCTGACAAGTAACACAAAACCAAGTTTCAGAGGCATCTATATGCCCACTAATTTATTTATTTATTTTGGGGGGGGGGGGAATAATCCATTAAAGAAGCTGCCATCACTGAACCTATAGCACACTATGACCTCATATTTATAAAATGTTTCCGGGTATGTTTAAAATGCCAAGCCACACACATTCTATGCACATGGTAGAGTCTCAGTTTACTTTTATCTTGTGCATCTGGGATCAAGATAGAAATTTGAATCAGTGATGGGCATTTTGAGAGACCACTGGTAAGCAATGACCAAATTGATCAGAACAAGGACTCTGTCGTGGGGGAAAGATCAAAAAGAAAACGTACCATTCGGCAATCTCTGGGTGCAGGATCATGTTGTTTACTGTAAATCTGCGGAAGAGAAGAAACAGCCGTTAACAGCAAACTCCATGAAATGCCCCATGCCAGATTTATTTCCAGGCGATGCTTTTATTTGGCCCCTTCACATTGTGTATCCATCAATACAAACACATACAGCATCTGAAGGAACGCTTACACCAAAAGGATGGGGAACCACCAAGAAAGACTGGAGCTACTAGGGCTGCCAAACTCCAGGGGGGACTTGCAGATCTCCTGGAATCACAACTGATCTCCAAACTAAAGAGATCTGTTCCCCTGGCATTAAACCCTGATGAGGTCCCTCCCCAGACTCCACACTCCGAAGGAGGAGGAGGAGGAGACTGGATTTATACCCTGCCCTTCACTCGGAGTCTCAGAGTGGCTTACAAACTCCTTCCCCTTCCCCTCCCCACAACAGACACCCTGTGAGATAGGTGGGGCTGAGAAAGCTCTGACAGAAACAACTCTTTTTCAAGAACAGCTGTGCCAGAACTATGGCTTGCCCAAAGCCATCCAGCAGCTCCAAGTGGAGGAGTGGGGAATCAAACCCAGTTCTCCCAGATTAGAGTCTGCACACTTAACCACTACACCAAACTGGCCCAGAATGCACCCCCTCCCAAATCTCGACGAATTTCCCAACCTGGAGCTGGCAACCCAAGTTACCATGCAGAGGCAGGCATCAGCAAATCATCCCTGTTCGTCCCTTGCCTTGAAAAACCTACAAGGACGCCATAAGTTGGCCATGACTTGATGGCCTTTTCCACCACGATAAATTCACAGGCCCACCGTGGGTTATTCTGTTGCTGGATAGACGCGATGGGGAATGATGCAAGGGCAGCATTCTCTTGGCTGTATCACAGTACCCATCCATTTACATTGCAAAAAACAAAAGGGGTTTTATATGTGAACCAATAGCTGCAAAAAAGCAACAGACACACTGGGGTGGATCCTACCAATCCTACCACTCCACTGAGCAAAGTCTTTTCATTTATTACTTAAAGTATTTATACTCTACTTTTCCAGTTGGCTCATGTTTGAAGACTTCCTCCATCCTAAGAAGACTTCTTCCAAGTTAAGCGGCACTTCCTCCACTGGAGGAAGAGTCACTTAGATAGATGGATCCACCCCCTGCCTCCTAGGAGATGGGACAGTTTGCCACTCTTGGTAGTGATATTCCAGGGGCTAACGAAGAGTATCAAATACTCAGAGGTCCACACTTCACATTCAGAAGAGCTTAACAGAAATATCATATTCCTTAGAATCAGCACCCACCTTCTACAGGTCTCAGCAGGCACAAGGGAGAGAATTCCAGCCACAGGATGGGACCTGCCAGCTTTTCCAATCCGACTCACCCAACATGCCAACTTACTACAGCCCCCGTCCTAAAGGCAGGTCCTGTGATCCCCAGCACAGCCTTTCGGGGTAGTCAGAGGGGACCCTCTTTTTTCCTTTTTATTTTCCATCAGCAAAAACCAAATCCTGGTCTCAACCCTTCAATTACAGTGGCATTCTGTTTTACCTAGTCTCTATCCCAGCACAAACGCAACAAGAGAAATTAAATTGGCATCACACCAGCCATGCTCTCTGTGGAACTCAACTGGTCACTAGGGACAAAAAAAGAAAAAGAGCAGCTAATGAGTTTTTGTCTGTTTTGAACATAAATGAAGCCTCCTCCTTTCCCCCCCAGGCAGGTTTTAAGATCATTATCCCTGCAAAAAAGCTACGATTCTGTGCGAAAGCAGCGATGGGGGTGTAAAAGCTAGTTAAACACAAAGAGGCTCATTGATGAGCAAAACGGTACATTTCGCCTGTGAAGTTCTGTGAACAAAAGGTTGGACCCCTCGTTTCCTATGGAAAGCGTCCCGCCATGATCTTAACAAGCAGTGAAAGAAACCAGGCAGCGGAGAGCTGCAAAGAATAGAAGGACGGAACTCTGGTATCAAGATTAATACATCAAAAACTGGAAACCTAAGGGCTCACCGAGACAAGAGAGCTGGGATAACTGAACAGAGCTATGACCCAACAAGCCAGCAGGCTCTCTCTTTTAAGACAACAGACTGACAACACAGGGTAAAACAACGCTGTCAAGCACCTGCTCCGCAAACAAGGGATAATTGTCCAAAATTCACGATACCCTCCACAGGAGAGAAAAAGGTGTCTTTCCGAGGAACCGCCAGCCAGAGTGGATTCACACAACTACTTTCTCCCACGGGGGACAACATTTATATTCATCCCTGAGACAAGAGCCTCTTCAGAGAAAAGACCCAAGGATTGCACTCAGTCCCTGAACACTCACAAGAGTAAGAGCCAGCCAGCGTGGCACTCATCCACCAGAAGCCAGTCCCTTTTTGGTCAGCAACCCGTACGGCTGTTGAGTCATAACAGACTTATGGCAATGCCTCATGGGGTTTTCAAGACAAGAGATGAGTAGAGGTGGTTTGCCACTGCCTTCCTCTGCATAGCAGCCCTAGTCTTCCTTCCCTCCCATCCAAATATTAAACCTTGGCCAGCCCTGCTTTGCCTCCAAGCTCTGAAAACACTGGGCTTAGCCTGGGCCATTCAGGCTGCCAGCAACCCACCTACAAGCTGGGAATGCTGTACTACAAGCAAATCAATGGAAGTCTTCTCCTCCCCACCCCAAAACCACGTTGATCAGTTTAGAGAAGAACAGAGGACTCCTGTCTCCCTTTGCTCCCCCCAAAACGAAAGTTTAGTGGGATGAACGACAGAGATTTGCAGGTCCTCCTGC